>NC_140519.1:12231495-12793995 GCF_964339955.1 Pipistrellus hanaki
ATATAGACGGAGTCCCATTTTAGGTTTATCAGCGGTTTTCTAACACGCCTAATTATCAGACAGATCAAGAATATCCTAGAGAAATCATTAACACTGAGTAGGTCATGTCACTTCCAACTTCATGAATTAGGCCCGACAGAGTAAGTTTGCCAGTTTCCAGGCTTGAGCCGACTGTGCAAAAATGCCGATCCTCTGCTCCCAGGACAAACCAAGTTCAGGAGACATGGGTGGACTGAATATACGACAGCAATCGTGGCCTGGCTGAGGCCCTGGGCCCACCTAAAAGGTAGGGAGCCTGTGGCCACAGCGGTCTGGTCACTGTCACATAAAAAAACAGCCACTGGAAACTGATGGAGACGCAGTCCTTTTCCTCTCCGTGTGATCGGGACAAAGTTACGTGGGGCCTACGCCTGGGACACAGTAGCCTTTGTGAGAAATCACTCCATGAACCAGTGCAGACAGCCAGGAGAAAACGAGGGGTGGGAGGAGAAATCAGAAGCTGGGGTGGGAAGTCTGTATGTATCGTGCTTTATGGTGTGGTAGCACACAGTCTGCCTGGTCACGGAAACATTATCAGGAGGAGTGGCAATAACTCCTCTTTGAAAAGTTGCAAACAAGAAATCGGACACGAGTTTTCAGACCTACCCAGAGCTCTGGTTGTTCGCTCTCCCGGGTGGTGTGGTTAGACAATTATAGTCCGTTTCACCTCTTCCAGGAAGCGCGCGACCACGGAAGGAGTCTGTGTGTTTGTTTAACCAGCGGCCGCTCCCCCCACCACCCGGAGCCCAGCTAGACGTCTGGGGATCATGGGAATTAAGTATACAAGACTCACCCTGGCACAAATCTGAAAGCCCCCAGGATAGATCTTGATCCCTTCCAGACAATATGCCTAGAATAAAGGGTCAAAAATACAGAATGTCACAGTAGAGCAAACTGCGGCTCGCGAGCAACATGCAGCTCTTTGGCCCCTTGAGTGTGGCTCTTCCACAAAATGCCATGGCCTGGGCGAGTCTATTTTGAAGAAGTGGTGTTAGAAGAAGTTTAAAAAATTTGGCTGTCAAAAGGAATTTCAATCGTTGTACTGTTGATATTTGGCTCTGTTGACTAATGAGTTTGCTGACCACTGCACTACAGCGTTTTCTAGAAAATGAACACCCTTGAAGTTGTACTACAGTAAAAAGAAAAATCCAATTCACAGTCAGTGTTAATATATATGCATGTATATATTAACTATATTAACTAATCCACTACTGTCTATTATAAAATGATGTAATTTCTATAAATGTAATTATAGATGTAATATTTGGCTGTTTTACCTAATCTAAAATTATGTCATTTCCACACAAAAATATCTATTTTTTAAAATCATTTCCTGAGAATATAAGCTTTCTACTCAAGCCAGTTGAGGTACCTGCCTACTGTACCTGACCTTTACAACGTAGGCTGTGGAAGGTGGAGCATTCTACACGCATTCCAGTATATCTTCTCTATCCATCCCCATTCGCCTCCTGCTCCTGGCCCCCATGGAAAACCTTCAAGCCTCTCCTATTCCACAGCCCAGGCCTTGGAGTCCTTCCTTTCTGAAAGGTTTCATGTCTTGGATAAAACTTTATCCCTATGGTCCCTACCATACCCGGGTTCGTATCCCATACAAATTGAACAACAGCCTTTCCAGCTCACAACAGAATCAGAGGTTTCACCACCTGAGGGGCCCGGGAAGGAACACAGTGGCCAGAGCTTCCCTCAATCCTTGGATTACTCTTGTCGTGAAGAGGAAGAAGGCCTGAAACAGACGGTTCTACTTTTCTGTGGAAGCTACTCTGCTTTTGTCCACCCTGTCTAATGAATGGAAGAGCTTCTTTGCCAAACTTAAGACTTTTGCCGATACTGACGCAATGACTCTGTTCTTCTGTTATCAGGCGGAACTACAGTAAATGATGACCTTACCAGCTGGGTTGCCTCTCATCTCCCACCTTCCCTCTGACATGAAGAGACAGCTAATGTGATTGTTAGGGGAGGAGGAGGCGGCCTTGAGCTTGAGTCTCTCCTAGCAGGCTGACTTCTGAACCAGAGACAATGGGACAGTGAACACGTCTACTGAGATGGACTTCAACAGGGGACAGGCTGGATTGGTCCCCTAAGAAGGAAGAGTGGCAGGCCGGCAGCTTTCTCCATCTCTTTCCATTTTAATAAGATTTGAAGAAGTTTGGTAGGATTTTTTCTTTTTTTGCTACCGTGTTTCCCCGAAAATAAGACCTACTTACAGGTTTCCTTCTGAGTGAAATATAAGGCATTCCCCCGAAAATAAGCCCCTCCCCCTCCCCCCCCCCCCCCCCCCAGACTAAACATGAGAGATTTGGTCCACTGATTCTGAAAGAAATGGAGTCACAAGAAATTCACCAGAAAATTCAGGAATTGGATTGTTATGATGATGTTCCAGAAGATGATGACATGATTGTCATTGAATAAATGAGAAAATTCTTGATACTGTAGGATTCACAGTTTGTCTGGTTTGTGTTGACAACTACCGTACTTCTGTACCGTCTACAGGTAATAAATTTCCTTTATTTTCATTTAACAATAAATGTGTACCGTATTCTTCTTCATGGAAAAAATAAGACATCCCCTGAAAATAAGACCTAGCGCATCTTTGGGAGCAAAAATTAATATAAGGTACTGTCTTATTTTCAGGGAAACAGGGTAGTTACATAATCATGTAAAGTATATTCATAAAGCACTGTCGTTAAGTAGAACTACATTTAAGTGGATGGTTTTTATTCGGAGGTTACACTGGAAGTTTGGTTCTAAAAAAACTGGCCAGTGTTAAAACATTTTTCCAGTGTAGTTTCCTTATCCGGAGTATACAGAGGAGTATACAGAGGAGTTCACAGGCTCAATCGCACCGCAATGTATGTGTGGCGACACAGCCAGTGAGGAAGAGGACTCTGCACAGTCCGAGTTCTTGGATTCTGCAGGGGAGAACCTCATTTTATATGGGAAAGGGATGGGAACCTCTTCTAAGAGCAGGATCTGACAGAGCACCCACCTCCCCAGCCACAACAGCAAACCACCTGTGCATGCTCAGCTGCAATGTCAGAGGATGCATAGAAGAAGAGACACAGACATTGCTATCACAGAGAAAAGTGTTCAGTTCAAATAGAAGCAGAAAACACTTTACATTCCAGTTGTGCTAACAACTCAGAGACAACGGCTTCCGTGGGCACCAGGTCAGCATTCCCGGGGAGAGGACTGGCTTTAAGTGGAGTGGATTACTCCACCAGCCATTGCCCAAGAACTTTCCTAGTTCTCATAGGTATTGCCCCTACGAATCCCGTTAATTGTTTTTATTTTTTGAATGTGCTGTTGATGTTCCCAAAGTGATGATCTTATTATTACACCCAAGATTATTATTATTTTTTTTAAGGATAAAAACCAAAGAGGAAAGGGGGCGGGGACAATTTAGGAAAAAGGAAGGAAATGAAATCAACCTCTTTTTAATAGTCTTTACTTGGCCCTGACCAGTCATTCGGAGCATAGTCCTGTGCACCAAAGGGTCACAGGTTCAATCCTCAGTCAGGCACGTACAGGAGGCAACCATACCTCACATCTATGTTTCTCTCTCTCTCCCTTCCTCTCTCTAAAAATCAACTTAAAAATAACACAACCCTACACCCTGAGGATTTTTTTTTTTTTAAGTATTTTACGTGGTGACTCTTCCATGAGCTCACCATTGTGTCTGTGATCAGGGCAGTCATTTTCCCAAGTCCGCCTGCTGTTAACTCCGAAGGCCCAAAGCAGGACTCGATGTTTCTTAAGATGAGTCTGTTTTACAAAGAGATGCACTTGCAGAGAAGATTTCACTGTTTACAAATAGCGATTCTCAATATCAAAATAGTTCATTTCACTTTTCAAAGTGCTTCTTACAGTAAGAAAACTCTCTTTAGAACTCTATTAAAAATTTACATCGGAAATTAGCAAATGCACACCCTGCACAGGCTGGATGATTATTAAGAACGTGAAGGTCATGTATCTGAGAAAATCTAGATTTCCGCCACTTTTTTTTTTTTAAAAAAAAATATATTTTATTGATATTTTACAGAGAGAAAGAGAGAGGGATAGAGTCAGAAACATCCATCAGCTGCCTCCTGCACACCTCCTACTGGGGATGTGCCTGCAACCAGGTACATGCCCCTGACCAGAATCAAACCTGGGATCTTTCAGTCCACAGGCTGATGCTCTATCCACTAAAACAAATCAGTTTCAGGCCCCCCCCCCCCGCCCATTTTTTAAGGCACCCACTACTTCAGCCCTAATAAAAAAAAAGGCAGAGGATACTCAGAGGGTCCTTGGGAAGGAACCACAATTTCTTCTCATTCCAGACTTCCCAGGAGGCGGGCACAGTGGGACAGTGCCATTGTCATGGTGTGGGTACAGTGTCCTGCGAGTCCAGACAAGTTATTAGGCCAGACGCCAACGTCCTAAGCAGGAAAACGATGGCCCTCCTTTGCGCGGCCTGGGTACGAGCGGAGTCAGCGCTAAGGGAGGCCGGGGCCTCCTCCTGGCACCAAGCCACGCTCAGCTCCAAGGCTGCCCCGATCCGCAGTGAGGTGATGGGGAGCTGGCCTTCCAGGGTCACGGACACTTCAAGGAAAAGGACAGTCCCTGGCAGCCATGTCAGAAAAGAGCGGACGGAGAAGCCAGGAGGAACGTCGCTCTGCGGCTTCGTTTACCTGCCATCAGTTCCTCCACGTAACAGCCAGGCCGACAACAGAGCCCCGGCCACCTGTCAACACCTCAGCGCCCCCAGAATGCTGAGGGTTAGAGCCCTGCCTCAGGCACTCCTGTTAACACATGCGGTGTCAAAGAGCTCTTTGCTGAAGGACCTCTCTAAGGTGGACCTTCTTTGCACACACACACACAAAAATCATCTTTTCCAATGACTTTTCCAAGTAATTAAGCCCTCATCTTTATTATTGGTTGTATTAATAATAACGCAAGTAATAAACTCAAATACAGAGAGCACTCTGTTACATATCTTCTTGGGAATAAGCCATCGTGGTAATTGATCTAGGAGTCATTCTTTTAAGCCGGGAGGCACGGAACTTGGGGAACCAAAGCAATGTCCAAGAGAGAACCCCAAGATTTATTGTCACTGACACCCGCATGGCTTACGACTGACGGCACAACTGCAACGTCTCCTGGCATCCACCTGCTCCGTGCTCTCCTCTTACCCTCCTCCCCTCAGGGACACCTGCACCCTGTGAATTGACCGTGTATGCCTCTAAGGTTTCTTGTCACCCTTTTGCTATAGAATCACTGGCTCAGTGGCTGAGGTTCGGCCATCTAGTATGCTGTCTGGGAAGAAGTATTTGTAGCTCATTCTACAATAGGAGTGGGAAAACCTTTCCTGCCAAGGGCTATTTGGATAGTTATAACATCGTTCTTCGTGGCCCACTGGCCATGCTTGTTCTAGGGCCATACAAACTTATAACTTAAAAATGAGCCTGCAAACATTTAATTAACTCCCCCTAATGCCTTGGCAGGGCCAGACCAAATGATTTTGAGGGCCTTCCATGGCCCGTGGGCCATATGTTCTCCTCCCCTGTTGCAGAAACTTCTCCCAGAACAAATGAATACGGGAGGCATACCCTCACAACAAGGCTCAAAAATCTCTTGAAAAATACAACTAAAATTTGAAAATGGTATCTGTGGATTTATAAGGTTTCAGTGGTAATACAGTTAAAAGGTAGACATTAAAATGATAGTGTACTTTTATGCGAAATATGCTATATATTAGGTGGCACCAGGTTTTTGTGTAGATGATACATTTTTCATAATCTAATGTGCAACTTTAATACTTATTGAATCTTGTATATTGTAATATCCAAGCAAAACACAGCTAATCATAGAATTTTAAAGATGAGTGATTATTTATGGAATAACCTTCACTTCAGAGATGAGGAAACGGAATTTTGGAGTTGTTAGATGATTTCCCCAGTTAAAAGACTGAGAGATTAAAATCCTGTTTTCTCTGTACTAATAGAGAGGTATAATTTTTCTTATTTTTTCTGTCTCCTTTAAATAGGTTTAGTTCTTTACACAAAAATGAGATACTTCCACATTAAAATATAGCCAAAATATAAACAGACACAAAAATATGTTCTCAAATTAGTTATGAAAACATGGTGTTAATGTTATTTATCAATGTTATTAAGCCCTATGTAAATGTTCCCATTTATGTAAAGGTTTTTATATTAGATCCCAAAATTTCTACTGCAAAACATAAGAATGACAAAAGTTCTCCCCCCAAAAAATTTACTTAAATATGTTGAACTAATGATTATCTTCTATACAGCTCCTGTTGGAGGTTATCACATAAATTGTGACCAAGAGCAAAAGACACCCAAAGTGGCTAGAATCAGCGACCTGGATGACCCGCATAAAGATTGAAGGGATAATTTATAAAGTAAGATTCTCAAAACTACTGGAATTCAGATAAATAACCTGGCTAATCAAAAAATATCTCAATCCATAGCAGAGAAAAGGCTTCCTTTTGCGCATGGAAAAGGTGGGGAATCTGTCTGTTTAACCAAACATACTAGTATTCTCCATCTGTTTCTGACTTGTCTATGTTAGCACAATGGAATAAAATATTAAGCAAAAGAACCTGTCTGAGAGTTTTGCTTTAAGAATTCTGGTATAAAAGGGTCAACCAGAACCAAAACACCAAAAAGCTGCAAAGCCTGGGCCTTTCTGCCCCTTTAAAAATTCTTCTCTGGTTGAGTGGCTGTTACTCAGCCAAGGCAGACCCGGCAATCCATCCTCGGGTGCTCGCGTGAGGCTGGATGGGAAGGCAGACCTCGCCCCTGGGAACCCAGAGCAGCAGGCTTCTGAAGCTGAGCTGTTCCAACTGGGGCCTTTCGCTGCGGAATTTAAAATGAGCCGTCCTTTGCATTATCCAAAAAATACCAACCAGCCAAGAGAAAGACAACTTCTGCTGTTGGTTCAATGGGCTCCCACAACCTGGAGCCAGAGGTACTCCTTTGATGAGAGACCAAGCCCCCCAACGCATTAGCAGAGGGTTGGATATTGTCAGTGCTCCAGTTTTAAACCTGAATACCAAGTTTTGTTTTTGTTTCTTTAATGTATTTTATTGATTTTTTACAAAGAGGAAAGGAGAGGGATAGAACTAGAAACATCAATGAGAGAGAAACACTGATCAGCTGCCTCCTGCACATCCCCTACTGGATTTGTGCCCACAACCAAGGTACGTGTCCCAGACCGGAATCGAACCTGGGACCCTTGAGTCCTCAGGCCGATGCTCTATCCACGGAGCCAAACCGGTTTTGGCCCAAGGTTTTAACTCAAGCTAATACAGGCAGTCCTTGTGTTCCATCGGAGATCCGTTCCTATAGCAATCCGATGTAACGCAATTTTCGCCTTAAGTCAGAACCCACCCGAGTCACTCACATGGAGCACGTACACAGCAGTAATGAAGTGAAACAGTAAAATAAAATTTAAAAGATAACAATTCCTGACCTTTACTTGTGATAAATAAGTAATAAAAAATATAAGCACATATGTCGAAATGACAGAACTTTTTATATATATATAAATAAATGGGAGATGGCGATGTAACCAAGAAATGATGTAGGACAAGTCTGACCTAACCCGGGGACTGCCTGTATTTCCTTACACGAAAGCTTCAGAAAAATGTTACATTCTTGAAGAAGATCTCGATTTTGAAAGTATTTGAATACTTTGATTTGCTAACCTTTCAATAATATCCTTTTTAATCTATAACTGCCAGACTTGATAACGATTAAGAATGCAGGAGTCATTCTGGCTAAAATCCCTGACACCATCACTGCTCAACTGTGTGACTTTGTTCGATTATTTAATATCGGAGCCTCTGTTTCCTATGATGGAAATCAGAGAACGTAATGATTTCCCCCTCCATTTGTGATGAAATTCGGAGAGTTAATACATTTAAAGTGCAGCACAGAGCCTAGCAAAGTAGCAATCAATAAATTACTATTATTATAAAAAGCCTTAGACAACTTTTATGGTAAATTCTATTTTCTCAGCCACTTAATTATATATAAACTAGAGGCCCAATGCACAAAATTCATACATGTGTGGTGGGGGGTTCCCTTAGCCCAGCCTGTACCCTCTCCAATCTGCACTCCTCAGGGGATGTCCGACTGCCCCCTAACTGCCCTCCCTGCCGGTCTGGTCATCCCTCACCTGTCCCCCTCTGGGCCTGGTCACCCCCAACTGCCCCCCCACACCAGCCAGGTTGCCCCTAACTGCCCCCCACTGGCCTGATCGCCCCTTGCTGCTCCCCACCCCCCGCTGACCTGGTTGGCCCACACAGCCTGCTGTTCAGTCATTTGGTTGTCCCTCACTAACGCCCCTGCCCGCCTTGTCGCCCATGCAGCCTGCTGTTTCGTCATCTGTCCAGTTGTTTCGGTCGTGACGGCTCCTGGCTTTTTATATATTAGGATAACTTATAGAAATGCAGCCAGATACATTGAACAACTTTTCCTGGCTCTTCATTATGCAAATGTAGAGAAGTATAAAATGAACACCTCAGATATTCTGACATAAATTATACAGTAAAGAGGAAGAGCATCTTGTAGGAGTTGCTGGCATGTTCATATGGAATTAAATCTGAAACAAAGTCAAGCAAATATGACACATTGTAAGTGAAATCCAAATGCTTGTTTATGTAGTCAACTGTAATGTCTCAGAAAAGGCACTGTGCGTTAGAATTTGAAAAAATAATTTTTCCTAAATGCATACGCACAGAGATTTACATAGTTCTATGACATGCTACGAAGATACTAATGGAGCAGTCTATTATTTCTAAAATAATTTAACACTATTTTCATTCTGTCAACAGCATAAAAATTAAACTTTTAAAACCCTGCACAAACAAATTAAGATAACTCAGATCTCCAATCCACAAATTGAAAAGGAGATTTGGTAATTACCTAACTAATTTGATTAATGAAGATGAATAAACTAGACAATTTTGACCCACGGATCCATGTGGGGCCTGAGATGCTTACGTTGACTGTATAAATCAATTTAAACTGGTAAAATGTTCACTGTACTGACTTCACAGCACAAGGGAAAATGAGATTCTACAGCCATTTGGTTATCTTTATTAATGCAAAATGCTAAAAACAATTGCCCACCACGAGACGCACATATTTCCTGACAAAAGTATTGCTTTTGCAAAACACAGACCCAGTCTAAGGCTCACTCATTATCCTTGGCAATTTTGCTCTATGATTCCCTGTTAGAGCACTTTATACAAATGTTGCTTTCAAATTGCTCTATTATGTCATAATCAAAAGGTGGACTTTAGCCAAAATGTTTGTTTACCATGTTGTAGATAGTCAAAACAGTCTGCTGGTGCACTCCTGCGATTAATTCTTACCATTCAGGAGTGGGCTTTGGCCAAAACATTTGATTTCTCTTTTAAGGACTTTTACAATCATGTGCCAGTTTAATCTCACATGAGCCAGCAGCTAAGTGATAATGGAAGTCACTTAATATTGAGTCAGCTTGTTTCTTTGTTGGACCCACACGTGACAAAGAAATACTTTTGATCTTTAATTATCCAAAATACAAAATAACACACTAGTGTGAAATAAGCATTTTCATACATGAGTTTATTGGAGTGTTCAATTTAATCCACAAAGCAATATTGAGAATATGCTAAAATAATCAATCTGATAAATTCAATAAAAAAAAATAAGCAGCATAGTAATAGTGATCAGGATCAACAATTTATTTAGTATGGTCCAAACCAGAATTTATTAGTATGGTACATACTAATTTTTTTCCTTTGAATACAAAGAACCAAAAACTTGGCTCTTGATAAAAGAGAGAGAGAGAGAGAGAGAGAGAGAGAGAGAGAGAGAGAGAGGAGAAAGGGTTTAATTTGATAGCATATAGAGCTCCTGATAAGTAACTTTGGACAGCATTAATTTGGGAGAAATTCAGTTTTCAGCTAGTCAGCTATTGTTTGTCTCCATGTACCCAAAAATGGCATTTCCGTGTCTTTATCAGAATTAGCAAGAAATCACTGGTGTTAACCCACCAGAATCTCTAATGTAAATTGAACATCACGGAAGCTACAATAGAAGCAGGAAACTTATTCAAAGATATTGGAATCTAGACCGAGAGCCAAGAGACAAGACTAGAATGGAGACATTGGTAATCAAGAACAAAATTCAATATTAATGGAGTACTTGGTTGAATGACAGGGCAACTATCAGAGACTCACTGATGAGGGCTGTGTATCGGCACAGGTTGCAGTTTTATAAAGGGAATACATGCTAGCCTCTAAAAAGGTACAAAGGATTGCTAAGGAAAGAAGCAATGGTGCTTCTGGAAATATGAACAACCTGAGAATGGTATTAGCATGCGGTTCCTTTGGGGAAGGAAGCAAGGAAGGAAGGTTTCCTAACTAGGGAAGACCAATTACTGTTCAACCTTCTGTCTTCCCTTCATAGTAAGATTCCAAACTGCCTAGACCTCCATGATCTCTGATAGTTACTACTGGTATAAACTTGAGCAACTTATTTCATCTGGAAGCAACTCAATGTGTAAAATAAGGAATATAATGGTGCCACTTGCTTACTATTCCTGCGATGAACAACTGAGCTTATATGTGTCAACTACTTAGCATAGTTATTGACATGTAGACTGTTTAGTAAAGTGGGCCCCAGTCAATATCCTCCTCATTCTTAGGAGTGATCGTGGAGTCTCTTTTCCTAAGCCCGGCGCAGGCTTTCAGCCCCATTTTCCAGTCTTGCTTCCTAATCTTTCACCCTCTGTCCCAGCCAAACAGCACTACTGACCTCTCCAGCACACCCTGTGGTTTCCAAACTCAGAGCCTTCACTCACCATGTTCTACTTCATCTGGAGTATCATTTACCCAACCACTTCCTCCTTCTCCTGTTGAAATCCTGCCCATATTTCAAGTCTCCTATCCTGTATGCCATCCACTTCAATTCAGATTTATGTCTTAGCTAGTTTGTTTGGGTCTCGTCGCCCTGTTTTCACTCATAACACCGGTCACACTCACCACAGTTCCCCTGAAACTGTAAACTCTTCAACGCTAAGGACATTTTTTGTTGTTGCTGGGACCTCACCCAATAGTATACCAATAAGAGGTCACGAAATTTTGGCTGAATCAAAAACAATACCCAACAGTTAAATATGGGCTATAGAGTGTGTATTTATATAAAATGATTATGCTATTTACAAGAAAAGAGATCGTATAACCCTGAGCTAACAGATTCTGACTATCCATCTACATTTGATCTTCCCAGAAAATGGCAGCAATCATACTCTGTCTGGTTGCTGTCAATGAATCTCATGCCTCATCACTATAAACAAACAGCTCTGACCCCCCCCCCCCCCCCCCCCGCCACTCAAAAGTGTGTGATCAATGGCATACCCTGGTCAAGAGGTTTCTGATTTCAAATTGCAATAAGGATCCCTGCTCAGAATGTCACCTATGGAAACTTAATTATGTATTTTTTTTTCTTTTTCACTTTCACTGGGGGATATGTTTATTAATTTGAGAGAGGGAAGAAGGGAGGAAGGGGAGGGAGAGGGAGGGAAGGAGTAAGGGAGAGAGGGAGAGAGGAAGAGAGGGAGAGAGGGAGAGAGAGAGAGAGGGAGGGAGAGAGGGAGGGAGGGAGAGAGGGAGAGAGGAAGAGAGAGAGAGAGAGAGAGAGAGAGAGAGAGAGAGAGAGAGAGAACAATGATGTGAGAAACATCAATTGGTTTCCTCATTACGTGCCCTGACCAGAGATCAAACCTGCAACCTAAGTATGTGCCCTGACCAGGAACTGAATTCACAACCTTTAGATGATGGATGCTCCAACCAACCAAGCCACCGGCCATAGCATCTCTTTTGAATGTTTTGTAACATTGATATGATTAGGGCATGTTGCAGAAAAACTTAGCTGAGGAATGGTAGAATATTATTTTATGTATTTCTGTTTTTTTCCAGGGTTTAGTTATCAGGAGATATTAAAACAAAACCTCATATATTTGATAGATGCTGAAAGAAATCGCTATGTAAATATTAACACTTTCAAAATTGGACATGTTTAATGAGTCCTACTCTGTCCCACTACCTGGAATGGTTTGTGTCTTATCAAAGCTTACATGCTCAAAGAATGTCCACTGAATTACATGCTATAAGCTTGCATTATCTCTCTATCACCAATGCTCAGAAAGTAAAATTCATGGCCACAATGTGTGGTGGCTTCTCAGGCGGCCATAGAATACTGTCTGGTATGAGGAGTTTTCCCAGATGAGAAAGAATGTCAGCTGGTGGCGTTTGGAAAAGAAGAGAATGGCAAACAGAATTTTGTCATTGATTTCATGTAGAAGGAGATTATCATGGAAATGTTTTCTATTTTTTTAAATTCTGCCTCAAATATCTGTTCTTTCCCTACAGAATGTTGTTTTTCAGAGAACAGTAAAAAGCCTGGATTCTGAAGTCAGACTGGCTTTCACACCCCAGGGACATCACTGGGGGAATGAAACTGTCTAGGCCTGTAGATAGACTTGACCTTCCTATGCCTCAGTTTCCCTGTCGATAAAATAGCAATAACAGGACCTGCAACACAGCGTTGTTAGAGAATCAAATGAGGTGAGGCAACAGGACCAACAAACATCTGCCTTTGTCCTTTTTTCAGGGAGCCAGTTCCGATTCAGCCAGTTGGGCAGCAAAGGACATAAAGAAACCAGAGCATATTCAGGCTGAATCACCATCTGCATCTGACCTACGTTACGTCATTGAGAAAAAACCTGCTACCTTAGTTTACACTTTGAACAATCGCCTTAGTTCTCCACCTCACTTGGCACCTACAGACCGGGTCCTCATGTCCAGGATCCACTAAACGTCTTTGCATTTCAAATAAAAATAATAGCCACCGTCAAGTATGTTAATGTCCATAATCATTGTAATTTTTGTAAATTATAACTGTCAGTGGTCACAAACCCACCCAATGAAAACATAAGGTAACAATTTAGCCTTTATAGTCCTTCTCTCTGAAAAGAAGAGCCACTTGTAGGAAACTTAAGTAGAAAGGCAAATTTATAACATTTATTCTAAAAATAGAGGGACCTTTTTTCCCTTCCCCAATGGGATTATTTCTATGGTGATATTTGCTAGCAAATATCTGCAGCCAAAAGTGTACCACTGCTTTTAATTTCTATTATAGACTGACAATGCACAGTACTACGTTAGCTTCTGGAGACAGTGTTTAAAGAATATGTTCAAAATATGTAGAATATACCATAAAACCATTGCTATTAACAGAGAATTTCAACTATGTTTCTGCCCATATAAATAAAATCTCATAAACATTACAATTTTCTTCATTATAAAAAGTTACTCTGAAGAGATGGGGTTTTCCATTATAAATATATGTAAATAAAACTATAGTTTTGGTCCTGATAATTCAAATTATGTTTGATTGGACTCTCTTTTTGGGGTATTAACATTTCATAAAACATTTCCTAGAATAAGAAGTAGTACTGAACTGAAACATTTGCGTGTATCAGAAATGAACTGATCTAAACAATATTCCCTGTAGGTTACATTTTTATTTTATTTTATTCTATAGAACTTTGCCATTTTAATAACACCAACACTGAGCAAGAATGTAAGCTAACCTAATCAGAAAATGTATGGCCCCATTCTGTTAAGATGCCGCTCATCTTGGGGAAAAGAAAGAACTCAAGTCAATCCAGTACTGTTTTGCATTTAAACATCATAAAAATGGTTTAAGAATTTTTTTAATTTTATTTTTGGAAGAAAATTTCTCAGGATGCTTAAGCACGGAATTTCAGAGGTTGTTTTGTTAGTTGCATGTTGCATGATGCTTACAGAAGCCTCGGACTTTAAGTCTAAAGGAAACTCTGCCGTGTTCCTAACTGACCTCAGCATAAGCAGAGTGGAGGAGCCGGGCGGGGTGCATGGGCCTCATTCCCATTGTGTGAGAAGAAAAGGAAAATGGCGGCTGCACATGAGCCCAGCACCCATGGCTGGAGCAATGACAAGACAGATTAGGATGTATATTAAATCTCACACATGACTGCCTCTCTGTATCAGGGTAAAAAATACTTGCTCTTACATACATTAGGGACCAGTGTTGGTCTGACATCTACATTAATATTGACAGCATATCAACATTTATTTTCACATTTACTGAGTCAATAGCTAGTCTAAACCTGGTAAAACTTAGATAACAGAAATGAAAAAATATATATATCTAACAAGCAGCCTTATTTTTTCATATCTAAAAAAAATTTAACCCCCCAAATAGTACTGGGCTTTCATGAGTTATCAATCCTACCGCAATACATCACTGGCATACACAGCTGTGACTTGGTAATCCAATCTCATTTGTCAAAAAATAAATTTGGTAGATAGAGAATGATTCTAGAAAAAGAAACTCCTGCACAGACAAAAACATAAATACCATATGCAGAGCAGACTGATTATTTTTAGAAAGCTAGATTAGCACCACTGTATTAATTCAGCTCCTGTACATTATTTTCACAGACAATGGGGTATTGCTAGGCAATAAATTCTTGTCTGCAAAATAACCAGGGATGTAAAACGCACATAAAGCTTACAAAAATGGAAAATACCAACTTGCCAAATTTGTTTATGATTTTTAACATATTCTTTTGTATTTGACATGTCGAGAATTGGAACACTATGAGAACTGGGTTAGCGAAAAGAAAGTCATTATTTACTTTGTTTTTAAATATCACAAAACTAAACAGAAGCTTATCTTCCTTTCAAGGCAATATCTTGGCTTCATGCATAACTAAATGTTGTTTTCCAAGAATGGCTATGTTACACTCTGCTTTGAAGTATGTTTACCTTTACTGCTATTCTCAAAGACACGCTAATGCTTTTAAGGTGCACACATATTTTATATATATTACACAAGAATGCAACAAAATAAAACGTTTACTTTTTTTCCATCTTAGTCTAGTCTCATGTTATCAGTGAATGGGGAGAGATATAAAGAACTCAAAATTTAAAACAAAACGGTAGGACCTGTTATTCTTCTAAAGCTTATATTTATATGGTTGGCTTAGTTTGCTTAGCATGTATCACATGATCTCATTCATGTGGAATCTAATGAACAAACTAAATTGATGAACCAAATAGATCCAGAGACACAGAAGCATGGGACAGACTGTCAAATCTCAGAGGGAAAGTAGGGGTGGGTGGGTGGACAGAAAGAGATCAACCAAAGACTTGTATGCATATACACATAACCCCTGGACACAGACAAGAAGGCCTGGGGTGGGAGGCTGGGACAGGCGAGAAGGGATTAATGGGGGTGAGAATATCTATAATACTTTTAACAATAAAGATTTTTTTAAAAAAAGAAAAAGACACTGATGGTTTCTTAATGGGCAATTTTAATAAGCACTTTTTTTTATCTTGGTATGAATCAAAACTAATAAATAAAAATAAATGGTTGGCATTTTGATTTTAGTTACTAAGTTCTGATTGGGAGCACTATCTTTCAGGGGAAACAAAATCATAAAACCAAGCAAAATGCCCTGGGTTTTAAATGCCTCATGCAACAACACTGTAAGTGCCCTTTGCTCATCTCCAGCGTCAGCCAACCTTTTATTAAGTCACTAGAGGCCTGGTGCACGAAATTCTGTGCATTAGGGGGATCCCTCAGTCCAGCTTGCACCCTCTTGCAGTCCCAGACCCCTCAGGGGATGTCCGCCTGCCAGCTTAGGCACGTGGAAATCCCCCTCACAGTTCGGGACCCCTCACTCCTTACCACCCGCCTGCAGCAGAGGCAGGAGAGGCTCCTGCCACCACTGCCGTACTCGCCAGCCATGAGCCTGGCTTCTGGCTGAGTACCAGGGGGCAGCTCCTGCATTAAGTGTCTGCCCCCTGGTGGTCAGTGTGTGTCATAGTGACCAGTTATTCCACCATTCGGTCAATTTGCATATTAGGGTTTTATTATATAGGATGCCTTAGATAGGAGACAACCTTCCTCCCTTTCTCAGAACTCTGTGGAAGATGGCTCAGGTTCAAGTGACACTCTTAGTGCTAATTATCTCCATAAGATCCATGTGTGCAAGACCTTGAGCATGAGGCCATTTTGTGAGGCCACAGCCAAATTGCAGCCAGGATTATAAGCCCTTCCCTCCATCAGCCCTCCCCCCACCCCTACTTTGAAAAGTAGGTAAACAAAGGCAGAGACAAGAGGCTCTTCTAATGCCCTGTGCTCGCTTCTTCTAACAAGACGCAAGTAAGAGGACAGAGGTAGAGCCACGCCTGGCACAGCAGTGAAACTGCACGCGAGAGCTTGAGATGTTTGTAGCATGAAAGCCGGGTAATTAATATCAGCAGAGTAAGTCCCCGGAAAAGTGAAAGGGTCATTTCCACAAACAATGAATCATCAGGCTTGTGAGAGAGGCAGCCTCTGTCCCCCACCAGGAGTCGTTTTTTTATGCTCAACACAGCGATGTGAAATGAACTATTTTCATAAACAGATGGTCTTTAGGATAATGGCTTGTACTTTTTAATTTCCTTTCTGGCAGTACTTCATGCCAAGTGTCAGGGATGTCAATAGTCTTCATTAGAAGTGGCCTGATATTGCTGGGATCTTTTGTACCGAAAAGACCCATTTCCCTCCCAATAGTATACGTGGAAAGCAGGGAAGTTTAAGAAGCTACAGGAAGATCAACATTTAATTTATTTAAACCGAGGGGAAGTGAATCCTCATCCAATCCCAAGATTAAAAATTTCAGGTCTAAAGCATTCCTTGTATCTTTTCGACTCCACGGCTTCACCGTCCTTCGGAAGTCAGTAATCTCTAAATGCTGTCACAGCAAACATCTTTTGTTCCTCAACCGTATTCTTAACAAGGGGTAAGTGATGCCCCATTTATAACATTTTCAATTCATAGAGTCCACATGTGGTCATGTCCTAGCATAGCCAGACAGAGTGTACATTTCAAAAACAAAAAAAACCCCAAAACTAAACCTCATAAATCTCCAGAAATTCCTCACATCTATTATTTTTACCTTCTGCTGCTGATGAGCCTGTTGGGCTCTGTACAGAGGAAATTACAAGCGCTCCAGAAGATTTGGCAAGAAGATGCTAGAAGAAAACAATGGGCAAAAAAAAAAAAAAAAAATCTTAACTGAAGCATCCTATCCAGCTTTGGCTACCATTTACATATTTGAAATTACAGCTAATAAAATGGAAATTCCATTGAAATGGAATAAATTGTTTTCTGAAATCCCTATCTGATTACTGCTGGTGATGTCTGAAATTAAACATGTGAAGCTACACTCAATATACTTTTTGGAATCCAACTGAAGGCGAACGTGCTATTGAAAAATCGGTCTGTTTATACAATTTTCCAGTTAGGAACCGAGGTACTTGAATCCCCCTAATACTTTTACTCCTGGCCTTGTGATCACTTTTCCTATTAATATATGTTACCAAACAAATCTCTCTCTGCTTAATAGATGTTTGGAGGCTGTTGGAACAGCTGCTAACTAGTAAGGAAATGCCAGTAGAACTATTTTATAGTCACACATTTAAATACCACTGGAAGTCAGCTTAGAGCCGATGCCAAGGGAAATGCTTATGTTTAAGGCATATCCCGCATAGTGATAAAAAATTAATAGGTCAAAAAAATCTTTCGCCCAAGTTATATACACACAATGCCAACACAACCAAGGGAACAGCAAAAGCCTAACCACCAGGCTTATGAGTATTTTTTTTTTTTTTCTGTTGACTCATTCTAAATGTCCATTTTTCCACCACGTTGACCAGGTATGCGTCATTTTGAAGACACCATCTTCTAACCCACATAGGAAAATGGCCTTAAAGAAAACAGAACTCCTGTGACGTTCAAACAGGACTTAATGTACATGCTTAATGTTTGTCAAATACATAATTGAGCCAAAACCAGTTTGGCTCAGTGGATAGAGCGTCAGCCTGCAGACTGAAAGATCCCGGGTTCGATTCCGGTCAGGGGCATGTACCTGGTTGCAGGCACATCCCCAGTAGGGGGTATGCAAGAGGCAGCTGATCGATGATTCTCTCTCATCGATGTTTCTAACTCTCTATCCCTCTCCTTTCCTCTCTGTAAAAAATCAATAAACTATATTTTAAAATAAATAAATAAATACTTGATATTTGTTCTTATATTTCATTCATCAGAAAGATAAGAATAGGTAACAAATTATGTGCAGACTCATTCCAAAGGATTCCATCTTGTAATCAAGTTGGGAGGTGCAAGCTACCATCGCCAAAGATCAAACAAAACAAAACGAAAACCACTGCGCGAATATCAGCTGCTTCCTCCTCCATATAAAAAGTGAAAATCGCAATGCAAAAGATCTGAGCAAAAACAAAGTGATCGGTTAACCTCAGTCAGCACACACACACTTCTCCACGACTGGCCCGCGCACGGGGCTGACACGCTAACCACTTACCGCCTTCTGCACAACTTCCTGAGCTCTTAACACACCATCCGGAAACAGGGAACCAAGGACCCATCCCACTACAGAAACCCATTGTATTATTGTAAAACCAAGTCCAGTACTTAAGGAACTTAATACGAACGTCTCCCACTCCCAACAGGGAGGAGAGAAAGCAGGAGGGATCCAGGCTTCGCACAGAACCCACAGCTCATAGGGCCAGAAGGCTGCCCGGTTGGGCCATTTCCTCATAGCGAAAAAAGTATATTTTAAACTCATCATATCTATTCTTATCTCTTTGAAAATCACTGCGGGGCCTTTACAAGGGTTAGTCCCACATGCCTCGGGAATGGCCTGGCACTTAGCCAAAACAGAGCTTGAGAAGGCCAGATAAGAGCCAACTGTTAGAAAGAAATTAGAAGGAAAAAAAAAAAAAAAATCTCCATTCTAATGAATAAGAACTGCTAAACCAGGGAGCATTCGCAAGGGACTTATAAAAAGACGTGGCGTGGGTTATTTAAACACCATCCTTATTGCAGGCATTTTTCCTCACTGATATCACTGGGTTGATCGAACGAGCTCACTTCTGTCCATCCCTCCTTCCTGCGGTTCCTGCCACCGCTGGGCAGGGACAGGGCTGGCCCACCTGAGCCCGGGCCCACCGAGAAAAGTAACGGACAGGTCAGTTGTGCGGACCTTAACGGTAACTTTAAGAGATCTTTACTTTAAAGGGAACTCACTCTTGTGATGCTGTTAGACATAAAAAAAAAAAATAAAGACTTGACATTCAGTACCTGCAAGTGAAATTCTACATGCAGGTCCCTGCCCAGGTAAAGGCTGGCACTGTAAGAGTTTCTGAACTTGATACTCAGACCAGAAAGCCAGGAGCAAAATCTACTCAAGACCCATTCCGGGTTTCCTCTCTCTGGCTTTCCTCTCCTTCCATACCAGGCCCGTGGTGGACACCACCAGGCCATCTCTTACTGCTCATGGGTCTAACTCTTCGCATCTTTTTCGCCTTGAACGCCTTAGCAAAAAAATATTCTTACCCAAACACAGTGAGAGGCTCCTTAAGACTAAGGTTTCATGCTAACGCCCTCAGACGATTGGTGATTAATTAACATCAAGGAACTGCTCGAGTGCAGTGGAATAAAACCGAGGGCGCAGGTATGAAATATCTTTATGGGTTCCTGATTGCCGGTCTCTGCCGAGAACCGTGGCACGGAGCCCAGCCGTGCCAGACCCCCTTCCGCCACTACATAAAACGTGAAACAAGGGGGGGGGGGAGGGGGGGAAGAAATGTCTCCATAAAAATTATAGTTTCGAGTGAAGAACACAATGATTAGTTCAGTATTAGCAGTTAATTAGAGCGCCATTTTCATTTTTATGGACAGCTTTTTGCTGCAGCGGTCAGAGGGGCTGACCACTGTCAAGTTCAGTACTCTATTCCGTTTCCCCAACGCCCACTGGATCTACCAACTGGCCTACATGGCAGATAAGAGTGCACCATTGAGAAAGGTGACCTTGACGCTACTCATTTGACCTGTCGAAACTTTACTTTGAAGTTCAAGAGCACTCATGCGCAAATATTTTTAACACTGGTATCTTTATAAAGGTGTACTGAGTAAACACATCTCCTGGCAGATTTAAAACGCCACCTAGGTTTGCCAAAAGGAAGCAAAGGGGGGGGGGGGGGGGAAACGGACTTTTTAAATACATAATAATGATTTATCTAAATAGGCTTTTTTATGCACCCAAACCCCGAACCACCTTTGATCCAGTTATAATTAAAGCCAAAAGCACAGCCGTCTCATTTAATTCCAATATGGGTAGTTTTAATGCATAAAGTTTCGCATGTGGTTTTTAGCTCACGACCATCTGTTTCTGGATTTCATATATAAACAGGACACTTTAGGGAACAGAGATTAATTCAGTTTTGGAATGCCATTCAAAACGTGTTAGCTGTTTCCCTGGCCAGGTCAACCAAAGCAAAAACAAGTTAAGCGCTCATTTTGCAAAGTAGCATTAACATTGGAATTATTGTATAATGGACCCTGACTAGGTCTTATGTTTTAAATTACGGGTCTCTCTCAAATAAAACTATTAATCTTTTTTTGTCTCAGAATGTTTTACAGTGCTGTTACACTTATTAGCTGCTGGCAGCGGAGAAACTTTTAAATGAAAGCCAAATTGCTTTGGTCATGAGAAAGGAAATTAAAGCCCGCTCTGGGGGGAAAAATTTCACTGTGAGATCCTCCCAAGGTAGAGTTTCATAACCTCCTGCATGCCTGCTAAAGATGTCACCGCATGCAGGACCGCGTATGGTACTGATATAAAAAGAAAGCCTTAATGGGAACAACATGTTCATTTCTGAGAGATTAAGAGCTGCTGTGTTTTTACACTGGGGGACAGGCTGGAGTTGGAGAGTCGGAGGCGTGTGTGTGTGTTGAGACAGAGAGAGAGAGAGAGAGAGAGAGAGAGAGAGAGAGGAGAGAGAGGAGTGGTGAGGAGGGAGGCTCAGAGGCAGCCCGGGCAGGCAGGGTGACTCACCGAGCTCGCTCGGTGGGCAGTCTTTCACGAAGAAGATCTCGCCGAGGTTGTCGTCCTCGGGGGCCAGGCCCTGCTGGTGGAGCTGGAGCTTGCGCAGGCCCTCGGTCTGCTGATGCTTCACGGAGCGCACGTGCTGCACCAGGTTGAGCTTGACCTTGGTGGAGTAGTCGCACAGGGCGCAGTAGTAATAGCAGGACTCCGGGTTGGCCGCGCTCTCTTGCTTCTGCAGGTGCTGAGAGAGAGAGAAGGGGCGTTAGCACGGGGCTTCGGACAAGAGTCACCCCACCGAGCCACGACGCCCGTCCTCCTCCAGAGGCTGGATAACTGGTCCTTAGAAGACCCCGCCCGGCCTGTGTCTGAAAAGGGAAGGGATCTCCTGAGGATCTACTTCAAATGAGCGCACCTAGACCCAATAAAGGAGACGAGCCTTCTTAGCTCGTTCCTGTAAGGATGTGTTTTCGCAAACAAAATCAAGTTTTCCCCAGGTATCTGGAGAAGTGGTTATCATTGGAAGCAAGACAGGTCCATCGAGGTGTGAGAATACCTGGGTAATGAGGTTGGCGGGAATGGGGAAACGTCTCGATGTTTCCAGGCTAATCAGAGTCAAGACCAAAACCTTCCCCATAAGCCGAAACCCGCAAATGGCATGACATTCGGCATGTCCGCGATGGGAATGGTTTCAGGTTTAATTAATATTTTAGTGTAGCACAAACCAAAAGCAAAAACAATCTGGGCATATTTCAGCCGAGCTCTCTTGTGATAGGGGTTACTCTGTTACAAATACTGACTCAAACGTAAATGTTTATTTAAATTTTCCATAAATCTGCATGCATGGAATAAACTTACATTTTCTATAAACAAAAATGTTTCTCTTAATTATATGTTAGATACACTAAAAAGTTAAGTAACTTAATTTGAAGTTTAATCTAATTCAAAACAGACACGATGATGTGAAGCTTTTTATTTTTACCATTCACAGTGACCCGCAACAAATTTTTGCTAAAAAAAAAATCTGTTTTCGCAAGCTCTGCTGACTCTGATTTCTGCCCACAGCGTGTAACAGGATCCCCTTAAATTCTGATTTTTTCAATGGAAAAACTTTTACAACTCCCAAACATATTCTGTTACAGTAGTTCATTTTTTTTAAAAAACTCTCTCCCCCCTTTTAATTGGGGCGGTTCAATTCCACACAAACAAGCAAACTCCCAAAATAAGAATAGCAACAAAGAGAAAAATATTAATAACTGTGATTCAATATAAACGACCTGAGTTTTAGTAATTCATTAAAATATTTTTATGTACTTCTTTTAAAAATACTTAAATGGGCACAGGTGGTATTTATTTGGCCTTAGATTAGTTGGATAAGGGTTTGGCGTTCTGAAATTCAAACAAAAAAAAAAAACTTTATACACAGGATCAAACATGTTGATTTCTGCCTCCCCTCCCCCACCCCCTGCTTTTCCTGCATCTGAAAGTGGTTAGTAAGGAAAGAATAACTAGCTGGTGAGCCTTTCCAAACACCAGAAGACAGGACCCATATATTATATTTGCTTAACGCTGGTGGACAGAAATTTTCTTTTCTTTTTTTTTTAAATCGGGAGAAGCGACTGTTCTATTCGAAAGCGTCATTCCCTAGATTTCGGTAAAAGGTGCCCTTTCTGATCATTCCCATTCCCAGCAAAGCCAGCCCCCAGAGCTCCCTACCTGAGGGCCCGTGGCTTTCCCTGAGCCCAGGAAGCTGGGCAGAGGCCCTGAGCGATGCTGAGCACCTGAAACCAGCTTCTCCTTCCCTGGGCGGGGCCCTTAAAGAGACCCCCACCCACACCTGCGTCTTCCGGGGACCCTGCTGTGCCTGAGACACACCAGCCGGGGTATTGTCCCCTGAGACCGTCCAGGAAGTGACCCTCTCCGGGGCTGGCGACCAGATTTGCCTGAAGCCACAGGCAGTCTGAGTGTGTGTGTGTGTGCGTGTATGTGTTGTGTGTGCGTGTATGTGTTGTGTGTGTGTGTGTGTGTGTGTGTGTGGTGCACACACACTGTGGGCCCCTGCAGATGGCCTTTGCTCTTAGAAGACACCAGAATACTTCCGGGAGGGAAGGGAGGAGAAATTAAACTGTTTTTTTTTTCTCATGTAAATAGAGTCACCATTCACCCCCATTGGTATTCAACCAAGGTCATTCCTAAGACTTCAGTCCTCACTGTGAGTGTGAATAAATTCTTCCCCACACAGTCCTCCTCCCTTCCCTGCCTGCTGGGAACCCCTGTGCTCCTGGATCCCGGGGAATTGCAGATGGCACCCCGGAAAGGAACGTCCTTGGGCCGCACAGCTGCACAGGCCCTGGCTCCCTGTCCCTGCGCTGTGCTGGGAGCAGCAGGCCACGGCCATTCAGGCCGCCCTGTCAACTGTGAGTTTTTCATTGGAGGCACTTTCACGTTTAAAGATAAAACAAAAAACAACCACCACCATCACAAAACTTACTCTCTGGGCCAACCCATCTTCATCCAGTGTGGCACGGCCGAAAGCTAGCAGGCGATGCTCCCTGCCCCGGAGCAAGCCAAGCATATCCAGCGTGCCCGCCACAGTCCCGGGCTAACGGACATGCACAGAAACAAAAGCGGCCGCCGGCCCCCATTATCTGATCTTCCGCACAGCACAAAAAGCGGCCCTGGAAGTGCCAGGAAGCCTGCAGGTGTGAGCCCCTTAAAAGAAAAGGCCCGGCCTAAATAGATTCTTTGACTGTCAGGGATTAGAGTCATGGCACTAGCGGTAACACACATCGTTCCCTTTAATTTACGAAATTTTCTCACGCGCCTGCAAGGGCTCAGCCCATCGGGGCTCGCAGAGGCCATTGAAATGTCTTAAGTTTTAATTAAGTTGGAGTTGTCAGAAGAAAGCTTTCCTGGCACGGAGTCAGGGTCATTAATTACTGCTATCTTTGTTTCTCTCTGTGCAGGGAACTCCGCTGACTTGTAGGATTACTTACCCGGGCCTGTTTGCCTGCGCCTGCAACTCCCATTCTCCTCCAAGCGGGGCTTATTAACCAGTTTACCAATTACTTCCATCAGTTTTAGGTGCAGAGCGTTCGCGCAATCTTAAGTCTTAAAAAAAAAACGCATTTCTCCTGAGTGGCTGAGGGAACAGGGTTGATACCAAATTCGGTGCAACTCTAAAGAATCCTCACGTTTTTCACATCGCCCTCTACTCAACACACCTATTCGTTCTCTCAGGGCCTGTGACTTCGCCTGTGAGCCAGGGCTAATCAGTTTTAAAATTATTTACCTCACCCAGGAACATCGTCCTGGTTGGAAACATCAGTTTCACCTAATAACGTCTCAAGCAGGCAAATACTTTTTGTTTCTAGGTCAGATCGCTGACACTATCACTGATAATAGATGTGTTATATATCTAATTATGTATGTAAAAGTTGGAAAAATCATATATATATATTTTTTAAATCAGGGAGTTAAATTTTGGTTTTGATGGGAGAGTACACTATTTGCAGATAATCTGCTTAAGGTATATATTTAGTATGTGTCCCTTAGGTTCCACATCCTATCTCATCCTCACAGCTTACAGAAAACAGCAAAATAAAACAATGTACTTCAGATTCAGCAACAAAAATGAAGCGAGATAATTGTCACAAAAATTAGGAAATATAATAAAAAGTAATCCTGAATCAAAACATATCTAGTTCTGTCTAGGATGTTCTGGGATGGCTAGATTTAGTCTTTGAACGTGATAACATGGACTTTTAATCGATGAATAAAGTGGGTGAGAAAAGATTTACAAACCCAGGCAAATCCAATGACCAGAATCACTCATTTCTTTCCGATGAGCACAGGATACCACTTCAAAATATTTTTTTTCTAGTAATCTCAATGCCATCCGCCATGAGTAGCAATAACAAACATGTGACCAGCAAACAGGCACCATCTCAGACATGGCGCCCTGGCTGCCATCATTGGAAATCATCATTATAATATTAATGACTCATCATGACCTGATGATTTTCCAATGAGAAACTTTTGAGCCCAGAATTTGGATTAGACTCCAGGGTTTCCATTCATTCTGGTCTAAACATGGGTCAGTTACTTTGTGTGGGAGAGGGAAATTCCGGGTTTGACTGATGGCTGATACGATCACCTCTCACAGATACAACCACGGTATGTTGCCATTATACTCTTCTGTTTACTAAACTTGAAATGCTGCACCTGACAAAGAAGGGTAGAGTTTTCCACCAGTTCTCAATAAAATTTCTAAATGCTATTTCTAATCCCCAGCAAACATATAAAAGTTCAAGTATACATGAAATAAATTAGATACCTAACCAAACATAGCTACTCGGTTCAATGGATAAAATCCAAGTTTCCTGAAAAAGTAGTGAATATCTTCACATAGACAGTTTCAAAGCCAGATGTTAAACTGAAGCTCGTCTTCCAGGATTAAACAATTACAAGATCTGAAGGCTTCATTCTCCACCTGGTTCGTGTGTCTTTCCTATCACCCCAAAAGATACTAAGAGTAGGAGGGCTATGCTTTTCACCTCCAAACTACTTGTCAAAGTCCTAGAATAAAGTAAACACTTAAAAATTAAATCAGTAGAAACAGAGAGACATATAACATGTCAGTCTTAAACTTAAACTCAGAAGTGAACCAATTACGAGTATACGAGAACATGTTAGGCACAGATTTCTATAGTAATCTGTAACATTTTAAATCATCCAATGTCCCCATGAACTAATTTGGGTCATCCTTAGTTTATTTGAACTTGTGAATATATCTGACTTTAGTCTGGTATGTTATTTCTGCACCTGGATCTAGTCCATATTCAGTTTTCTCTGGGATGTCTGAATGGTTATGTGGAGTTTAAGAAGTTAGTTTTTAACCATTCTTTAATTCTGCAAACATTTGGTGTGTGCGCTATGGCAAGCATTGGACATGGTACCCGTGATAAAACAATAAAACACAGCGTTCCCTCGGGGAGCTTGTGGCCTAAGGGAGCAGGTCAGAAAACAAAATGAGCCATCACAACCAGCACTATAGGTTTCTTCTGGGGAGGAGCAGAGGAGATTCCACAGGGGTAGAGGGAAACCCCCAGGAGCTCACTCTGGCAGGTCCAGTGTGCCCAGTGGACAAGTGTAGAGGGTCGCCTGAGAAGGCACATGGACATCCTTTAAATTGTCAGCTGAGCCCGAGGCACTGGCAGGGTACCTTTGTCCCAGTGTCAGCAGGGGTGGGTCTAGATAGGTAAATCCAGTAATGCTAGGGCCTAGTTAAGAATGCAAATAAGCTCCTTTGACCCTATACATAAACTTGCGTGGCTTGGGGGGTCGCCTTGCTGCCTCTCCATCAGAGAGATGGCACCCACCTAGCGCCCAGCTTGATGAATCTATTTCTGCCTCCTTGTCCCTTTCTTTCTCTTATTTCTTAATCCCCAGCTCCTCCATTCAGGAACCTGTCGTTTTTCCATGATGGACACGGAAAACAGAGAAACAGGCCCCCACAGGCAAGCAGGAGGAAGGACTGTCAAGGCAGGTGAAACAGCATCATAACATCCACAGGAGGAGAAAGTGTGACCTATTTAATGCACTTACGAAGAAGACTCACAAGGTATATGCATTTAAATAAGAATGAACAGTGCCTTGAATGACAGGCTAAGATTCCACTGGGAGCTGAAGATCTGGGCAGCCACTGAAAGATGTGAAGTGGAAGTGAGATGAGGGTTCACCAAGACCACTGTGGCCACATGTGCTGCCCGGATTGGAGGAACCATCTGGTGGGATGGCCCTCAACTTACTTGAGTTCAATCAAAGGAGAAGCAATAATACAACTTCCCATTCCTCTGGGCTCTGGCTTCTGTCACTCTCTGGAACCTCCTTCTCGGTACCCCTCCTCCACCATTACCTGCTCCTGTCCCTGGAGTCAATGCCAAACATCCCTAATGAATTCAAGGACTCATTTCAGATGATGCCCAGATTTCTCTCTCTAACTCAGACCTCTTCTGAGATCTAAATTCATTGACTGCAAATGTCACCTTGAGGCATCCACTTGGAGGTCTCATAGCAACCAAAACTCAACAATCACAGAACTTAATGGCTGATACTCCCTTTAAATGTATCTTCTACTCTTTCCCACGTAACCAACTGCCCCGAGTACATTTTGATGGATAAGACACTGTTCTGAACACCATGCATATATTTTTTTCCATTAAACTCCCACAATATGGCCTATAGAATCATATCTTCCACTTTACAGATGGCAAAATCAAGAAATGCAGAAATGAAGCATTTGGTCCAAGGTCACAGTGTCAGTGGAGAGGCAGTCAGGTGGAGCCTCCACACTCTTCGACATGACATTTATTCCTCCCCTAAGAATTGCAGCCAGGAGCTCATTCCAGAAATCTGAAAGTCATCCTTGATGGCTCCTCTTCCTTAAATCTAAATTGTCACTACATCCTAAATATACTTCTCACTATTTCTCCATGAATAGACTTCTTTGCATGTTACCACTAACTCTTGCCATTAACTCTTACTCCTTCTAATTAGTTCAGGCAATAACCACAGTGACTTGAAAGTAATCTGATTCATTAATTTAACAATTTATAAAACATCTGACATGTGTCATATTCCATTCCAGGTGCTGGATTTATAGCAGTGAATAAAACAGGCTCTTCCCCCACAGAGCCTAAATTCAAGAAGCAAAGAATAAATAAAACACTCAAACAAATAAATCTAGAAAATCGTGTAATGATAAGGACTGTGAAATAAAATGAGACCAGAAAAACTTGGCAGAGAGGACAGTGGTGGTGGAGGGAAGTAGTATTTGAGAAGCTAATCTGATAAGTTCACACCCCTACTTAATACTCTCCTTTGGTTTTCCTTTTCTCTTAATATAAAACCAAAAGTCACGAACATGATTCTAGACACAGTGACTATATGGCCAGGCTATTCCATAAAACTCTCAGTGAACACCATTACCCTTCCCCTTTAAAAATGATTTGTTTTGAAGATTAAGTACATGGGCCTCATACCTAAGGGCCCTGCATAATATGGATTCAACCCAACTGTAGCTTTCATCCATTTAACTTTCTCCCCTGCTCACTGTAATCCAACAACCCTGATTCCAGATCTTCCAAGTATAAGTTCATTTCAAGTGTAAGCTTCCAGAATTATCTCAGCCTTGAATGCTTTCCTTCCTTACTTTGTCCTATTTCTATTCATCCTTTAAGTCACAGTTTTTCAGCTTAAGAATTTTTTCTTTCTTTCTTTCTTTCTTTCTTTCTTTCTTTCTTTCTTTCTTTCTTCCTTCCTTCCTTCCTTTCTTTCTCTTCTAAGAAATATGCCGTTTCTTTTCCTGATGTAGTCTGTATTTTTTTCTTTGGAGCATTTATCCCATTGATAATTAAATATTAATATCATTGATTGTCATCTTCACCAGACTGCCAGTTTCATGAAGGCATGAACTGATTCTTTCTTATCCTCTGTTTTATCTCCAGTACCTGAATAATATCAAAGACATAGCACTATGCTTAATAAAAGGATAATAGTGTAGCAGAATTAGTAGCAAGCATGAGAGCAGAAGCACCTGACATATTGAAGGGTTAACCAGGACAAAATATTTGGTAGAACTTCTTGGTTGAGTGATGGAATATAAGGGAGGGCAGTAAAAAGAAGATTCAAAATAACTCCCTGGTTTTTAGCTTGGGAAAGTGAATAGAGGAAGCTGCTTTTGACAGATATGGGAGATACAATATAAAGAACGGCTTGGAGAAAAATATATGCTATATTTTAGACATACTGGATTTGAGATATTATGGGATTTCTTGATGTTATCATTTACAGAAAAAAAATATATGTTTTATAACAATTATATTTTTAATAGAACCTATGTGTCAGCTCAGGTCCAAAAAGCTTAAAATAGTGTTGTGAAAAGTTAGACATTTCCATTTGCTTGGTAGAAGAGTGATTAAAAAAAGAAGTCACAGTCTCTATTTTGCCTCCTGAACCTGATTTTGGGAGAAGCAACCATCAGTTCACTGAGCTGAGTAAGTAGCAGGAGCCCCAAACCTCCCTCCCACAGGACTCTAACCTCAGTTTTTGTTTTTTATTGTTTTTTAAATAAATCTTTATTGTTCAGATTATTACAAATGTGTTCCTCTTTCCCCCCCCCCTCCCCAATTGCTCCCCTCCACCAGGTTCCCACCCCACCCTCTGCCCTTTCCCCACCCCCATTGTCCTCATCCATAGGTGCACAGTTTTTGTTCAGGCTCTTCCCGCATCCCCCTCTCCCCTTTTCCCTGAGAATCGTCAGTCCACTCCCCTTCCATACCTCTGATTCTATTATATTCACTAGTTAATATTGTTCATCAGGTTTTTTAATTCCCTTGGCTTTTAGTTTCACTTGTTGATAGTTATGTATTTGTTGATCTTAATTTTTATCTTTATCTTCTTACTCTTCCTAAAGAACCCCCTTCAGCAATTCATATAATTCTGGTTTGGCGGTGATGAACTCCTTTAGCTTTTTTTAATTTGTGAAGCTCTTTATCTGGCCTTCGATTCTGAGTGATAGCTTTTCTGGGTAGAGTATTTTTGGCTGTAGGTTCTTGCTATTCATCACTTGAATATTTCTTGCCATTCCCGTCTGGCCTGCATGGTTTCTGTTGAGAAATCAGCTGACAATCGTATGGGTGCTCCTTTATAGATAACTACCTGCTTTTCTCTTGCTGCTTGTAAGATTTTCTCTTTGTCTTTTGCTCTTGGAATTTTAATTATGATGTGTCTTGGTGTGGTCCTCTTTGGATTCCTTTTATTTGGGGTTCTGTGTGCTTCCTGGACTTGTAAGTCTATTTCTTTCCCCAGATGGGGGAAGTTTTTTGACACTATTTCTTCCAGTATCTTGCTCTCTCTCTTCTTCTGGGACCCCCATAATTCTGATGTTGGTTAGTTTGAAATATTCCCAGAGATTTCTTACATTATCTTCAACTTTCTGGATTCTCTTATCTTCTTGCTTCTGTGGAGGAGTGTCCTCTGGCTCCTTGTGTTCCAAATATTTGACGTGATTCTTGCGATCTTCCATTCTGTTTTTAGGACTCTGTATAATATTTTTTATTTCAGACAATGTATTCTTTATTTCTAATTGATCCCTTTTCATATCCTCATAGGTCTCGTTTATTTTATCGGCCTTTTCTAGGAAATTCTCGAAAAACCTTATAACCATGGTTTTGAACTCTATATCCAGTCACTTCTTGTTCTCCATTTCTTTTGTTTGCGATCTGTTTCCTTGTCTCGGCATTTTCACAGCTTCCCTGAGTTGGTTGGGTGGCTTTGTGTGCCAAGGTATCCTATATGGTTGTGGGTCAGTCTCCCAGTTACCTGAGGTTGCCAGTCTTGGTGTAGCCCTTTGTGGGCTGTGTGTTCAGTCTTGTGGTTAAGCCTTGCTTGTTGTTGGTATCACTGGGAAGCATTGATTTCCAAGCCAATTGGCTATGAGGATCAGAAGTGTCTCAGCTAGGAGGGTTTCTGTATTCTGCTTGGATGGGGCAGAGACTTGGGGTGGCATAGACAAGCCTTGGTGAATCTCGCAAGATTGGTTGCAGGCGTGTGCACCTCTTTGGTATAGGCACAGACAAGCTTTGGATTGCTGTCTGTCCCTCCCTAGGAGAGTCCTATTCATGGCAAACGAGAAAGCTAGCCATTGGAAGGGCTTCTGTGCTCACTTGGATGGGGTAGAGTCTCGGGGTGGTGCAGACAAACTTTGGTCAGCCCTCCCTACGTGGGTCTGGTTTCTGAATCCTGCAGTAATGGCCGCTGGCTTCACACCCCCCCAAGAGATCTCTGCCCACTGCCTGACAGTCTGGCCTCTCCCTGTCTGGGGCCATCTATCAGAGCAATAGGGTGGTTCTGTTTTCCTCCCAAACAAGAAATCTAGCCGCGCATTAGCTGTCCGCCCTCTCCGCGCTCCGCAAGCAAGCCAGCAGCGAAGTCGGGCGGCCATCTTTTTGCGCCCGCAGTTCACCGCACCTTCAGAGTTCCTGAGGTTCCACGCGCCTTCTCTCTCCTTCCCAGATGATAGAGCCTCCTCTCAGCCAGTTGTCTGGCACTTCAGGTCGATGTTTCCCCTGTTTTCCAGTTCTAAATTCAAATTTGTTGTGGTAGGCTGCATTCAGGTGTCTAGCCTATGCTGCCATCTTGGTTTTTCCCCTAACCTCAGTTTTGATACCACAAATGAATATGCAGTTAAGAAGTCGTTCGGAAAAAAACAGTCATAGAATACCTAATAAGATGCAAGAGAAAATTTATGTTATGGAAAACACTATACTTTTTGGTGTTGTTTAAATATTCATCTTAAGGTCTTTGCTCTGTGCACGTATAGTCAATAGACACTGACATGCAGGATAGTTTTTAAAGAGAATGAAATCTAGAAACTTTTGACTCCAAAAGTAGAATCAAGAAAACTGACTCAATGGAAAACTTCTCAAATTCTAATGTGGCAGAGAAAATTATGCAAGGTGCATGAGATGACGTCACAAACATGAAAACAGATTCATTCTCCATATGCAAAGGCACAGATTTTTGGAGTGATCATTCATATCATCTACCTCCCTGGGTTTCCCGGCAGCATCTGATATGGCTGACCACCTCTTCTTTCTTGAAATCTCTTCTTTTGACTTTAGTAACAAGCTCTCTAAGCTCTTTCTAGTTGCTTCTGCTCTTTTTTGCTATCTCTTTTTCTTTACCTTAACACATAAACATATATATTTCACTTGTGTGCTGGGTTTCAATATCAAATCTCCCCTATATCATTTCATTTTTCCCTACACACATGAGTTTATCTCCTTGATGTGGATCACTAACAAATCAAGATTCCTAATAACGACCTTTTCCTCTAAACTCATACCACGTGTCTAACAACTCGAAAGTTATTGCCACTCTTTCTTCAAACTCTACAAGTCTGTTCATCAGTTCATCATTCTTCCTTTGAAACCTGCCTCCACCCCCATCCCCTGGGTCCTGCACATTTCTAATTATGAGATAAAACAGAAACATGAGCATCACCTCAGAGGCCTTCCTCTTCCCAGCCACAGGCATCTAATAGGTTGTATGTCATTATCGTAATATTGTTCTCATCTTTCCCTGTCTCTCTACTCCCAGTGTCCCTCCCAAAGCTATTTGTTATTCCCTAGAACTACTGTCAGCAGCCCCTACCTTGCTTGACGGCAATCACAAGATGAGCACTTGGCATCACGGCTTGCATTAATTACTATGTATTACCATTAATATTATTTAAGTCATATGATGCCAATCATGTGATCATAGCCATCAGTGGCACCCTAGTGTGTATCAAATTCCCAAATCCTTAACATATTATTCAATATTTCTTTTTCCTTTCTTAATTATCCCATTCCTTGCCTTCAATGTGCCAGAAAAACCAAACTGCTCACCATTTTCACTAAATACCTACAAGTTACTCCCTCCTCCATGTGCCTTTGTTCATAGTCCTCTCTTTCCATGCACCCAATGTCCTATGTATCCAAATTCTACTCATTATTTCAAGCCCCGTCCAAATGTCACCTCAACAAAAAAGACTTTATGGTCTGCCACAACCGGAAATACCCTTGTCCTACTGAAAACCAAAAAGCATTCTATGGGAATCGCTCTTACGGTGTTGAAGATATTCTCTTTCTTGTTACTTTATTTGCACACACGCCTTATTTACTCCACATGAGTGCTCACTGCGCATGTCCAATCCATCTTTACTAAATGCCGTGTCCAGTGACCATGCTCAATAACTAACCAGGTACTTGCATTTAGGAAAGCAGTTGCCCTTTAATAAGGAACAGCTTCCTGTACTTTGGAAGGAAAGCATTTAATAGAAAGCTCAGAGTTTAATTTTTTGCTCTACCTCTCAACAGCGATCAGTTTTACCTGGCAACACCCAAACCTGCCCTGGGTGAAGATTTGGGATAAAGAAGGCCAACCTGCCAGAAGGACCCAAACTCTGTTTCCCATTCATCAGGGCAAAACAGAGGAAAACAAAACGGTTTACCTAAATAGCTTGCCCCAGCCCACTGATGTTAACATGTCAATCCAACAGGTAAGAAAATGGAAGGGATGGAACTAAATTTCACCGAACAAACAGAAGGGGATTCAAGGTACTGTCATGTAACCCTTTTACTGATGAGGAAACAGCTTCTGTGGAATTAGGACAATCCAGTCACTTGTCTAGTAATAAAGCTTGGGTTCGAGCTGGGATATCTGGATTCCTCCGCTCTGCTCTTGTCAGGTTAATTCCTGTGGCCCTGCCCTATCCCCCGCGCCCCCCCCCCCCCCACCTCCTACACACCTTTAGCAGAGAGACAGAGAGAGAAAGGAAAGAGGAAAATCTGTTTCTCAGAGGAGTCTGTCTTTTTGCTGGGTTTGGATTGGGAGAAATAAGCATTAGTAACCGAAAGAAAAGTACGTTCATAACAGAGCTTCCAAAACTATGCCTGGCCAAAATACGCTCAAGTGTGCTCTTGAGAAGGAAAAAGTTCCATTTTCTTGAGATAATAAATTCTTCCTTTCAACAGTAATTGGAAGGGGGTAAAAACACCACTCTGTACACTCTAAAAGTACTTTTAAAGAATTATTATAAAATAATGCAATAAATCAATATTTAAATATATTGCTCTCAAAATAGTCTCCTGTGCATTGTTTTGCCTGCTGGTTTCCATTCTGAATAGCAAAGAAGACGGGAAAAATAATTAGGAAATTTGCTACTATAGTTTTAAATCCATAGACTCTTATAAGGTCTACAAATCTCTAGAGATATTTATTATTGATAACCAATAATATAGGCATCCTATATTATCCACAGCCCATGGCCATAAAAATAACAGCGTTTTTACTTTCCAAGTAATAACTGAAATTAGATATTTCCTCAAAGGAAGGTTATTCATATATTTAAGTTACATGTGAGCTAAAGATTAAAACTGTGCTTGATATAGACCATTGTATAGCTCATTTTAAGTATCCAAGTTGCAGTAACTTTGAATAATTGTTAATTTATATGGTGGCCACACAAGAGTGCTGATTTGATTAGGTTCCCAGCAACCTCCCTCTGCCAAATTACATTAAAATTGGAGAGGGAAAAAATCCACTGAAATATTTGCTGGAACCAGACATTAAGACATTAAATGCTGCTTAACAAAGAGCCCAATTACTCGTATAAAACTTTTCACATCAGCTGGCCTAGATGATCAATTTTCAACCTTTCGTGTTTAACACTTGTTTCACAGTGTTTCTAGAGAATGTGGTAGTGCTGTTATTACATAATTAATCACTTTTCAAAGTTCCATTCTATTGGTGTACAATATGCACTTTTTAACACTTTCTATGTTCTAGCCATTCCTTCTATTATGGAGGGGTATTAGATACCTTTAAAAATTATCTGGTTTCTTCTAGCTCTTTCTCTATGGTCACGCCATATATCTGCTATGATACAGATGAAAGCATGAATTTTTCAAATGGGATAGATTAAAGTTTGGATGCTGCTTTAATAGCTCTATGGTCTTGAGTAAATTAACAACTAAGCCTTGGTTCCCCTCCTTTTATTAAGAGACATCATAACTGCCTTTTTTTGGGGGGGAGGGTGAAGATTAAATAAAATAACAGGTGTGCAGTACCTAATCGTACCGTGCCTGGCAATGCAACAGATAGGGAATATTCTCCCTGTTCCCCTTTCAGTGACGGTCTAATTTTTGGCATTTTAATCCCTTCTAACCCCATGGATAAGCAGTAATGACACAGAAATGCTGACATCATTTTACATTTCAAATCATCATCCAATTTTGCTCCCAAGCTACTGAGAGAGGCAATGCCTGCTGGGATTATATTCTAAGGCTGTTTATGAAAGGAGACATATTTATTTCATTCATGCTATATTAACCTGTACACATAAAATATTCATATTTGAGTAAAAGTATGTTTAAATATTTACTACCCAAATTACTAAAAAAAAAAAAAAAAAAAAAAAAAAAAAGGGAGGGGGGGGGGACATAAATCACACCAGCCTCTGCCATGAGTTCACTTTAAGAACTCTGGCACCTCTGAAATTCTGTGCAGTCCAAAGTTTCATACAGAAAAATGTGAGGTTTAGTTAACATTTATAATGATTTTTAAAATCGTAGTTTCTGAGAGAACTTTGTGTAAGGATTTATTATTGTATTTAAGTAGTGTCTTAAGGTATAATTTTTATGGTCTAGTAAGCATAACTCTCAAGCACCTTAAACACAACTAAATGAGGTGGAATTGCTATTAACTTGCATTTTAGGTTACCAAGTACCCAGGCAGTTCTAACCAACTGCATCCGGAATGGTATTTTATGACAGCTCACGACTTTTCTAAGGTGAGCTTCCTTGACTTAAAATTTTTACGAGATTGAAAACTGGCCTCTGAGATGGTGACTGAAAGTTGGGCCATTAGTCCTCACCTTTTAAGAAATAATGTCTCAGCAGGCTGCATTTGAACCACTTGAGCTCAAGGAGGTGTTAACAGAGTTGCTAATTAACCCAGGTCTGGAACCTATTGTGGAGAATCAGACCAGGTTGGAACAATGGGGAAGGTGCTGCTTAACCCACAGCAGGGGGAAGAATGACTTTGGCTTTAATCATTTGGCCCAAAAAAGTTTCATAATGTTGATAGTAGGTTAAAAAAAAAAAACAAGAAAAAGCAAAACAAACAAACAAACAAAAAACAAACAAACACTGCAACCAGAAATTAAAGGTCAGACATAGGGGCAAACTTACCCTGCCTTCCAGAAGACCAGCTGGGATGAAAATGGGCTGAACTGGACGCTTAGAGCACTGGTCTCTATGGAGCAATCCCTACCTCTCCCAATGACTCTCGGTGGGCAATAAAGGAAACCTCAGAATGCCATCTTTAGACCAGCTTTGCTTAAGTCAGCTAAGACCACTGTTTTCCAAACTCCACAACCAGGGAGATGTTTGGCGTTCCTGGGTGAGCACATTCTAGTGCAGTGTTTCCCAAACTTCTCTCATGATGAGAATCACCTGGTGGAGTTGTTAAAACACAGATTCCTGAATCCCAACTAAGAAGTGCTAAACTAGAATTTTTGGGAACATATAGGTAAAATTGTATACTTAACTAGTGCTCTAAAACAGATTTTATATACAGAGCACTAAGTTAGGTATGCAATTTTACCTATATGTTCTCAAAAATTCTAGTTTAGCACTTCTTAGTTGGGATTCAGGAATCTGTGTTTTAACAACTCCACCAGGTGATTCTCATCATGAGAGAAGGTTGGGAAACACTGGCTTAGAGCACTGGTCTCTATGGAGCAATCCCTACCTCTCCCAATGACTCTCGGTGGGCAATAAAGGAAACCTCAGAATGCCATCTTTAGACCAGCTTTGCTTAAGTCAGCTAAGACCACTGTTTTCCAAACTCCACAACCAGGGAGGTGTTTGGCGTTCCTGGGTGAGCACATTCTAGTGCAGTGTTTCCCAAACTTCTCTCATGATGAGAATCACCTGGTGGAGTTGTTAAAACACAGATTCCTGAATCCCAACTAAGAAGTGCTAAACTAGAATTTTTGGGAACATATAGGTAAAATTGTATACTTAACTAGTGCTCTAAGACAGATGTTATATACAGAGCACTAAGTTAGGTATGCAATTTTACCTATATGTTCCCAAAAATTCTAGTTTAGCACTTCTTAGTTGGGATTCAGGAATCTGTGTTTTAACAACTCCACCAGGTGATTCTCATCATGAGAGAAGTTTGGGAAACACTGTTCTGGTGCTTCATGACCCACTGGCCCTGGGGAAGGTCTCCCGTGAAAACAATCTCTCCTTCATTTCCCTGCAAACCCGGCTGTGGAGCTAGAGAACTGACTGGCACCAACAACAAATAAACCAAAACAAATCTCTCCACTTCTTGGGGAAAAAAAGTGACTAAATACCTTTTGGTCTTCTCCCCAGACAAATTCATTTCGATGGCAGTGTTCCTCTGAGAAACTGTTTAAAGGGTTTTCACAAATGTTGGCTCTCATTCATTCCCCTGTGTAGCTTTTTGAAAATATGTAATCCTAAATTCTTCCTCTGCAGCATCTGACCGATACTACGAGAGAACCCGAACTGCCTTCCCTGTGCCCCAACCTCCCCTTCATCTTGTTGTTGATGCTGAGATGAAGCCACGTAATGAAAGAATTAAATGAAGATTATGAACATCTGAAAAGAAAGCCTAGATGCTGTAATAAAAACATATAAAACTCAATGTGATCCATATGCTGTGATGTATCTTTAAACGATGGATCATCCTTATTGTCATTTTTAAATCAGGGAGTCTACAACATGCAGGATTATTACTGGCATAAATTTTGGACATAAATTTTAAACAGTTCATGGAAGTACTCGTAGTATTTCTTACATACAACCAAAGTAAATTTTTACTTGTTTTTCTCTTTCTACTTGACGTCTTCAATAACAATCAACTTTGAGGTTTATGAGTGTTTTCCCTACAAACAAGCTGATTTACAATCTTTACTGTATATGTAAATAAATCACATTCTTGATGCTATTCCTCACATGTCCTTGGTATGTACACTCATCTCCTTCACCAAAGGTCCTAATGGCCAGAGTCGCAGGCACCAGACACTCTGAGCCATGGTTGGGAATGACAGATGGAATGGCAGGGTAGAGACAAAAAGAATGCAGGTCAGAGGAGCTATGTTAAAAGTAGGAAACCAAGGCCCTGACAGGGGAGGGAGGCACAAGAAGGAGGAGGAAATAATGAGAATGGCTTTTCACCCTCAATCTCTGGAGGTCTGAAAAGGATTAAAAAAAAATACGAGGGAAGTGAGGATTAATAAAGAGGACAATGAGGTAGAGTCACAAGGAACTCTCTAATCCAGCACCTCTTCCGCAGAGAAGTTTCAAGGACAGACCTTGTGTGATAGTATTTCCAGAGAGAAAATAATATCCCCTTGCCCTTCAATATCTCTTCCCTCATGGTCATTATCACACAGATCTTATTTGGCAAGTGGAAATTGCTTTAATCCTATTGGAGAAGTAGAAGGCTTAAAATTGCATCTATTTGAAAGAGTCAGCACACTGATTACAATGTGTTTTAGACATAGCAGAAAAGATGACTACAAAACGGCATTATCTTGAGGAAGATTCCAGACACTGTAGGAAAAGATAACTAATGACGAGACCAGGGCAGTAAATGTCTAGAGGCTCTGTCTATTTGCCTAGAGCCTTGAATAATAGTGTAAAAATTGATCATTCAAACTTTGTGATTTTAGCATGCCCATGATAAACATACACACCTGACTTTATTGTATGTGTCAGACTTGCTGGCTTTCACGTGATAAATTCCTGTTAACACATCCTAATTCTAGTATGCTGCATGTTTGAAAGGCTAAGAACAAAACCACCTTGTGCTTTGAACTTTTATCAAATATCACTTACGTGTTGTCGCATTTGATTTTCACAAAATCTCAATATGCAAGTCAAGAAAGACATTAATTTCTTATTATAAGTTTGACTTTCCGGACTTATTACTGTTACATATATTCTTAGCAATCTCAGCCGTATTCTTCTATATTTGCTTTGTCGTTAGAAGTTTCAGTGTCCCCTTTAGACATAATTACTCTCCTGTTGTCATATTTCCCATAACCTCCCAGAGGCTATATCTATATATACTAAGAATATTATTCGAGGTTCTGGATCAGGAAGGAGTCCTACTCTAAGGTGACCAGACGTCCAGCTTTTAGTTAAAAATCGGGACTGTCCCGCCAAAAGCGGGATGTCTGGCCACCTTATCCTACTCTCTTTACTAGAGGGATGCTGTCCTATTCATGATGGCATCTACAAAAACAAACTTCCCTTCAAAGCATCTCAATGTGTTTTCATTGAACTGCTGGCTATCCTCCAGGGGGGAGACCCACTCCAAGAAAGCATTCTAACAACCTTGTTTTTATTTGTAAGCAGTTTTTCTCCAAATGACCTTTCAGTTTTTAAGTACGCAACTCAGTGATATTAGCACTAAATAGCCCACACAAGAAAACCTGGTGCTAATATTCCCAAAGAACCTATTGGAACATAGTTACTCTTGAATTTTCTCTGTGCATGCACTCAGAGAGACAGCTCTAAACATCAGGCCAGAAAGCAGGCAAAAAGGGGATGTTTGTGTCTGCACCTCATTGAAAAACCAAGAGGCTTAATTTGTGAAACAGTCCCAAGTCAGGGAATCCAATGATTTCTCTGCTTGACCATTACACACTTTGCTTATATTTTAAAACACACTTATTGTTTAAAACCTCGGATCCAACTCTTTCTTTTTATAATGCCCCCCGTTGTTGCTGTATTGTAATCACATACAACATCACCTACCTACACACAGAATTTAAACAAATGGATACAATGACCTAACAGTGACATAAAGAAGAAATAAAACAGAAGATATAAAATAAAATAGCACGTTTTTCCCTTTGGGGAAGCTGTGGCGTGGTCATGTGTAATGCAGGAGCCATATGCGCACCTAGAGGTGGCATCACTGAATTCACAGGCGTAAATGCTGCAAGAGCAACTTACATTCCATACAGAGGCTTCTTATGGGCAGCATAATTTTTCAGAATGGCAAATGTACTCTTAGTAAAGTACAAACAAAACAAAAACAACGTCTAGCCCTAACCAGTTTGGCTCAGTGGATAGAGTGTCGGCCTGCGGACTGAAGGATCCCAAGTTCGATTCTGGTCAAGGGCATGTACCTTCGTTGCAGGCACCTCCCCAGTAGGGGGTGTGCAGGAAGCAGCTGGTCGATGTTTCTCTCTCATTGATGTTTCTAACTCTCTATCCCTTTCCCTTTCTCTCTGTAAAAAAATCAATAAAATATATTTTTAAAAATAAAAATAAATACCATCTACCCCTGATGTACCTGATGGTTATATTCCTGAAAGCACATAAGAACCCTTCCCTTGAGCAGTTGTCTTTCCAACTGTAGTTGCCCAGTGCATCTGACCCCCACTCTCAAACCCCCTGAGTAATCCAGCACTGTGATTGCTGTACCTCACCACGATCATCTGTGATGACTAAGGGGATTCTCAACATCGGCACATGTTCCCAGACTGCCCTGGGGCAACAGCACGCCTGCTGGCACCTAGCAAGTCAACCAGGGCTTCCTACTGACAGCTCAGGTCCCCATGCTCCTTTCCAAACAGGAAGGCCTTTCCTATGTCCCCAGACAAGAAGACCGAGTTCTCTGTTTACACATCACTTTCATGGCACACATCTTCATTTGCCAGATATGTGATAGTCAGCGTCCATCTCCACTCTCCAACTGAAAGCTCCATGAAGGCAAGTAAGTATCTGTCTGTTTGACCCTGCGTCCCCTGTACAGGGTAGGTGCTCCATCATAAAACAATCTTGATGCAGGAACCTATGAATGAATTTGTATCCACTCAAAAGGGGTTTCATCCGGCTGGGTGCTGCGATACTGGCTTCTTGTACTGTCTATCTATTGTGCTGAATGCTAGGTACATCTTTAGAAACTGGGCAGGGGGTGGGAGCTCAGTGTGGCTCAGTTGGTTGGAGCATCATCACATTCATGGAAAGGTTGTGGGTTCAATTCCCAGTCAGGGCCCATACCCAGGTTGTGGGTTGGATTCTGGGTAGGGCACATATGGGAGACAACCAATCAATGTTTCTCTCTCTCTTCCTCTCTCTAAAATCAGTAAAAAGCACGTCCTTGGGTGAGGCTTAAATTTTTTTTTTGTTTTAAAGAAAATAAATTTATAGAGGAACTCTTAGGAGAAACAATAAAAAAAAAAAATGTCAAAATGAGAAAGTGGTTCTTCCTTAGGTTAGGATTTCAACATGTAGGGTACAGCCTAAAAAACATTATATGATCTTTACATTCTTATTAGTGGGTGGGATGAGTACTTGAATTGCCTGAAGACTAAAGGGACTGACTGAATATTTACAGTTTCTGCAACTAAAAATAACAGAAGCTTGGAGCAACACATCTCAAAAAAATAAAGAATCTATTGCTTAGGTCATTTTCCACCTTAATATGACATTTCCCAACTGTCATGGGCCTATTTAATTTTATTTATACCTCACTTTTTTCTACAAGAGGATGGAGGTGAAGATCATCAATTAAGCTTTTCTAGTCTTGGTAAAGACTAAGTTGTTTTAATTTTTATAGTGCAATCGGATAAAATTAACAAAATTAGAGCTCAAGATGACTAAAGGGTTGAAATATGTCAATGTTCTCATGATAAATTTAACTATTCAAATGTATCTCCAAACAGAAACGTAGCCAAATGATCAATCGCCATTTCTGCTTTTGCAGATGGCCAAAGTCCCATCTCCTAGAATAATGGAGTGCTCAAATCTCTGATAGTTAATTGTACTGGATTACTGCTTGGCAATCAACCAACTCCCTAGCCTGGGGGCAGACCATTTTATTTAATGGTTCATCACCAAGACCTCGATAGCATGACAACATAGATCATTACACTATCATGCCAAGGAAGTGAGAGCCAGCTCTGCCACCCGGGAGGAATTTCCCTTGATAAACTACCTAGGTAAACGGTAACCAAAATGAGTAGCTATTAAGACCTTGAGCAGATTAAGTAAAACAGCAAATGGGGCAATAGATTTTTTTTTTCACCTTTACTTTGGAAAGTCATGCATTTACCTTAGTTCAATGTTTCCCTCAAATACAATAATTTGGCTTAAAAATATAGAAATCATATTTGCAGTGGGTTGACACAGGGGATCAACAAAAAGGATAATGATTTTTGTTGTTTAGAGTTTGAGTGGTAGAGTTTCCCATTTTTTCACTAAAATTGCTCTTTTTAATTTTCAAAACATAAATACCTACATAAAAACAAAACTTTGGCCCTAGCTTGTTTGGTTCAGTGGATAGAGCATCAGCCAGGGGATGGAAGCTTCCCTGGTTTGATTCCAGTCAAGGGCACATGCTCAATCCCCATTAGGGGGCATGCGAGAGGCAGCCAATCAATGATTCTCTCTCATCATTGATGTTTCTCTCTCTTTACCTCCCCCTTTCTCTCTGAAATCTATATATATATATATATATATATATATATATATATATATATATATATTAATATTAAAAACACAAACTTTGCTAAGGTCATTTTTAAAATAATTTTCTTCTGTAGAAAAAAATAATTCATATCAGCACTGTACCCCCAAAAATTTGATTTTTCAAAATTGATCTTCAAAATGCACGCTCAGATAGATGTATTTCACATTTAAGCCTGGATGGCTCAAGTTTGGAGAAAGCGGTTGTTTAAAAGACAAAACCAGTAAAAGTGGCACAGACCTCAGAAGACCACACTCTGTGAAGCTCAGAAGTCATCAAAATGGTAAAAGAAAACTCTTCGGGGACATTTACCTAAAAACTCAGCTATGGGTGAAGGGGACTTACCTGTCCCTAGGCTTGAAATTAAGGCACAGTAAACATCTCACTTGCCTTCTCTTTTTAAATGTATAAATCATTCATACATTTTATGCCATGTCTCCCAGTTTGGGGTTATCTTCCCCATTCTTCTTTGTAACTTCTCATGCACCTCTCCAGAAGGAGATGGAATGGGGCCTCCCTGGAGTCTCCCAGGCTCTGTGACAATCTCTGCCCCCAGGCACCTGGAAAGCGTCTTTCACACCTGTTTCTGCCTCCCCACGCTGTGCTGTGGCTCCCTTGTCTGCACGCCTGCTTCTTCTACTGGAGCTCCATGAAGGGATGACACCCCCTCCTGTGTTTGCTCAGCACTCAAGATAGTTGGTGGCACACAATAAGCGCTCAGTGTATTTGTTTGAAGGGAAGGAATGATGCTCCACAGGCAAACTCTGCCCCTTGATGATGACCATGCTCTTGATGAATGGAGATATCTGTGGTCAGACCTAAAATGAACTGGCCTCGCTGATCACCTGTTTGGAAGTCATTGATCCATTGTCACCTACTGGCCATGGGCTACACGAAGACCCTCTTCACCTTGGACTCCAGTGCTCTGTCCCTGGTCTTTAATATCCCTTCCCTCCCGGGCTCCTCACATCCTCTCTGTTCCGATGAGGAGATACAGAAAGCGAGTCTTCCCTGTGCATCGGAAGGCTATTCTACCCACCACGCTCTGCTCTGTTACCTGCATGAGCTTCAGCACAACAGAGCCCTCTGTGCCCCACCTTCTTCAGGGGCAGATCAGGAAAATATGTTGAGGTGCAGGAGCCACCAGGCAGACCTGGTGCAAACCTTTCAGGCCACTGAACAAGTCAAAGGGCCCCAAGCCCTCCATTTATGTCCAATTTGCAAAACAGGACCCATCATGATGCATTAGCTGGTTCCATGAGGTGGTCATAACAAACAAACTGGGGTTACAGTCTGGCGATCCAGACCTCACTAGCATTGCAGATGTAGAAACCAGGATGGGCTGAAAGGCACCTTGGGGTAGGGTCAAGGGCACATGCTAAACATATCAATGTAGTGACCTACTGTTCTGCAGTGATATCCTTCTGCACCCGCCCTGAATGCAAATCTGACTGCATCACCCCACTGCTTCATCACTCCACCCCTACATCACCCCACCCCTGCATCACCCCACCCCTGCATCACCCCACCCCTTCATCATCCCACCCCTTCATCAAAGCCTCCAGTGTGGCCTGAAGCTCCGCCCTGTGCATGTGAGGTCTTTCCGGTGAATTTATATCCAGCCCTTTTAGCAGCCTAGCTCACTAACACGGTTCCCTGACCTCACCTCCCAGGCTGTCCAGGACCTCTGTATACCCTTCCCACACTGCAGTGCATTTTAGAGGGGGACGGGTGTCTGGCTTCCCGTTTTCCACTGTGAGCCCAGTGAGAACAGAGCTGGTTGTATAGGTTGTATGCTGGGCCCTGCCTGGAGCCTCTTCAGTGTGCAGTGGGGGTTGGGTGAGTTTCCACCGAGGAACCCCTCCTTGACAGCTCTTCACGTTCCTGAGTTAAGAGTCGGCCATAATGTGTATTGATTAAACATGGCTATCTCATGGTAAATTCCTTCATCGTTATTGGAAAGATAAACCAAGCTGTGGTCAATTAAGTAAATGCAGAGAAAAATATGATATTAATTTGGGGGATCCATAATAGGCATAATAACTGGTTTTTGGCAATTTATTGGTTTCTTTGCACAAAGGACTTAAGAAAGCACATTTGTGGAGTGAAAAAAAGATCAGAAATATGCATGCAATGAGGAAACTATGTAGGTGTTATAGTTAAATGCTCAATTTAACTCTGAGTTTCCTGGAAATAATAATAATAATTTTAAAAAAAATTCACAATAACTCAAATCTTGATGTGGGAAGCAAGATGGTGGTAGATATAGCATAGATAAAATGGTTTGAAAGGTGAACAATTTGACTATTGGAAAAAATGATAATATATGTTATATGCATGCATGAAATTAAAATGAACTCAAATTAGACAAAACATTTTGTGAGGCATCGATTAGAAATTTCATTAATAATAAACAAAAATCACCTGGTTGCTTCTGCAATGTGTGAACCTCTACCTACCCACCCCTAACCTAGCCAAGCTCTTCTATTCCTTAGTCCTCAAATCAGAGATGTACCCTAGTCATAAAAACATGGTTGAGCAGAGGTGAAAATATATAATGCTTTACATTTTAAAAAAGTGAAATGATTTTAATAGTTGGGGTGAAAAGGAGAGACACTAAACAAATACTACAATAGAAAATACATAATATATGCTATAAATGAAGAACAAAAAATGATGAATTTCTCTTGAATCTCCATACTGTGCATCAAGCTAAATAGAACAAAGGAAGGGAAAAAATGACATGGCGCAGTCCTTCCATGTTGGGTTTGAAAAGACAACTCCATTGATGAGAACAGAGACCACTTTGCTTAAATGAATTTGCACCAAAAAAGTAGAATCTTCTTGGAAAAGATTGGACTTTGACTCATCTTCTGGTGGCCTAACTTAATCTGATAATGACATGGAGCTCACAGGAAGTAAGATGATGGAAATAGCATTAGGGTGTGGCCAGACTATGCAGGCCCCAGTGGTACTGGGAGACCCCAGGGGCAGAGAAGAGAATGGCCTCTGTCACATAAATGAGCTCTTTAATAGTGCTGAGCTTACCCAGGTAGCCTCCGAAGAATCAACTACTAGAAAGTAAAAATGGCACCTGCTCAGAGACAGACCAAAGTTGTAAAGGCTCAGTCCTAATGCAAAATAAGCAAACTCATCCAATGACAAAAAACAACAGACTATTTCAACATAAAGCCATCTGTCTACTTTTCATCAAGCATTTGCTATAATGTTTTGTGTTAATAAAATGTTTAGGCTTTCAGACAGCATCCAAAAAATTTCATGCAAATTCACAAATACCAGGTTTAACTTTAAATAAATAAGTTTGCACATTGTACATTCTGTACCATATATTGAATATAATAATGTTTAACCAAATTTTATACTATCTATGATATCCTGCCCTTCTATATAATCCAGATTAATGAAGATTTGACTGAAGAGTTCAACAGAATGAGTTTCATTCTGAAGAAAAGATAAATATTTCCTAGCACTTAGATCTAAAAGAGTAGAAATCATAAAAGACTGATGACTTATATACATAACAATTAAAATATCCCTGCATAAAAACATTACTAAAATGAAATTACAAACAAACAGAAACACTGGATAAAATATCAATATCATATATAGCAATGGGCTAGTAGTCTTAATATATAGAGTTCTAGTAACTACTAAATGACTTAGAAAAAGACAAATACCTCAATAAAAAATGTGCAAAGTATATGAATATACAATTCATTCAGGATTATAAAGAAAGTTCAACCTCAATATTAAAGTAAAATAAAAATATTTTAACTTGTTATTAGGAAATATTTAAAAGAATAATAACCCAAAGTATTTTCCAGGGTATAGACTTTCTCCAATATTGATGGTGAGATATTAATAGACCAATCGTATGGGGGGAGGGGTATTGGCATTATAAATTTGAAAATACATGCCATGTAACCAAGCAATTCTCTTCCTAGAAATGTATCAGAAAATAATCAGGAAAGCATATTAAAAAATAAGTTCCTAATAATATCATCACACTTTCTAAATGACAAGCACTGTCTATAGCTTGTCTGTTTTTACCCTTATAACAATCATATTCTACAGATTGAAAAATAAGAGTCTTGGGTAGGTGAAGTAATTTTTCGAAGACACAAGGAACAGAGCTAAGAATCAATACCATGTCAGCATGATTCCAAAGCCTGAACCTCCAACTAATAGAAGGATATTGTTTTTACATTTTTAAGTAAAAAAATTCCCCAAAACAAGGTGACCGTGACAAAGAATTGGAAAGATCAAGAGATATAAAGAGAGACAGGAAACAGAATCAGACAGACAAACACAGAGAGAGACCAAGAGACAGAAAGAAAGGTGGAGAGGCAGAAAGACAGAGCTGGAGAGAAATAGAAAATGGCAGAGAAAAAGATGCACATTTTGAAATTATTAATGCTGTTTACCTTATATTTTCTTTTGGTTTTCTGTTTCCTATTATTTTTTTTGAAACAAGTATTACTTATGTAATATAAATATTTTTTAAAATAAGTGAATGACTAATGGTGACAGGGGCAGAGAATTACCTCATTGGAGACATGCCTGGTAGCTACGAAAGCAAATGGGCCAGGAGATGTCATAAGGTTGAGTCTCATGCCATTCTTCCTTAAAGGTGGAGGCTATGACTCTGAAGTGGAAACAAAGAAATGGACTCTTGACTGACCTGTTTGGCTCAGTGGATAGAGCGTTGGCCTGCGAACTGAAAGGTCCCAGATTGGATTTCTGTCAAGGGCATGTACCTTGGTTGTAGGCCCATCCCCAGTGGGGGAGGTGTGCAGGAGGCAGCTGACCGATGTTTCTCTCTCATTGATGTTTCTAACTCTCTCTCTCCCTCTCCCTTCCTCTCTGTGAAAAAAAAAAAATTAATAAAACATATTTTTAAAAATGCACTCTTCTGAGAACATGAGATAAAAGATAAAAGAAACTGCTGGCCCAACTCAATTCCAGAGAAGGCTCAGAGTACAGTTCTTCCAATGTTGTTGATCTGGGAGTCCACATGACTTTATAAATAAACGCAGAAGGACATATCAATATCCTTTCTAATGGAAACCGTGAGCCCTATTCGCAATCACATCTCTACAGAGAATGCACATGTGTGTACGTGTGCACTTACTTGCACACGTGCACACACATACCTCCTCATAAAACAACAAAAATAAACCCAGAGATCTTTCAAGTGGCTGTGACAAGACTGAGCGGAGAAGCTAATGGTCGTGGACGTGAAGAAGTAATTATGTATGACACAGTAGAGGTTTCACCTTCTTAGGTTACTGCCTAGGTTTGCAGCTAAATTAGGTAAAATACTGTTACTGCCAAAATTATCTGGAACCACGGATTTTCAAACAGCAAAAGACAAAATAGACATGTGCTGCTCTATGCAGTGTTTCAAATTCTTTATGGTATGGCCAATTTTTAAAAATACATAATTTAGAACTATACTAAATATGAGAGATATTTATGAGCAAAGCAACATTTTTCTTTCCCTGTTTTCATGGAGGTAAGTGAAAATCAAGAATAACACTGACAAAACTCTACACTTCGTAGAAGTTTGCCCAAATTGACTTCAAGTGCCCAGGAAGGATTGCTGTCCATTTGAGCATCCTTTCCTTAACAGCTGGCTTCTTTCTGGCAATAATAATCTGGTCTCAGCATAAGGGGATATACAACCACTGACATACAATCACTTCAGCTGAACTCGGTCTCACAGTGCTCAGCATCACAGCTATGCAAAGCAAACTGAAACTCTTTTCTAAGTTAATATTCTAGCCAGAATGAAGATGAAGAGACTAATATAACATTAAAAGAAAAACAACTAACCCATGAACTTACGGCCACCATGTTTATGTAACAGCAGGTGGCAAACTACTCTTTGATCTTACTTTCTTTCTCACATATTTTCTTCCTCCTTTGCTCTAAAAATTGTGTTAAAAATGAAGAAAGCAAATAGCTTCCCTGTGCTTTAACTGCACCTACACCAGAGACCGAAATCAGGATGGCGAGTGGGTTTCCGTTCGCCTGACCCTTCTAATCAGCTGGGAATTATTGCCAAGAAAACTGTGTAAGAAGGGTTCCGAGTGGCTTTATGAAGTACTGATGACTATTATGCAAACCCAAGGGAGAGAGTGGAGGGAACTGTTTGACTCAAGTCTTTCCTGGCTTTTATGTTAATATACAGGGTGGGCAACAGTGTGTTTACAGTTGCTCCTTTGAAAAATCATACAATTAATAAATAATAACACAAGAATAAACTCTGTTTCATGCATTCACAACAGTAAACCTACTTTTGCCCACCCCCTGTATTTCCATCTTATTTTTCAGTGGTTTGTTTTGTTTTTTGTACATATTAACATAGACATTAGTTAGGCTGAGAGACTCTCTCAGCAAGAGGTGATCAACGGAAAGATTTAACTGGGAAGTGAACAGAGATGAATGACACGTGGCATCCAACCCATGTGAGTCAGAGAAACTAATCTTCTGTAAGTTCCAAGGGGCTTCAGAAGGCCTTTCATAGGAGAAATAAGAAATCCCATATTTAATTAAGCTTTCTATAGAATACTGGAATACTTCCTATAGAATCCTGAAGGATTTAAACTCCATATAGAATACTTAACAGCAAATAAGTCTAATAACTGATACCAACTGTTTACCTCCTTATTATCAGTTTCTGTATTATATATAAAAAAAAAGGGAATGAGAAAATGGTTTTAAAAAGACAGTAAACAATTCACTCTCTTCAAAGACTATGCATTATTTTATTATTATTATTTTTTATGTTAATCCTCACTTGAGGATATATTTCCATTGATTTTTTAAAAATAGAGCATAGAAGAGAGGAGGAAGAGAGAGAGAGAGAGAGAGAGAGAGAGAGAGAGAGAGAGAGAGAGAGAGAGAAACATTGATCTGAGAGAGACGTATTGATTGGTTGCCTCCTTGCATGGGCCCCGACTAGGGCTGGGTATAGAGCCTGCAACCAAATTACCCTTGACTGGAACTGAATCTGGACCATTCAGTCCTCAGGCCGACACTGTACCCACTGAGCCAAACCAGCTGCACCTATTTTATTATTTTTATCATTTATTTTCAAAACAAAGTTTAGAAATTTTTCATGAGCCTTTATAGTAAGAGGAGAAAGGGTGATATTTAGATTCAGATCTGGATTTGAACCTGAGATCTGCCACTGACTTTTTCCCCATTAATTTCTATATTTGACAAAGACTTAGAGTCCGATAGGTAATGGGATAACAAGATAAATCCAAATTATTTCACAGAATTTACAATATAGTTAAGAAAACAACTAGTAAATTAAAAAGTGAAAGATATGCCTCACTGGTGTGGCTCAGTGGTTGAGTGTTGACCTATGAACCAGAAGGTCATCGTTCAATCCCCGTCAGGGTATGTGCCCCAGTTGCGGGCCTGATCCCTAGTAGGGGGTGTGCAGGAGGCAACTCATCATTGATGTTTCTATCTCTCTCTCCTCCCTTCCTCTCTGAAATATATATAGAAAAAAATTACATATATATATATATATATATATATATATATATATATATAATTTTTTCTTTTCTTTTTTAAGTGGAAGATGTGATAAAGATGAATTTTGGAAGCAGAAAGAAAAGAGGGACCATGGCTAGCAAATGTGTTTCTGTTAGTCTTCTCGCCAACATAAAAAATAATACACACCCTGCCTCTTTGCATAGTTATTCTGAGGATTCCAAAAGACAACATACAACTTCTTTCACAGCAAACATGCTAAGAAACACTGACCTTTTTAGGTTGAAAAGAATAAAGTCTGGCATCTCAAGTTCAGAACATGTTTCTTTGGTTTCAACTTTTTCTCTCCAATCATGCAACAGTGTTGTTATGCATTCACAAAGCAAACATACGTCTTTATATGAAGTCAATACAATTTTAGAGCATCCCTTCCAGACAGAAAGGCAGACATTCTCCTTGGACCGTAGGTATCCTCAGAGAAAGCTTTCTGATAACCACAAGCATCCAAGACCCAAATCTTGGTTAATCACTAACAGGTTAGCATCTCTGAGAACAACAGCCTAAGACCAGAAGAATCTGTGGTCTGGTTCTCATAGAATTTTAAACCTAGGACAAAACATAGGGATTTAGAAGGCTATTTTTTATAAATCTGAATTAATAGCACATTATCAGTTTGGTAGGAAAATATGAACAGTAATTACCAAGCTTCCTGATATGCAACATAGCTTAGAAATCGAATGCATTTGTTTCTGACTCCATAGAGTAGGAATATGTAATTTTATAGGACAAGCAACCTTTTGCAATATAATTAAACAATCTATCAAAACATTTTAAAACACTGCAAAAATCTTACACTGTTTTATTTGTACTGAATTAGCAATTAACTCAGCTCAATAAGCCTTATTTTATCTTCAAAACACCTATAATAAGATAAACAACATGGACTGGGTAAAAATTGAAAATAATTATACAGCGTGATGTATTTATATCAATATATTTCATAACATATTTTATTTATTTTATTTATCTCTATTACAGGCATTGTAAAAATTCTAAGTCAGTTTATTTCTGCTCCTAGTTCTAAAAATTTTGGCTGAAAAAAATGACTAGCCCAAGAAGTTCTACCCAGTTCATAAAGAATCACAACGTTCCCTTCTCTTTCTTATAAGTGAACAGGTAGCTAGTCAAGTGGCGGAAAGTTCTGGACATTGGATGCTACCTAAGGTTTTAAGAATCACACTGAGAAAAAATGGCCCTAGAATCATGAAGATTGATACATGCTCCTCTTCAAGGAAACGTAAGGGCTTTTGATCTTGGACAGGTCACTGGGGCCTACATGGAATGATGTTACTCATCTAGAAATTGAAAGAGAATAAACTAGGCAAGATCAGTTATATATGTATTTTTAAATCAACTTATTGCTGGACATCTGAGTCAGGAGACCTCAAGTGAGGTTTTTTTATGAAATATTTACATTAAATTGAGGGGGGAAAATCAGAAATCACAGAAAAGGGGATATCCCATAAAGAGGGTGAAAAGCCTACACTGAACAGTCACGGGACACAATGAATCAGAATTGGATTGAGTACCTGGGGCATTCATTCCAAAGAAAGCAGTTCATTCCAGCCAAAGCCTTCCTTTGATTCTATTCATTTAACTAAACCCTCTCACCTGTGTTATCACAGAAGACAGCAATCTATAAACTTTAAACCATAATAGAAAGGTGACGTGTTATTATCTTAGTCATTAGTAATTAGGAAGAATTCCTACCACCATAAATTAATTTAGCTTTTAAGTGAGCTTAAATAGGGGAACAGTTGGGTTTCTAAGCAAAAACTCTTGCGAGTTCAAGGGTGACGAAAGGCTTTCCATCTGGAACCATCCCATGAAGCGGGAGGAGGGAAAAGGCCAGCGTGGAGACTTTATAATGGTCTAGGTTTGAGATAACAAGAAAAGGCATAACTGAGGAAAGATGCGAAGTACAAAATTAGAAGGTTTGGCAGCAACTGGTTCGGTGGAAACATGACAGGGATAGAAGGAAAACTAGAGCTTGGTGAGTGGGAGAGGAGACAGCCTGCTGGAAAAACAGGAGTCAGAAGCCGAGAGTACAAGTCGGCATAGGCTTATAAGTCTGAGAAACTTACCAATATCCATTCGAAAATAAATCTAGAATTCAAGAGAGTTTAGGGGACAGAGAAGCTTTCAATAGACTGCCAATGTCATGTGAGTAGACAAGAGTATAAAAATTACAAAGTGAATGATAGCATCTTGAGTAAAAGTGATGTGTTAAAGTGACGGTGGGGATTTTATTCATTCATTCTCTCAGGCTGTGCCAGTGAGTTAAGTACCATGCTAAGTACTGGAAACAAAAAAACCAAGACAGAAGCGCACGATGTATATTTGGAAACCAAAAGACCTTCTTCACATTATTTTAATAATGGCCTTAGTCAAGAAATTTAGGATTAATACAACACTCTTTCTTTCCCGTTGTGATGGTTACAAGTATACATTATTTCTGCAAATATCTCTTGAGAACCAACTACTTGAAAGGAACATGCCAGATGTTGAAAATTTTGTGGTCTTGGTTTCAGAAGTTACCATGAATATAGTAATCACTTTTCCTTGGAAAATACACTGAATTGCACAAGAAATGGAATCTTCACAAGTACTGAATTTAGCACACATGCAAACTTTTGGCAAGACTATTAAAAAGAAAATTAAAAAAAGAAGGCTTTGTCCTTAACATGTAATAATTAGGTGAAAATACCAGGGCTGTGTAAACAGAGTACAATCATAGTTAACTGAAAGAGTCCACTGGTCAAGTTCATGGCCTTTTAGTAAGATGGTTCTCAGGTTGTGAGACCCTCAGTGGGGGTGCAATGACGGAGCCCAGAGGGATGGAACAATTCCTTCCCATTTTATACTAGATTCTGCTACAGCCTCCTAAATGGTTACCTAGTCTTCATTTTCCTCTTAAGCTATACATAATCACATGTTAAGAGCCTTTCATTTTCTAGTATGTGACTTGAAAATGTTATTTTTAGACACATAAGAAAATAATCTTAAAAACTACTATTTATTTTAGAAAGAAAATATGAAAGAATGTCTTCTTCAAAATAAAATGGCCTAGAGTCCACAGTTTAGTGTTGTTATCTTCTTACCTAAAAAGTGAATGAAAACTTTCACTTCAAAAAAAAAGTGAAATTCTGAAAACAGTGATTTAGGGGTAGACCCTACTTCAAGTCTTTGCTTAGAATAACTATCATAAAAGTAGGGGAGAAAAGTTTATTTTTTAAAAAAAGCAATTTATATATCAAATGACAACATTATTTGAATTTAGCCAAGTTAGAAAGTTCCGTGAGACAGGCACCCTATAAAGACAACAGTTACCATAAACCACTGTGACGTGTAAAGGAATAAATGTGACGGTACACAGTAGCAACACCAAACTTGGCCCATTGTCAAAGATCCCTCCCTACTCACTTTCACTCTCAGACCAGGCCAGTGTACTAAGTGAACTTTTCTTTGTTTAAAAAACAAAAACAAAAACAAAAAAAACACTACATACTGTACTGTTACTTGAATATCATTTTGTAATAACTATGTAGTCCCAAAGTGGTAAAAAATTATCATTTTAATCAGTAAGAAAACTTTCTCTTGTCTGTACACTATACCTTTCATCAAAATCATAAGCTTTTTTCATCATAATATCACCGAAGTCTTATAAAATGCTCTAATTATGATTAACATTGACTCTACTACAGACTAAAATGTACATTGAAGTCTCCAGCTTGGGGGCGGGGGCGGGGGGGATTAAGAGTAAAATGCATATCTGCATATCTCAGAAAATGTTATATATCAAAATTGAAAAATGATTGATTGACTTTTCAACCATATTTTTAAAAAATATATTTTATTGATTTTTTTTACAGAGAGAAAGGGAGAAGGATAGAGAGTTAGAAACAACGATGAGAGAGAAACATCGACCAGTTGCCTCCTGCACACCCTTTCCTACAGGGGATGTGCCCGCAGCCAATGTACATGCCCTTGACTGGAATCGAACCTGGGACCTTTTAGTCCACAGACCGATGCTCTACCCACTGAGCCAAACCGGTTTCGGCTCAACCATAATTTTTATATGAGGACCTTAAAAGAAGAAGCACAGCACCACCTTATAAATCCCACTCTTCATTGTGTTGGCACAAGCCTGCCATTTGTCATCAATCACCCCAGAAAGAAAAATGAAACTGACTACACAATTCAGAATTTCCCTTTATCTATATATTTATTTTATTTTATTTTATTTATTTTTTGCAAATTGTGGACCTTCTGATGACCAAGGAGAGAAAACACAGCTTTTTAACTCATGTCAATTTTCTCTACGCTCATTGAAAGTCAAGGGTTTTCAAGGAGGGGCACAGAGCGTTCCTTATCCACGTCCCAGCATTGTGAGGACTTGGTGCCCAGAGGAGCTGACTCTGAAGCTCAGCCTCAAAGCATGAAAATGTGCCATAGGGGAAAGAGGAGGAGGAACTCAGCCTGAAGGGAGTGAATGAAAGTTCATGAAATGAAGTGGAGATGGCCAACACTGTGTGGTGGAGAGAGCCACGATTCCTAGATTGACTTGGCCATCAGAAGGAGAGTGTTTTCCAAAAACCCGATTTCCAGGCTCTGGTCCAGAAATAGAAACTTCCAGAGTGGAGCCTGAGCACCTAGATTTCAAAACCTCTTTAGGAAAGAAGAGGATATAATCGGAGTCTTATTCATCCCAGAGTTAGCCTCAGGTGACACGTACATCATTTGAGATGACGCTATACTCTTAGAAGATGCTTTGCTATCAGAAAAGAAATACTTACAGAAAGGATAGCATAATAGCTTTTGTTGCCATCACCTGTGTTTCTTTAATGGCTAAGGTATGGCTAGAAAAGCACAAGGAAGGGCGTGGGCACTCACATTTATACTCCTTACAGAACCACTGTTTTTTAAAAAGGCTTTCAGCCAACAAATAGAAGGTAATTTGATTGAACGAACTACAGGACAGAACTGCCTATCTAGAACCCCGGAAATACACTAATGCATCCTAATAGAGTTGGCCTCTAAGAAGACGCTAAAATAATAAGACTCTCTATATTAGAAGCTCCTTAATAGTGTCCCAAAATGTATACACACTGTAACAGCTGATAGATCAATTTTAAAAATGAAATGTACTTTAACAAACACTGCTCTCTGGCCAGTGTGTTCAGTGGTTGAGCATCAACCTATGAACCAGGAGGTTATAGTTCGATTCCCAGTCAGAGCACATGCTCAGGTTGTGGGCTCGTTCCCTAGTAGGAGGCATACAGGAGGAAGCCAATCAATGATTCTCTCTCATTATTGAGGTTTCCATCTTTCTCTCTGACTTCCCTCTGAAATAAATAAAAATTAAAAAATAAAAACACACAAAAAAAATCCACTGCCTTTATAATTATTCAAAGTGTGTGTATGCATTTTCGGGGATACCCTATACTAGTATGTCTGACCATTACTAAATGCATTTTCATATCGCTATGTTGACTATTATGAATCAATAATATCTTTCTAATGACCGCTGAGACTTCTTAAAAGAAAATCTCTTCCTCAGCTCTGTTTAGTAACAAGGATGAACAGTTAAAAATAAACTGTGATTCAAACTCCTTCATCAGATGTGATCTGGCTGCACAGATTTTTCCCCAGGACCCACTGCTGGTGATTTTTAAGGATTAGAGTTTGCACGTGAAGCTGTGAATTAATTCAGCTTGCCACTGAATTTCGTGTGTCGCAAAATACACTGGCTGTGGTGGTGGCAGCCGTGTGAATGCAAAGCAGAACTACCCTAGCAGACACCCATGAAAGACAGAGCTCACGTTTGTCGGAAGGCGATCTGGCGTGTGTCTGGTATGCAGTCCACAGCATGACATTAGCACGTGCAACATACTACTAGTAGAGTTTTGCCTTGGTAACTTACCAGGTTCCCCCTCCAGAATCCAGAGAAGGCTAGAACCTCCTAAGCACATGTGTCAAACACAAGGCCCGCGGGCCAAATCCAGCCCGCCAGGCCTTGCAATGTGGCCCGCACCGCGCTGTCATCACTGCACTCCGCTCTCAGTTTATGACATTGTCAGTTTATGACTGTTCAGTAAACCATTCGGCCCGCGATTTAGGCTGAATTTTAGATTTTGGCCCCTTCTCTGATTGAGTTCGACACCCCTATTAATGGATGAAAGCCACAACCCAGTCTCCAAGGTTCTATCTGAAGGGCTAAAAGCAGAGCCTGCCAGTGGCAAACTCTACCCTCTTCCTTCCACCTCCTCCTCCATCCTGCATGCCTCCTTTTCCTATCCTGTAGTGGTGCACAAACAAACAGGCAATGTAGAAGGTGCAAAACTGGTTAAATTGGAGTAAAATGAAGGTTTCCAAAGGACAATTCTTATCCAAGTCCTTAAAGAAATAGCCTCTGTATAAAAGACATGGGTGTGTACACGCATGGGCTTTCTCACAAGCTATGCCTCAAATTCTGCAGCAATAATTATGAGACACACAAACAGAAAAAGGAAATGCCTCGGAAGACATCAGGCGATAATACACCGGGAGGTCAAGCTGGGTTGCTCGATGAGGGCCTTTTGGTCACTGCCACTTACGATTTAGCAGCGCGCTATTGATGGCCACACCAAAGAGGCCCGGAGGAAGCGGAGACTATTAAATCACTTGTTTACCTCAAGTGAGCACTAGTGGTACTCAGTCAATGATTTTATTGATCCACAATACTGTTCAATTAAGTGTGTTTATTTTGATTCTGTGATTAACATGCATTTGTAGAAGGAATGCTGGCAGTGGAACAAGGTCTAAAATCACGGTTTTGTGCCCCTCACGCCTTCCTTGTATACCAGCGTTATTGTGAGTTAATGAGTTATGCATTAAGCGCACAGATATTATCATGGTTAAGAGTAGTATTATTATTGAGTGTAGCATCTGAACTCTGAGGCCCTCTAAGAATTCATTTCCTTAGGACAGTCTGTGTCAGGAGTTAGTAATTAAGCTTAAGGGACAGGTCCCTCCTGGACAATAGAGAAAGATCCAGTTGCATGGCTGCTGATAAAAGAAGCAAGATCGATTTTGCTGCCAAAATTGCCAGATTCAAGGAGCAAAATCAATAGTCTAAAGGAGGAGAAAAATGGAAGCACAGTATATTTAGTCAAACCAGAGAAGGAAATTAAAGAGTGTTATGATTAGAATCTGGTGTGGCTCATTGACACCATCCAATGACCATATTGGTACCATTCAAATGCCCTCCCCTTTACCTATCAGCTCTTAACACACAATATCTTCATTCTTTGCTTATTCCTCCTGTACATTCTGCTTTAACACTCTTGGTACAAAATTTCTGGATCTGTTTATGTGGAAGCTGTACTTTGTGTCCAAACCAATCTCACAACCTTTAACTGTACTTTGTGTCCAAACCAATCTCACAACCTTTACCACGTAATACAAATGAAGAACACAACTGTTCTGAGATTCTATCAATAACTTCAAAATGGGATTGGATGAAGACTGGACAAGGTAACCAAAAATTCTGGCTACAATTCTTCAGAAACTTGTCTGTTCCTATCTTCATTATAGTTAATGCTGAGAACATTAATTTGTGAACCCAGGGCCTTCTCTGGTGCCCCATTCCAACTTGGCCATGGTCTGCAACCTTGAAAAAGTCATTTTGACCTCTATGTGCCTCAACTTCTTCCTCTGTGAAATGGGGGAACAGTCCCTGCCCCTCCCTACCTCACAGGCATGTTGTAAGAAGAAAGAAAGGAAGGCATTTGTGTGAAAAAAGAGAAAGAAACATAATAGAAAGCTTTAACCCAAAAATATGCACATCTACCAATAACTCCTTTTTTTAGAATGGATGATATAAGGAATAAGAAACATGGGTTGTTTTTATATTCTCTACACTTATATTTATACCACAAAACTTTTCTAGATGACTTAATCTGGCTAGAATGGCACCACCGGGCATCTCTCATTGTTCTTACCCCCGAATATGAACTTGCCTTGTTTCCTGCTCAGAAGACACATTTATCACTTTGGAATCTTAGCCCACACAAATACAGATTGAATAATTCATTCTAGTCCTCTCAATTGACTCATGAGATTTTATTCGTGGGAATAGTGATAGGGAGGAAGAATAAAATACTAAAGAATCACTGGCCTTGCCCTGGCTCTTGGCCATTGGAATGTGGTCTTCACACCTCTTGCCCGAGTTGATGTTGAGAAGAAGTTTCCAGTTGGGATTGCTTTGTTGACTTTTCTTTCTCCTCCCCCAGTGGAGGCCCCGTTGTGAAGCTGGTGAATTTCACAGGATTTAAACACATACAGCTCAATCATGGGAACCCAGCCACCTCTCAGGCATCTCTTCATGGCCCAGCTTCCCTAGAGGGTGATTTATGCTCTGCTTCTGGTACTCGCTATCATCTGTTCGCAGTGTCCCTCTGCACAGCATTCTCTGCACTTCATCATCGCCTCCCAGCAGGCTTCCTCAGGGGCTTCCCTGATCCTCTACTCCTGTGATTTTCTTTCTCATCTTCCAGCCAATGTCTTTCAGTGACATCATCGCCTCTCACATCTAGCGGAAGCTCCACGCAAGCTTCGTTTCCTCTTTTGGAAATCTCATCCATCCCGTCTATCAATTCAATGGAGATAGTGTTTTCAAGTCCATATTGGCAGTGCCTGTTCGCTACTGTGCTCCTTCTTCCCTTTGATGTCCTGTAAGAACCTCCTACACAAATGTGCTCAAAAGTGTAGTCCATGTTTTTTTTTTCCTCAAGGAATTTCCCCCCTCCTTTGTTATTTATCCATTTCTGACACAGTTGTCATGTTTAAAAAGCAACTCGGTCACTTGTAACTCTTGTGCTTTCGTTACCTTTACTATCCCCATAACCAGTTTTCAAGTCTTGTAAAGCCAATTTCAGGAAAATCTTCTATACACTTCCCCTCCTCCCATTTCAGTTATTACTTCAAGATTCTATTTATTTGGTTCCTATGGGGTAATAAAGGTTTTGTGTCCTTGACTCTAACCTCTTATCCAACCAATTCATCCTACCTCCACCTTCCTTTCCTCCTCCCCTCTCTGCTTTCCTTCCCTCTCACCTTCTGTTTCACCCTCCCTCCCTCCCTCCTTTCTCTCTTACTTTCTTTTTCCTTCCTGCAGCATTGATAAGCATGTTCTATGTGCCAGGGACAATGCCAGGCACCAGAGAATAAAAAGACAAACAAAACAAATATATTATATTCCCTCCAAGTCCTTCTAGATGTTGCTTCCCTAACACCCTCCTGACCAAAGCTAAAAGGCCCTGGCCAAACTAGCACAGAATCAAGTTCACGCTCCTTAGCTAACATTTAGCAACTCCCTTCCACTTCCATTACATTTCAAAAATGATCTAATCTCAACCTATTTTGGAGGTTGAACTTATCTTTTGTTGTAACCCATGGAGCTTCCACTGGTTCAAAGGATTTGTCCCACTACTTGCCTTTCAAATTCAATGACTCAAAACACTGATATGACATTTTAAATGAAAATGTATAAACCTATTGTTTCAGTAGGGAAGGGGGAGAAAATCACATCTAATAATTTTAGAATATGGACCCTTCTCAAAGGCCAGGGCCTGTAAGTAGACAAGTCACCATATATTCATATCACTTGTGAATGACAGTGAAATCATAACACTAGTTTTTAACTTGCTCATTGCTTTTTATCCTGAGCATTTGGTAAAATTCTTGTGATTCAATGATGATGGGCAAGAACACCTGCAAGGAAATGGAATTACTCATGCTCCCATGATACCATGCACTCTCTTCTTCCCCAGTGGCTCCCACCTTTTCACATCTCAATCCTACAAATCTTTTAAATTTTAGTTCAAAGGTTATCTCGTGATGCCTTTCCAAATAAGTCTAAGGGAAAGAATTCCCCGTGCTCCAGCCTGCCCCGCTAATTTCTCACATTTCAATATGTTATTATTGTATTTTTTAAGCATAAACTCTTAGACCCGCTTAAGAAGTGTGTATATTTTTTTAAAAGTTGTGCTTTTTACCTCCTAGGTCATCTTCCAGAAAAACTACAATGCTGTTCTATTATGATCTCCTAGAACAAAGGTTACCACAGCTCCATCCTTTGTAGTGCCAAGGAGCAAGGTGAACAGAGAGACAAAATTAAATGTGCAAGAATAACAGTTTCTAAACTTTTCAAATCTAACATGGGCTTGCAAACACACAACTATAATGGAATCCAGCAGGACAATTAGTTCCTGGAGAAAACTCCAAGGGTCAAAATCCTCCCATCTGGGACAGAGGGACATGGTCTTGGGAGCCATGTACCTTAGTCTCCGCTGATGTAAACATTCAGCCAGGGAAAGGACAACCTCCTAACTCATAGTTTCTACATAAACTGCCTTTTGTGGTTCTCTAAAAATTTTGTTATAGAAACAAACAAACAAAACAAAACAAAAAGACAGATCTTATTCCACTGATGCACTTGGGTTTTTATACAACAAACTAGAGGAGCGATGCACGAAATTTATGTGGGGAGGGTGGGCGGGAGGGTTCCTCAGCCTGGCATGTGCTTTCTCGCAATTCAGGACTCCTCACTCTTAACTGCCCGCCTGCTTGCTCCTCTCAGGTTGGCTCACTGCTCCTTAGCGCTGCTGGGGAGGTGGGAAAGGCTCCTGCCACCACAGCTGTGCTCGCCAGCTGTGAGCCCAGCTTCTGGCTGAGCACACTCCTGCTGTGGGAGCACAATGACCACCAGGGAGCAGCTCCTGCATTGAGCATCTGCCCCCTGGTGGTCAGTGCACGTCATAGCGACAGGTCTTTTGTTTTGTTTTGTTTTGTTTTAAAGTATATTTTATTGATTTTTTTACAGAGAGAAAGGAAGAGAGATAGAGAGCTAGAAACGTTGATGAGAGAGAAACATCGACCAGCTGCCTCTTGCACACCCCCTACCGGGGATGTGCCTGCAACCAATGTACATGCCCTTGACCAGAATCGAACCTGGGACCTTTCAGTCCGCAGACCGATGCTCTACCGCCGAGCCAAACCGGTTTCAGCAACAACAGGTCGTTTTTGTCATTCAGGTCGTTCTTATCGTTCTGGTTGTTCTGCCATAACAGTGGCTGAGCTTTCATATATATAGATATGGGTAGAGTGTGAGAGGTAGAAATTAAGCTAATCAGTAGCTTTCATTCAATGACTAAGGTTTGGAAGAAATAGCCCTAGCCAGTTTTGCTCAATGGATAGAGCACTAGACTGCAGACGATTCTGGGGTCGATTTCAGTAAAGGGTACATTCCAGGGTTTGGACTCGATCCCCAGTAAGGAGTGTGTAGGAGGCAGCCTATCAATGATTCTCTCTCATCATTGATGTTTTTTTCTCTCTCTCCCTCTCTTCCCCTCTGAAATCAATAAAAATATATATTTTTTATTTGCATCTCTCAGATGATTAGTGACTTTGAGCATGTTTTCATATGTCTCTTGGCCTTCCTTATGTCCTCTTTGGAAAAGTATCTATTTAGGTCCGTTTCCCATTTTTTTTATTGGGTTGTTTATCTTCCTTTTGTTAAGTTGTATGAGTTCCCTGTAAATGTTGGAGATTAAACCCTTATCGGAGATAACATTGGCAAATTTTTTCTCCCATGCAGTGGGCTATCTTGTTGTTTTGTTGATAGTTTCTTTTGCTGTGCAAAAGCTTTTTATTTTGATGTAGTCCCATTTGTTTATTTTCTCCTTAGTTTCCATTGCTCTTGGAGCTGTGTCGATAAAGATATTGCTACAATATATGTCTGCTATTTTGCTGCCTATGGAGTCCTCTAAGATCTCACACCTGTCAGGATGGCTATCATCAACAAATCAACAAATGACAAATGCTAGAGAAGATGTGGAGAAAAAGGAACCCTCATGCACTGCTTGTGGGAATGCAGACGGATGCAGCCACTGTGGAGAAGAATACAGCATTTCCTCAAAAACTTAAAAATGGAACTTCCATTTGACCCGTAATCCCACTTCTAGGAATGTATTCCAAGAAAACAGAAACACCAATCAGAAAGGATATATGCACCCCTATGTTCATAGCAGCACAATTTACCGTAGCTAAGATTTGGAAACAGCCTAAGTGCCCATTAACAGACAAGTGGATTAGAAAACAGTGGTACATCTACACAATGGAATTCTACACTGCTGTAAAAAAGAAGAAGTTCTTACCATATGCAACCTCATGGATCAAACTAGAAAGCATTATGCTAAGTGAAATAAGCCAGTTAGAGAAAGATAAGTATCACATGATTTCACTCATTTGTAGAATATAATGGACAACATAAACTGATGAACAAAAATAGAACCAGAAACATAGAAGCATCAGAGTGTAAAACCTATAAGGGAAGGCGGGTGTGAAGGGGCAAGAGTTCAACCAAAGGACTTGTATACATGCATGTGAGCAACACCAATGGACACAGACAGTAGAGGGTGGTGAGGGCTTGTGCTTGGGGAAGGTAGAGGTAAGGGAAAGGTCAATGGGGGGGAAAAGGAGACTCATGCAATACTTTAAACAATAAAGAATTTAAATATATTATATATATATATATATATATATATATATATATATATATATATATATATATATTAAAGTTTTGAAGAAATGTTTCCAAAGTTATAAAGAGTGCCACCACCACTTCATCTCACTTAGCCCAGACTTGCTGAACAATCAGTGAACTTTCAGACTCAGCTTATCAAATCTTCACTCAACCCCTGTCCTGTGTGTGTGAGGACATGCCACTTAACGGACCTGGTTAGACCAGCATGACTGTTGAGAGTCATCCACAGACACACAGGTGAACCTCGGGCTACCAAATGGGCATCTAGGGACCAGGGACAAGGCTGGATGTCCTAAAAGGATGTCTCCATGAAGTATCTTTTCTCTGCCTCTCCATAAGAAAAGATGAACTTCTGACAAATGTGCCACAAAAAATAACCTTCAGTGCCATCCTATATAATAAAAGGGTAATATGCAAATTGACCGAACGGTGGAATGATCGGTCACTATGTTGCACACAGACCACCCGGGGGCAGACACTCAATGCAGGGGCTGCCCCCTGGTGATCAGTGCACTCCCACAGGGGGAGCGCCGCTCAGCTACAAGTTGGGTTGACAGGTGGCAAGTGCAGCATCCTACCTCTGTCGCAGCACTAAAGATATCCAACTGACGGCTTAGGCCCACTTCCCCTGGGAAGCCTTCAGTTGGACATCCCCCGAGGGTTCCCAGACTGTGAAAGGGCGTAGGCTGGGCTGAGGGACACGCCCCCTCCCACAATGCATGAATGTCATGCACCCGGCCTCTAGTTTTACATAATCTTCCTCCCACTTTCAATACTTTTCAGCGATGGTCAACTGGTGTGACACAAGAATGTGTAAAACATGCAATAGCTGACTACTTAGTCAGGGGCACTGACCTGTTTTCCCTTAGATTGTCAAATTTTAAAAAATGACAACAACCAACACAATAATAGCCATCAGATTGGCAAAAAATATATTTTGGTGTGCCACAGAATTTTAGTAGTTAATGTACTATGAGATGAAAAAGGTTGAAAAATGTTAACATGATCTGTACATGTAACCAAACCACTGGTTAAATTTTGAAAAACTGGTGTACTGTATTTCGCCTCTTAATTTAAGATGCCATGCCACATTTTGTTCTTGCCAGAAGCATTTTTGTCCCAATTTTCAAATGGGGGCCTCTAGATGTAGTCAACCCCAATTTCACATGAAAAAATGTAAGTTGAATTTCGTTGGGCTTCTACAAAATCTAAAAGAAACACAATACAATTTCTGACTGTTTAACACTACTGATAACAAGTTATGATGGGTTTTTGCAAATTAACAGTGAATATAACAGCTACGCACAAGCAGCCTCTCCAAAATGCAGTTACAAGTAGCTTGTTTCACTATAACAGCAGAGTAGGTAAATTCATACACAAAATTACAATTTTTTTTATCACTCACTGTGTTCCAGGCACTAGGCAAGACCAATAACATTCATTATTATATTAAATTCTCACAAAACCTTACTGTACAGGTACAATGAGAATCTCACATTATAAGTGAAGGGCCTGAAGGTTAGGGAGGTTAAGTAATTTCTCCATGTGACATAGCATGTAAGTGGCAGAGCTGAGATCTATGCCAGGTTTCACTGACTCCAAATCTGTAATTACTATACTCTGCTCCTTAAAAAACAACTGGGTAAAGTACATAAAATCCTGAAAATGCTAAATATATGGTAATATTAGTTCATGTATATCATTGTTTTAGTCAGTCATTAGTAAAATAATCCATTTGAATGAGATGCATTATGGTCTTGTTTTTATAACAAGAAATGAAAATGGAAATAATCAATATTCTAAATGCCTTACCATATATTCTTAGAGCCAGAATTTTTTAAAAATATATTTCTATTTATTCCAAAGAGGAAGGGAAATGGGGAGAGAGATAGAAACATCAATGATGAGAGAGAATCATTGATTGTCTGCCTCCTGCATGCCTCACACTGGGGATCAAGCCTGCAATCTGGGCATATACCCTGACCATGAATCGAACCCATGACCTTCTGGTTCACAGGTCGATACTCAGACACTGAGTCACCATGACCGGGCAGATTTTTTTTTTTTAATCTACAGGTTAATTATAGCCAAGAAAAGACAAAACTACATTCAGCACCTGAGAGAACAGATTTATGTGCAGTAGTCAGAGAGTCTTAACCACACAGATGAAGATTTACTACGCAGTATGAAATAGTGGGGTTCGGGAGGGAAGCCTTACCAGTGGGGCTCCCTCACCAAGCCCATTTTTAGGGTTCAGCTAACAAGCATTTAGAGTCTAAGAATTATTTTGATCACTAATGCAACCATGTATTTGCTGGAAGTAATAAGTTTCTGAGAAAAAGGCAAAGAAGTCTAGGTTAAGTGTCCACGTTGATAGATTGGTGGCTGACCACTCTTCCACGTGTGATGACATAATGTTGGGTCTGGTTGCCTGAGAAGCAGTTCGGAACCACTTCTACAATTAATAAAGGTGGGTTGTTCTTTTTTTTTACCTTCTCATTTTGAAAAATTTTAAGTACAACTTGTGATCTGAAATTATCTACTCTTCTGGCAATATCAGCAACCATCGATGTATCTCAAGAGGCTTAGAAGTCAATTGCATATGGCAGACATTCGGGTAACTCACGCAGAGACCTGGTAGGCCTGGCTCCAGACTGGAAACCACCCCGGTGATGAGCACATGGGGCCCCCTAAGTGGACTGTCCTCACCCCATTCTTCCCCCAAAGCCAGAAGTACAAAAAGATTCTTTGTTCCTGTTCCTCACACTGTATTTCTCTTTCTGGTCTGCTTACCTCATAGACTTCTTATGTTTACTTGTCTAAGAAAATATGACCCAGACTTTTTTTTATATCAGTTTAATAATTTATATCACCCTAATAAATGTTTTCTTTAGAAGACATTCCTGTCTATACGCTGAAATTCAAACCACAGAGGGAAGTTTATTAAGAACAAAGTAAACTTGATCAGAAATACACTAACTAACTTTATTAATAAAAATTCAACTTACTGATTTAAAAATAAATCAATTCCAAACAAAAATTTATCGTGTACATTTTTTTTCAGGCTTTGACTTAGCAGGTTAGCCATTCATTCAACACAGTCAATCTAACTACACTTTTATATCAGATACACACGCCACTTCCCTTGATAGAAAATGCAGTTAGGTTAAAGTCATTTTTTAAATAAAATTATATCCTAAGCCCTAAAGGATAAACATTTATCCACTAAGACAGAGGGATAAAGATTTTAATGGCATCTTGCTTTAGAATTCAAAATAAATAAGGCAAAGATGAGTTTCCATCTTCTTAAGACTAAATTACAGAGATTAAAATATATAAACACAAAATGAATGTGTTCCATTTGCATATTATATTTCGCTCTTAAAGTTGATATTGAAGATTAAGGGTCAACATTTAATCCTCACTCTCCTAATCCCTAAAATTACAAAGACAGGCATAAGTGCATGTCTGCCGCACTAAATTACCTTGAAAGAAAGCAAATTCCGGATGAAAAGGGAAGCATATTTATATTACGGTGATTTAAAATCTGTCGCCTAAACACATCTTCTCTCCTCAATCCATTGACCTAAATTGCACACTAAAAGCTTGTTTGTCTGCAAACGGGCCGCTCACACTTTGAGACAATCCAGAGATTCTTCACGTACGCAGAATCATGCCAACAATTTTTCCGACTACAATAAACACTGTCTTGTTCATATTCCACAGAAACAGGAATTGTGTTATAAAACAGAAGACTTGCTTTACGTTGTTAAAACCATTTCCTGGATAGTTCATTATGAAAATTCAGAACTCTGGCTATAAGAAGTTATGAATGTAAAAATAACTACTAAAGACATTTCATGCAAATGCTACAAAATCTAACAAAATATTGTCAGGTCTATGGAATGTTAATGCTATTTTCACAAAGATAGAAAAGATGGGCTTTTTGTTCCTCATGGTGGAAAAATACTTTACAGACAGGTCTTATTTCTTGGATATTCTTTTAACACTTTCTGAAACCCTAAGTCCAGTGTAATGAATTCTCAAAGCAGGATAAATCCAACTCACAAATTCACCTCATGGTTCAGAAAACCCCCAAAATTCTTACCTTCTTTGGGAAAATTACATTAATATCAATATGGTGTATACAACGAAAACAGCATAAGGGCATGGAAAAAATAGTCTACACTTGTAAAAGCTCAAATTCCTTCCCATGTTATATCTGCTGATTTTTTTTAGATATACATTTATGTTAGAATCTAATTTTCTGGAATCACATTGTATACATCAGAATAGAACACTGGAACAGACCTGCTTCCTCTATAAATCTGTCCCATTCTCAATCCTAAGTTAATAGAGGATCACATTCCTGCCTTTAAAATGTACTTCAAACAATCTTGTGTACCCCTGAAGAACAGGGTCCCCATTGTTAAATCTATCCTATTGATGTGCAACCGTGAAAACTTGTCTAAATTCAGGCAAATATCCTACTAACATGTTATCGTACATTGAAGACTAAAACAGGTCTCCGTTTAAAAGACAACACTATCTGACTTACATTAATACGATGTAACTATGCTACTGTAAAACACCCATTCAAGTGTACCCAAAGTGCCTTGCATTTTTTATTTTATTTTTTCTTTTATCAAAAATCCTCATTGTCTGTAGAAGGTCTGATCAGCTTAACACAGTGAAGACACAGGTGATCTTCAGCATGTGCCCAACCCCTGCTGTTTGGCCAGGGGAGCCCCCAAAGCAGACTCATGGGAGCTGCAAAAATTATAATTAATTTTCACTCCAAAGAAATCATTCTGCCTTAATCAACTGCCTATCAAACGTCAGTGCTAATTACGCGAAAGAAAAAATTAGGGAGGCCAGGTTTACCGAGTCAGATTTTGCATCTACTGTATCAGAGCGGAGAACGCCTGCGTGGGAATTACTTTTAATGAACAACAAATTACAATTACTGAGCTAAATGAGCCATCTGCCTTTCCTTGTTTGTTTTCGCGGCCCCGCCAGTGCAGAAGGCCCTGTCAGCCTCACTCCCATCCAAGATGGCAGCCTGCCTCCTCACCGGGCTCCCGGGCCCATGACATTTTCGCAGAAAATCTGCAACAGATGTTTCCAATTTGACGAAGAGGACAAGTATGTTTTATAAATATGTTCTAGACATTAAAGGCTGGCATTTATAATAATAAGGTGCCTGCCTCTTTCAGGCTGGAGAGCCCCGATGACTAAGTACTCTTAAGCCCTAAATTAGCACATAAAGTATTCATAGCCCAATACCAATAAAAACAAGCCCTGATGTCCTTTATTAAACATTTCATTCAAGCAAATGTGTTTTGTCTCTCTCCTCTAATAGGTGACCATCTATTTCCGAGGGGGCATGCATGAGGACATTCGATAACGACATCTATTATCAGACCTTCCCTGGAAGGTTTAAGTGGTTGGCTGGATACATCATCTGGCCTGGGCAGAAAACATTAAAAATGGAAAACCAGCCTCTCATTAGCATGTGTCTCGTATTAGCGGGCCTTGCTCGGCTGAGGTCTGGGGACCACGGCTTGGGGACACTGGGAAGACTGGCTTTTTCCTTTTTACTAAAAGGAAAACCTGATCCGGGCACACTCTTAAAAAGAGTACAGGGCATCCGGATATATCTCCCTACAATACAAAAGGCATAGTTACTAAAATTAATGAATTTTTTCCTCTTCGTGGGGCTACGTGTGGCACTCATGAACAGCACTGACACAAAGCGACAATGAAGGCACGTTTTAAAACAGTCCTTGAACGTCCGTTATTAAATTTCTTCCTCCTGTAAATGGAAGGTCTTATTCTGACAGCCCCGGGGGCTCCAGGCTTCGGGTGATCCACTGCACGCAGCACAGACGGGGTCACGGGTCTGGCGGGTTTCTCTCTCCCCGCTCCTCCCCAGTGCCTGAGCACACGTCTGCGGGATGAGCTGGGGGAGAGCTCAGCTTTCCTGCGCTCCCAGGCCTCCATTTCTCTGCGGAGAGGACCCCAGAGGAGAAACTGCTAGTCCTCATAAACCCTGAGGAAAAGCGAGCAGCCCTCCGTGTACCTTTCCCTGCGGTGCCTGCCAGTGTTTCACTTTCATTTTAATTTTAAGCTTTGTCCAATGCTATATATATATATATATATATATATATATATATATATATATATGCACATACATACACACACACACACACACATATACATACACACACACACACACACACACACACACACACACACACACACAGTCCCCTGACAATCATTGGAACGCCAGATCCCTTCCTGCAATTAAAAAAACAGAAGACAATTGTATTAGCTGGTTTCATGAGCTAGACACCCAGAAGGATCTATGAGTGCAGGCCTCTCTCTCACAGGCTGGGGGAAGCTCTGTCTACAGACTCCGCCTGGCTGGGTGGTTAAGGCCCCTGTCCAGGGGGAGCCGAGATGGGCTGCTCTTTCCTAGCGCGGCGCGCAGGCCAGGGTCCCCTCGGTGCAGTGCCGTCTGCTCTGAAGATCACTGCCCTCTCCCCCCACACTCGCTCGGAAAGGCGAGAGGGAAGAAAATGACAACTCCATCCCTAGACACGGGGCCTCGGAAACAGGCCGGTGAGGAGTTCTCCGAAGGTTCCATGCTGCTGAGGCACAACCACATCTTTGAAAGCCCTTCCCTTGGTTTTGCAACTGCACTTTATGATATGAAGCCAGGCTTTAAAAATATCGTTTCCGACACTGGCCTCGGTTTCGTTTTGCATTCTGATCCAGTGAGACAAACTGAGGCCTTGCCCTTGTGTTTCACGCCTTTTAAGTTTTGCTCGGTGGTTACGGCCCATGGAGAGGCCGGTGGTAGCCTTGACTTTGCGAGAATTCCAAGGAATGTTTAATTTTAGGTCAAAATCGTTTTCACTCAAAATACACAGGGCACTGATGACATAGCTGTTTCATTATTTTTAAACTACATTTTGAATTCATAAAAGAATATGAATATTAGTAAGTTAACAACGAACACTTCTTGAATATAAATATACTTAAATGTCCCATAAAACAGATTATCCTTCTCAAAAGTAGAACAGCTCTGAAAAAAAAGTTACTTAACCTGAATATGCCTGTTTTTACTCATTCGTTCTGATGACATACATACGTAATTTGATGAAGGAAGTGAACTTATAAAATATTCCTTTATTAAAAAACAGCATCTGAGAATTTATTAGGAACTATGACTACATTTTACCTTTCACAAAATTTTGGTCATAGTGGGGTATCTACAACTATCATATCACATTGAGTAAAATTTAGTTCTCATATTCCCTTTGAAAGATGCTAGCTAAAATTAGTAACTCTGGTGTAGTCAGCATTCATTCCTTTGATTTAGAAACACATATAACTATTAATATTGTTATATATTGAGAGAGCATTGTTCTGTTTACCGATACTGAAAATGCAAAACAATAGACTTATTTACTTTGGAAACTCGGGATTCTTTCAATTATATTGGAAATGAAATGTTTGCTGATATCTACCGATCAGGATGGGATGGGACAGAAGTTTGGGCAATTCCCATGTACTGCTTTTCCCAATATCTGTGTCAGTCTCCCGTTGCTAAACAAATTATGTCTAGCATTGTACCAGCTTAGCTGCATCTTGGGGAGGAAACAAACAACTCTTTCCTGACTCAGAGGACGGCCTTCCTCCCCTCTCCTCACCTCCAAACTCGACATTCACCCATCCAAACAAATCCTGGTATGCTCCATCCAGTCACTGTCTGCATCCTGGTCTGCCCAGTCAGCCACACTCTCCTCAGCTTGTCAAAGTCTTAGCACACTGTAGCTCTCCAGAATGCTTGTTCTTATATCTATAGGGTTTGATGATCTTATGAGATGTATGGGCACTCTTCACAGGGGAAACGCGCACTTTTTTGAACACTGAGGAGATTCACCCTCCACGCCTTTCTGAAGCTCATCTACGGAAGCCCTAGGTGTCCATGGACCCGAGATTGATCCCATCAGCCTGTGAAGAAGCTGAGTCCTCAAGAACAATGATTGAAAGCACAGCTTCAAGGTGGACAAGTCTGGCTTCACATCCCAGCTCCTCAGCTCTCTGTAGGACCCTGGGTGAGACACCTGACCTTTCCATGACCCATTTGCTAATCTGTGCAATTGCAATGGTAATTGCAGCCACCTCACTGGGCTGTCGTGAGGACTGGATGATACAGTGGAACATGGCATTTCAGTTATTATGTAGCGATTCAAATGTAGGAGCTTTTTAGTTGTTTGAGTCTTCCTCTTATCATCCCCACTCAAGGACCATGTGTTAATTCTTTTTGCTCACCCCAGGGCATCTGAAAAGGTGGCTTTAAAGTATGCTATTGAGCCAAGAATCTTTAAAAAACTTAAGGCCCTGGATGGGTAGTTCAGTTGGTTAGAGCATTGCTCTGATATGCCAAGGTGGTGGGGTTTGAATCCCAGTTGGGACACATATGAATGTAGAATTAGTGGGTCAACAAATCTCTCTTCCTCTCTCTCTCAAATCAATTTTAAAAAAAACTTAATAATTTTTGCAATATATATATATATATATATATATATATATATATATATATACACACACACACACACACACACACACACACACACACCAAGTTTGCAGAATCGATGAGTTTGCTTCAGGGTTGTAAAGTCTGTAATCATCACCTCTTTGTCCACGTGGTCACAAAGCATTCCACTGGCCACAATGAGACGAGTTCTCTCTCTTTAAAAATAATAGAGATGGACTTCTGTGGGGGGTGGTTTTCATACTGCCCGCCTGCCAAGGAGGAGACTCCTTTATCCTTATGATTCCAAGATGAATTGGTTTTTCCAGAATCTTCTAACTCAATTATCCCAGAGATAAATTACTTTTTATTAGCAAACAGAAAAACAAACACACACCAAGTCCTCTGTCACTTTGAAATTTGTTTCCTCTCAGTCACACGGAAGGATTTCTAGTTTTTTTTTCTGACACGCAGTACAAAAGGCACATGCTCCACATCACTTTATTATTTCCTAGACTTCCGTGAATTCTGCTCCTATTCTTCTTCTCTCCCGATTTATTAATACCAGCTTTTAGTCATCTGCAAAGCCATCCATACTGGCTGCGAGCATTCTTGCTACCCTGGTCTGGAGCTTTTCAATCTATTATATGTCTTTTGGGGTGAAAGGTTCACATCTATAATATTTCTGTTTTGTTCATGCTGATGCAATAGAATTTTATAACATACAACAAAGACCTGGACTCTCAGCAACAGCACATGTAAAAGCATGTCGGGAGGAAAGGGCAACTCGAGGACCCCTGTCAGAGAGAGACAGGGGGCCCCGTCCTCCAGTCATCTACCCCTGGGAGCACTTTTCCAGTTAATTGGAATAATATGTTTCCCACATTGAACAACAGAAATCATCTTTGCTCTCTAGAGCTATGAAAATTAGATATTTTGCATAAAGAGTAAGAAAAAGAAAAGACTGGCCAGAGCCTGGCTGGTGTGGCTCAGTGGTTTGAGCACCTTATGAACCAGGAGGTCACGGTTCAACTCCCAGTTGGGGCACATGCCTGGGCTATGGGCTCGATCCCAGTGTGGTGTGTGCAGGGGGCATCTGATCAATAGTTCCGTCTCATCGCTGATGTTTCTATATCTCCCTCTCACTTCCTCTCTGAAATAAATAAAAATATATTCATATTAAAAAAAAAAAAAAAAAAAAAAAGATGGCCAGAATTATCTCAAGTCACAACTCCCCATTTCACAGAATCTCTTTACTCCCCTATCAAACAAAAACAAAATTCCATGAGAGCAGGACCATTGTTTAAGTTTTAGTCCCACCCATGTACTCACTGGATTTAAGTTCTTACAATAAGCTTCAAAGCACAAGGTACATACTGTATTTCTCCTCTTATAACCTTGACGTTGGCTATCATCAAATCAGAAAATGCTTCCAAAACACCTTCAAAGTTTTCTTTTTATTGTGCTCTTACTTCTTCAACGAAAAATTTTAAGTTAAAAAAAAAAAGCTTTCTCCAATCAAACCTTTTAAGAACCACTAGCAAAAGCAATTTCAGAAAAGAAGGCAGAGGAACCAATGGCATTAAATTATCTCTAACCTTGAAGTATTACCTTTGGTGACGAGGTCGTGTTCATCAACATGACATTACTTGGAGGCTAAGTCTCTCAAATAAAAGGTACATTTTTTCTAAAATCTGTGAACACGTTGGGGAATTGTGTAATCATCAAAACCAGAATCAATTCATCTCAATAATTAATAGAACTAATTGTAAATATGAATATTTAAAGAGTCAACACAAAAAGACCTAGATGAGCCAGCGTAATCACTTCCGCCAGGACTGGGGGCTCTCTGTCTGTGTTCCTTGTCACTAATAACCCATCTCAAAACTGTGACGTTGAGGGGACTCGTTTTGATGGCAGTGTCAGGAGCAAAATTCAATGCCATTATTAAAAAAAAAATAATAATAAAGAGATGATAAAGGCTGATACTGCCACCACCTGCGTGGAAAGCGTGCTCTTCCTTTCATCTCTTGATTAACATGGGGCTGACTTTCCAATTTGTGAATTAACTCTACCTTTTACTAGTTCTTTTTCACCCACTGATTTCCTGCCTCTTGGCCATTTCGCAGCTCATTTTCATATCCCCCAGAGGGCAAAGGGAGAAAATTAAACTCAAACCTATGAAATTTGCTCTAATGAAAGGAAAGGGAAGAAATTGGAAACCACTGGCTAAAATGAGGTTTGGGGATTTTCATATCTGCCTGGGTTCCCGTTAACCTAGAATATCAAGGTCCTACTTTACATGAAGCTATTCATCTTCCACATCCACAAGATGATTTAGCCGCGGCCATGGTGGGAAAGCTATTACCCAAACCAGAACTTTCCATAAAGTTTCTTAAACAAATTATAGTCCAAGAAGATACATGAATATAAATCTTGAGGCACAGATAGTTGAGATGCAAAATTAGAGCACTCTCCTCTGCTCTCACTTCCAAATCATTCTTCTTCTTTTTTTAAAAATATATTTTATTGATTTTTTACAGAGAGGAAGGGAGAGGGATAGAGAGTTAGAAACATCGATGAGAGAGAATCATCGATCAGCTGCCTCTTGCACACCCCGTACCGGGGATATGCCCACAACCAAGGTACTTGCCCTTGACGGGAATTGAACCCGGGACCTTCCAGTCCACAGGCTGACGCTCTATCCACTGAGCCAAACCGGTTTTGGCCCAAATTATTCTTATACTTTGGTCAAGAAGGAAGGTCTGAGAATGTATTAATAGGTCTCTGCTCATTGACAGCGCTTACGAATAAAAGTACCCCAGCCCAAGTCCCTAAAGGGTTAATGCTGGTGGGTAGCTGAATTTATGAGCATAATCCTAAACAAGTGAGGTGAAGTTCTATCAGGTCTATTTCAGCATATCAAGGATTACTGCTAGCTGTCTAATCCTGCTGGGCCTCAGGGAGGAACGTTCTATTGTATTTGAAATCCTGGCCAGGAGAGAACAGAAGGTTAAATGGGTGCCTTGCTCTGTAATCGAATATCACAGGCACTACTTATCTATTCAATGAACAACTGACTTAGAAAATCAATTAGGAACCAAATAGATTCTTAGGAGTTTTTACTCAGAAAGAGGCAAGATTTTTTTTTTTTTAAAGAGTTCATTTGATATGTTTTATAGTAGACTTTTGACAAATTCTGGAGTTTCAAAAGTTGCTTATCTGGTTTCTAAAGTACGTCTTGCCCCATACTCCAGAGCTTCTATACTATTTCCTTGCAAATCCGGGCACATTTCAGGAATAATGACACCACACTCTAGCACAGCTGAGCCAGTTACCTAAAGAAAGGAAAGACTACTCAAAATCCACCCACATATAACACTGTTAAATCTGAATACAAGTTAGAAATCAGAATGCAAATTCAGGGTTGGACAAAAGGAGGTTTATAGTTGTGAGTATGCGAACAGAGAGTTTATTCATTCTTGTATTATTATTTATTAATTATTGTATTATTTTACATAGGAACAACTATAAACTTACTTTCCCCCACCCTGCATGTGCTATTGGACTTACTGAGTGGATTTAAATCATGTACCTCTGAAGAGTGCAGCATTTGGGAAATATTATGAGCGTGAGGTGGGGGAGGGGGCGTGGAGGCAGCCACAGCCCCAGGGCCTCTTTGTTCCCAGAGGAAGAGGCTCCTCTGGGTGCTATGCAGGTTAACACCCTGGTCCCACCACCCCCATCCCCTACCTGTCACTTTGAGGACATGTCACAGTTCCCGCACACAGACAAACAGGCTGACCTGGCCAGTCCACCTGACCTTGGGCAGGCCTAGGATCAAACCTGGTTATTAATATTGGGGAGAGTCAAAATGTCATCGTGCAGACACTGGAGAATTGAGCTAGAAATTATGCGGGAGGTGCTCCCTGTCAATAGCAGCCTCATGGCGCTGAGGGTTAAAATATTCATCAGGTCCCGAGTGGAGTTAAGAGATTTTTTTTTTTTTTCCTTCTGTTCTGTGAATGCTATTGAGAGAAGTTTGCTCAGGGCCGTTATATGCCCAGCTTATCTGTCCTTACACTTTCAATTATTTTTGGACTCTTTGCTTTATATGACTTCTTTTAAGGTAATCCATTTGCAGGCTAAACCAGATATAATTGGAAAAATATTGCCCTTTCATAGTCTTGCAAGATATTTTACAAATTGGATGAAAGACTTTTAATGCCCTCATTGTAGTTCAATGTGCATATAATTTTAATCCTGGGTTCTCATTCTCTATCATTGTTATTTCCCATGACTTTCTCTCCGAATATGCCCATAATCTAGGCTAAAAAGGGAAAATGGAAATAAGAAAAATCATTTAAGGGCCAAGGTAGATACAAAATGTGCTTCAGTAATAAATGCATTGCTCTCTCGAACCACTATAAAATTAAAGAGGGAATCTGCTCTGACATTCCCTCTGTAATTTGCACAACCATTTCCATATTTCCCAGTTGCAGTTGTGTGTCCTTCACGATAGTATTGACATTAATGATTTGGCCAAAATCTTTGCCACAAGGGTACCAATATTTCCTATAAAAATGGATTTCGAAAATCATCACTATCTTTTTAAGTACAGACCCAAACAACGCAGCGGTAGAAAATGCACTTCTTCAAACCCTGGGGAGAATGTTGGTCTGCCCTACACAGGCACATTGTAAAAAAGCAGTAGAATCTTGCCTTTTCTTGAAAACAAACAAACAAACAAAAAAATATCCTCTTTTGAATTTTGTTGTCTGCTAGTCATGAAACAGTCTTTCCTTGAGAATGTATCTGTTTTGCATAATGAAGTAGTCACCCAAGCTCAGTGAAGGCACAGGCTGAGCCACGGGGCCACCGGCAGCAGAATTATGTCACCATAAACGGTCCCCATCCTTCTCCTCATGCTCTTTGACATCAGTGGCTTCCTCGGGCAACACAAGCCTGCTAACTGCTTTATTCTGTGACACTGCTAACTGGTATGAACAGATTATGACTATGAAATGCCTTTGCATTTATGCAGCAAGATGACATGTCCATCACAGCAGAGCAAAACGCTCTGGGTCACACAAACATACAACACTGCACGAGGCCTCTCACGGAGCACAGAGCCTGAAAGGTTTATGGGACGCTGGTGTGTGCTCGCTGAACCTTATCCCTGTCCCGGATGCCCAGGGCTCGCCCCAGGAGGCCAGGAAACGTCTGTCCTGCCGGCAGCTACACGTATCAGCTGGGCTCAGTATCTGATCAAGCTGATCAAACTATTAGCAAAACCCTGAGAGACTGGTTTGATGTTTTTAAACCAAAACACCCAGTTATTCTATTAGTCGGACTCTTTCAGAATGTGGGGAGAGGGTTTGCTTTGTTTGGGGCTTTCGTGGGACCCGGGCTGTAATGTCTGAGGGACTCATACAGTCTGCTGTTGTGGGTATTTTATAGCAGATCCACATTTTAAAAGGGAGCTCTTAGCTCAATATGGAATTGATTATTTCAAGTCGATCTATTAAAAAAGGCACTTCTATATGAACTAGATAATGATCCAATTTTTAACTGGCAAATGGTTAAAACAGAATCACTTTTCCAGAATAAGGTGTTAGAATAGGGTAGATTCTGTTGCCATGAACTTGGGTGCCATATTTATTTGCTTCTTTTTAGTATTAGTTGTCATTGTGGCTGCCAATGCATCTGTATTACATGTTATAACTCGGGAGAAAAAAAAAAGAGTATGAGAGATGATTACAAGAACATTTTCAAATTATAGAACATACAACACACAGTTCTCTTTCATAAATAGTATCAAGAGATATACATGTCTTTATACACACACACACACACACATCTATATCTATAGAGATATATATAGAGAGAATATACTGTTATAAAGTAAAATTCCAAAAACAAACCTTAGAATCTGCCATCCTAGAATAGCAAGAAAATGAAAAATTGCAGAATCATTACAGTGCACTACAAATGAACAGACAACCCATTGGGCCCATGGAAGGCAGCTCTCCTGAGACCTATAAGATTCCTGCTCAGAAAATAGACTATGTGTTTGCTGCCTGAGGATATCTGTGCACTAGGAGAGTGGATTTCTGCAATAGGAAGAGGCAAGCATGATTCCAAAAAATTGACCAAAAAAGATAGTCCTAAAAAATTCAATCCAGGGCCCTTGATTTTTTTCCACTGACTTCTAGAATCAAAAAGTGAATTCTTGGCCTCTCAGGTCACTGAAGGTCTGGACCTTCAACAAAAGAACAGCTGTTTGCACAGAAAGGTGTTCTTTATAAAGGCTTACCCTTCTTCCTTCCGAAATAAATATATATATATAGTAAAGTAAGTATATCAAAACATGTCAGATTCTTGTTCATAGAGCAAAACAAAGAGTAAGACAGAGGACAACACTTTTTTTGACTTCTGTGGACAAGGTATGCAGCATTGGTGGAATGAGCAAGTGGCTCTACAGATAAGCATGGACCCAGGAACCAAGAGGTCATAGGTTCGATTCCCAATTAGGGCACATGCCTGGCTTGTGGGCTCACACTCCAGTGGGGGCCATGCAGGAGGCAGCCAATTGATGACTTCCTCTCTCATCGATATTTCCATCTCTCCATCTCTTTCCCTTTTTCTCTCTCTAAAAATCAATAAAAATATATTTTTGGAAAATCCTAGTGTGTGAAAAAAGGGGACTCACAGAAGACCACAGAAAGCATGGTTTCTCTATCTGGACATGCCAAGCACAAACCTAATGAGGCTGAGCTTAATAAATCCTTACCCTCACTACCTTCTTACGGAGTACTGAGCTCTACAGTGACCTTCAAAATCTCCCAGCCCAGTGATCCCCAACCAGACTGACTGTTGGGATCATCTCTACATGTAAACATTCCTGAATGCACCCCGTGGAATGAGCAAGTCCCATCAGGGAGCCTCCAGGTCAGCTTCATCTCCTCCAGCCTCCCATACTATCTTCCGTATAAACCTCTGAAAGGGACAGAGTGCCACGTCTAGGGTATCTTTTCCCACAACTGCTTCATGACTCCAAAAAGTGTGAAAGGGCTAACGTTCTGGTAAGATCTCAGCGGCAAATGAATTTTCTCCGTGACAGCTGCCACCTAGCAAAGTCAACGCAGCTCAGCCCCAGCAACGTGCCCCAATACCTCCAAACAGGGTCTCGTTCAACTTTTTCAGAGATGAGAGTAAGACTTTGAATTATACACATACCTCTGTACTAAAGACACACGCACATGCTCCAGGATTCTCTAAAAAACGGCTGTCATTCTTTGTTTACAACAGCAAATAATGAGTTGTTTGTCTAATACGTGATTACATGTTCAATGCTTGTCTCCTGCGCTAAAACTATGGGGTCCATAGGCGCGAGGCCCGTGTCTGACTTACTTGCTGCTATATCTTTATTCCCTCCCACAGGGCCTGGCAGAGTGGGCTCTGAATAAATAAATAAATAAGTGAAATGATTAGTCAAGTAAGCAAATAAAGCACAAGGGATTAAGAGATGTAGTGCAGGTATTTCTCTGTTTGATTATTACCCTGCTTCCTGTTTATAAGAAAACTACGTAAACATATATCTGCAAATTAAACAAAATGAACAGAAAACCAGCAACCTGATCTATGTGTAGCTACATCAGCAATTTCAGATGAGACACTTGGTAAGCTCAGGATACATTCAGCTCAGAGAACCACAGGACTGATTACATTCAAACCACATCTCAAAGTCAGTTAAATGAAGGCTCATTTTCTAATCATGATGTAACCCAGAACCCATTTCACAGATGAAAAAATTGTGGGAGCGGCCTGCTGGCAAGAGTCAAATGAATGCCAGACACAGAAGCCTGGAACATTCATTCTTCAGCTGTGAGCTGCACGGACTACTACTCATTTGCAAATTCACACTTGGCAGACTTGAAACTGGAATGTAAAAGTGTAATATACAAGTCCTTGTCTGTGGGCAAACTTCTAAGAAAGAACAGGTACTGAAGTTAATACAGACAGGAAGGGGTACACAATAGTTATTTTTATGAGCTGTCTTTGCCCCTTTGTTCACATTGATGAGTATACATTCCTCCTCAAAGCCAATTTCCAGCCGAAACCGGTTTGGCTCAGTGGATAGAGCATCGGTCTGTGGACTGAAAGGTCCCAGGTTCGAGTCCGGTCAAGGGCATGTACATTGGTTGCGGGCATGTCCCCGGTGGCGGGGGTGCAAGAGGCAGCTGGTTGATGTTTCTCTCTTATGCATGTTTCTAGCTCTCTATCCCTCTTCCTTCCTCTCTGTGGAAAATCAATATATATATATATATATATATATATATATATATATATATATATATATGTGTGTGTGTGTGTGTGTGTGTATAGATATATATATATATAGATAGATAGATAGATAGATAGATATATAGATATATAGATATAGATATATTAAGCCAATTTCCATTGGGGACATCAAGTTAGGAAGGGCTTTTCAGGCATGACAGTCCTAGACAGAAGAGTGGAACCAAGCGCACTTCCAGAAGTTAAAAGGGAGAGACTCTTCCCAGCAGTAAGAAAAGCGGAGTTACTTCTATATACGAAAAGCAACACCCACCGAGGAGATGTGCCGTCAAGACTCCAGTAGTATTTTCCAAATAGAAGAAAACCTTCAGAATACCTTTTCGGAGCTATTGTTGTAACCTAATTAAGGTCTACAGAACTCAGTGGAGTGCCCCCGCCCCCCCCCCCCTTCCTGTGTACTAACAGATTAACTGAGGCACAGAAATGCTTGCCAAAAACCCACATTAGGGGTGTCAAAGGCCACTGGCCACTTTAAAACAAAAAGTGCAAACCTCTTGTTTTAAACTTGTCCTGAACTGGAGAGATAGAAGGAGACAGATGTGCATGGCTTTCTCTGCCTTCCTCTGAGACATCACCCACTCCCTCCTACCACACTCCACCTCCAACACATTCATACCGGGAGGACAGCAAACGTGATATCCACCTTGTCAATGCCTATTAGGCTCCTCCACGTTCAAAGACATGAGCGCTGAACGAGGCGGTCAGCCCCTGAGTTCACTGTGTCTCAGACTCAAGGAAGAGGCTCCAGACTCTTTCAGCCTGAGATAATAGGGGAGCTTATCATGTTTTCTTGCATAATTTCCCCTTGGATGTTTCTCAGAGCACAAACAACAGAAAGAAGAAATCCTGCTATCTTACGTTCCAACAGTAGGAGCGCTGACCTCCTGACCTCACCCTGACCTCACCCTACCCCTGCCAATGGGCTTTGTGAAGATGGCCGAGTCTCTAGAAATGGGAAACATCAAGGAACACGCAGAATTATTTGAAGAAAATGGGATGATGGCTGCAATAGCTGTGGATGAAACATGAAGACTAGTTTACCAGTGATTAATGCGATCGTAGAGTAGAAATAAATATGTTTATGTTTTATACCTTCAAAAAGAAAAACTTCTTCTGAATAGTCAAAAAAGCACCGAGTAACATTTCCGTTTATGCGTATCACTATCGTTACGGAAATGTGCACATCGAGCTTGCCACCATCACCTGGGTGCTAAGGTGGAGGCCAAAGAGAGAAGACTGAAATTATACTGTGACTGCAGTACTTTTCAACAATGGGCCATCTTTATTGGTGTGAAAATAATAACCACCCTCTATCAAAGTTTTTCAAGGCAGGAATCTAATGTCCCCCCCAAATATTACAGGAAATCTAAATATTAACTTTCTGGATGTCACCAAGGAGTAACTATTGCTAAAAGTGTTACATAGCCTGGCCAACGTGGCTCAGTGGTTGAGCATCAACCTATGAGCCAGGAGGTTAAGATCCCCCGTGAGGGCACATGCCCGGATGCAGGCTCAATCCCCCATAGCGGGTGTGCAGGAGGCACCTGTTCAATGATCACTGATGTTTCTATCTCTCTCTCCCTCTCCCTTCCTCTCTGAAATCAATAAAAAAAAATATTTTTAAACAAGTGTTATATAAAGTATTAAAAATATCCACATAAACTTCTGGAATTCAGAAAAACTGCTAACAATTCACAAAGGAAAAGAAAGCAGAGGTAAAATGTATTACATAGTTTCCTTTAGAAACCGTTGAGCTTTCTGTTGCCTCCTATCCCTTTTGTTTCTGTCCCACTCGTCCCTGGGGTCCAGCACAGTACATTGTGGACAAACGAGGGCAAAGAAACATTTGTGTATTCATAGAGCAAATTTTTAAATATTCTAATTTTTCATTCCTACAAATACAGAAAATTCAGTTCATAGGTATTTCTCAAAGAACATAGCATGAACCAAATACATGGTCTACATTCTGACATAAAAAAAGAACTAAAATCTACACACTGATACCAATGACTCCTCGAATTGGTAGCTCTCACTCCCCCCGCCCAAGGTCTTTAAATCTCTATCTAGCTCATCATTCCTTCCTTCTTCCTCTCCCAGGGTTACCTGTGCTTCTCAAAGGTCAACAAGTACAGTTACACATTACACTCTTATTTCCGTCCCATTCAGCCACTGAGAAGAGCTTTCTTTCCAGGAATCCCTTCTCAATGCTGTACCGTCAGTCGCGCTGACAGTATCTCCTTTAAGACTGGGGTTGCGCCAAAACCAGTTTGGCTCAGTGGATAGAGCGTCGGCCTATGGACAGAAAGGTCCCGGGTTTGATTCTGGTCAAAGGCATGTATCTTGGTTGTGGGCATATCCCCAGTAGGGGGTGTGCAAGAGGCAGCTGATCAATGTTTCTCTCTCTCTCTCTCTCTCTCTCTCTCTCTCTCTCTCTCTCTCTCTCTCTCTCTCTCTCTCTCCCTTTTCTCTTCCTCTCTGTAAAATATCAATAAAAATATATTATAAAAAAAAAAAAAAAAAGCCTGGGGTTGCTGGTACCAGATGACTTGAGTTCAAATCCTGATTCAGTTGCTACTGTGACCAGCTATGGGACCATGAAGAAGTTAACTAAGCTTTCATTGCTTTAGGTTCCCCATCTTCCAAACGGGCATAAGAGTACCTACCTCATAGGGATATTCTTAGAACTAAATGTTATTGTACTTAAAGAACTTAGATTATCTGCCATCTAGTAACTACCCAATAATATGAGGACTACTAATGTTCTCGCTGAAATTGTAGCCAGAGCGGAGCGGAAATGAATAAGGGGCCATGGGAAAGGGATAAGACTGTGATATTCTTTAAAGAAACAGGCAGAAGGAGCTGCCAGAGGACAAAGTAAGAACACTTAATGTGCTCCCACCGTGAGTGAGGCCGTGGCTTTCTGGAGAACCTGTCAGTTTTCCTGAATCACATCCTGTTCCCTGAACCTTTGATTAGTCATGTGTGCATTCAGAGCTGATTTCTGAGCTTGTTGACGAGTCTTGCACAACATCATCAAAGGTTTATTATCTCCAGGGACTGAGAACACTTACAGGGTGCAGGAAGAGAGCCCTGTGATCTACTTTAAAACAAAATGAGTGGCATTAATGATTAACTCATAATCTTTGTCAATTTTTTAAAATAAGTATTTATATACTATATTCTCCCTGTGTATCTCTCTCTCTCTCTCTCTCTCTCTCTCTCTCTCTCTCTCTCTCTCTCTCTCTCTCTAAAACACACACACACACACAATTTGTTCCAGGGTTGGAACAAAATAAATATGGATGAGAACTGAAAACACCACTGTAATAATGCCATTCTGCTTTTTTAATCAACTAACACGTGGGACCTGAATAGACCCACATCCTTCTACACCCATCGACAAATGACCAAATGCTTCACTTTTTGGAAAAGTGTTAGCATACATTAAAAAAAAAAAAGAACATGTACCTCTGTATCAATGATTTTCCAGTAAGTTATCGATTTTTACAAGAAGGAATAAAATGACCTAGCACACCCTACACGAACTTATAAGTACATATTATACCTGAGAGTCTCTTTGGAAACATATTATCTAGATAAATGTTGAAAAAATTAAGCCATTAGGAAGATAGTTTTGCATTTATGATTTTAAGATGCTAATTCTATCTCTGTGTTAGGAATGAATACTCTAAAAACATAATAATTATTCATAAAGCCCACCTAATTTTCTTAGAGAATGCAGAGAGCCAAAGACTGCATTTCTCTGGGAATAAAAAGCTATTTATAATTTCCTCTTGGACCTATTTTAAGGAATTTGGTTATGAGGCTAGAGAATCTCTTCTCAGGGAGCACTTATGGTGGAAAAATCCAAGTGCGTTTTTTAATTACTTAATCTGCTAATAAAAATGATAATAAACCAAAAAAAAAAAAAAACACAAAAAAAAACAAAGCAGAACTTGCTTTTAGCCAAATTATTTCTCAAAAGACATTGTGAGTGGAGCTTCTGTAGGAAAGCTGTGATCGTCTCCCATAGCAAACAGGAGACAGCGTGTGCCCCTTCTGAAGTATTGGGCAATATCAGTTTACCCAATAAAATAACATCTGAAAACACATGCCGAGGTTCGCAGAATTCCCACTTTGGCATGTTAATCTTATTTCAGAGAATGCTATTTCTTTGGTGTAAAAATGTGAATCATTCGTTCCCTCGGGCCCCAGGTCTGATGTCACCTACTCTGTCCCTGGGTGCTAAGTGCTGACAATATGTAGAGTTTTAAGGAAAAGCCACTGTAAACCGACTCTCTTTCAGGGGTTATGGCAATTAGACTTGCTACCTGATTTCCCACAGTGGAACAATGAATGACTTCAGGCCCTCGGGACATATGCTGGTGTTCTCAGGCCTGCCAACCGAATGGTTAGGAAGATTTAAAGTCTTTGAAGGACACTGCACGGTATAATTATCACAACGTCCTTGTGTGCTTCACACACGCCAGCTACAGGCTTGGAGCTTCTCTGCTGAGAACACTCCTGTCCTTTCAAAAGGAAGACTATCCTTACTCCCCAAGAAAACCACATTCCATTCATGAGTGTGGCCGATGGCAGCAGTGGCAAAGATGGGCCCTTTTTTGTATGACCCGGTAGCCAGCGTCTGGAAGGCAAGACGTCCCCAAGCATCTCGAAGTTAAGTCCATGTAAATAGTTCTAACAAGATCTGGGGCTCTCCATGGGACAAGTTAGCAAGATTCTGAGAAGAGGGAGGAAGGCAGTGCATTAAAAACATATGGCCTGTAGGAAATTTCTGGAAACTTTCACATATAGGGACCCAACATAAAAGTGAAAGATAAAAGTTAGAAATAATAAAAATAATAATAATAATAATAATAATAATAGCTCTAGCCGATGTAGCTCAGTTGGTCAGGCATTGTCCCATGTGCACCAAAAGGTTGCTGGTTCGATTCTCAGTCAGGGCATATGCCCGGTTTCAGGCTCCATCCCTGATCAGGCGTGTGCAGGAGGCAGCTGATCAATGTTTCTCTCTCACTGATGTTTCCATCTCTCCCTTTCCCTTCCTTTCTTCTCTAAAAATCAATAAAAATATTTAAATAATAATAACTCACAACAAAATCGTTTTTAATTAAATTCTCTAGTAACTACCCATTGACTAGTATTTCCTCTGGTCATTATAAGGGTGCCAGGGAAAGGGAAGATGGGCTCGGGTTCTGAGCACAGAGCAGGCCATGCGTGGGCTGTGTGTGTGTAGTAAGTTAAATGCTGAGGGGGAGCCGAAACCTGTTTGGCTCAGTGGATAGAGCATCGGCCTGCGGACTGAAAGGTCCCGGGTTCGATTCCGATCAAGGGCATGTACCTTGGTTGCGGGCACATCCCCAGTAGGAGGTGTGCAAGAGGCAGCTGATGGATGTCTCTCATCGATGTTTCTAACTCTCTATCCCTCTCTCTTCCTCTCTGTAAAAAAATCAATAAAATATATTTTAAAAAATAATTAAGTAAATGCTGACGGGGCACATGCCCGCCCTCAGGTCAGCAGGGAACTGTTGAGAACATTCCTGCTGACAACCCCGGTGACCTGGATGAAGCAATGCAGCTCCAAAGGGGCTTAACTTGCAAGCGCCGAGGGCTCGGGTGTAGGAGTGATGTTCTATCAGGCCTTTCTATTTAATACACCCAACACCTCCAAATGCCAATGGAAGGAAGCTCCTTTCCAGGGAAAGGGTTCTGTGGTGACAGGAAATAGGCAGGTGACAATGTTAACCAGCAGCTTCTCCTTCCGGCTTGTAGAAGTCCAACAAGTCTAAGTGCATCCTTCCAGCGGATGGCGGTCAAGGATGCACACCTGCCAGGCCAGCTCCTAGGCCCCACGGCACCTGCCGCCTCTTTAAGGGGATGTGCTGACTTGAGTGAAGAATCAAAGCGGGCTCCGGAGTGATTAAGTCTTAGAGGAAAAGTCTGCCTCTGCACCTCCCGGCCTTCCTCTTCCTTCCCACCCCCTGGCCTTCCCTGCTTCAAGTACAACAGGAAGCGTTTCCACTAGCAGAGCCTCCGAAGGCAGGCTGGGTGCTGAGAGAGGAGGGAGCCCAGGGAGACTCCAGCACAGGCTCCATGAGGACCTCAGCAAGGCCTCTGGCTCTGCGTCTGTTTCCTCCTCGTGCAAATGGGAGTGACAGCATATCACCGTTCGGAGAGGGAAGAACGTAACGCACGCAGAACGTTTAGCTCATTATGACTGTCACTGCAGGTTCTCTCTTCAACAAGTAGCGGCGCTTTAAAAGGTGATAAATGGATAAGCCAATTACCAATACGCCTTCACTGTTGACAGACTGGCATCAGGAGGAGGAATATTTGGGGTAAAATTCTTGTTGCTATCTCATAAATCATATGTAGTCAGTCAATAGCCAACTCTGACTATCAATGAGGCTCTTGTTGACACAGGACAGATAATCATAGCCTTAAAAAAATCTACATTTTAAAAGTTTAAAAGCTTTCTTCCCAAAACAGAGTCCAGTGATACAGTTGAACCTGTCAATAGTGGATTTCTTTCACCTCAGCTCTGCCTTGCACTAATTTTATCAGCAGATATCCAGACACAAAGAAATATTGAACTCTAACCTTTCTCTCCAGTGGTCAGCAAACTCATTAGTCAACAGAGCCAAATATCAACAGTACAACGACTGAAATTTCTTTTGAGAGACCAATTTTTTAAACTTAAAACTTCTTCTAATACCACTTCTTCAAAATAGACTGGCCCAGGCCGTGGTATTTTGTGGAAGAGCCACACTCAAAGGGGCCAAAGAGCTGCATGTGGCTCAAGCCGTGCCAACCACGGCTCTACACCAATCCTTAAAAATTGCTTAATGGGAAAATATAACCCTAACAAGGAGAGAGAAATGTACATTCTAAGCTACCTAATATTTCCAAAAAAGAAACATTTTAGGAAAATCTGAATCAATAATTATTGAGAGTATGGTCACAGTAGATGTTTGCATTGACATATACACTTTCAATATTGTAAGTTTTATAGTCAAGCCCACAAAAGTAGGTTTCCTTAAAATAAAAAAGCTAAAGCATCAGTAAAGATGGCAAAACCAGGTAAAATCAAATGTTGCCACACACAATTTTTATTATCAGGGAGAATACCAGCACAGGTCATTATAAAAATGGTTCTTTAAGCAGAATTCTCACTGACAGTTTTATAAACAACCTTTATAACAGGTTCTCCAAGTGTCCAACTAAATGAACAGTTCTACAAGCTGGTTGACGGAAGTTTTAATCTGACACACTTTGCATTCTTAATGAAGTGGTTTTCTTCTTCATTTTCTGGGACATGCATGAGGAGCATCATCCTTGTGCCTGAAAAACAATGTACAGGTTCCAACTAATAGAAAAGCTCTCCTCACATTCCCACCATCACACCTGCCTGAAACGGGTCCATACCATCTCGCCTTGCAAGAGGGTGGTCATAGCAAGCTACATGTGACCATGTTCTCCATCTACGGGCGACCCAGGAGAGCAGGCACCTCAGCCTGTGACAGACCAACCACTGATGACAAAGGCACAGGCGCTTGCATGGCTGGTATGTGGATTCTACCTTTGATTCTATCCATGTCCCTGCCACACCGGAAGCGCAGTGAGTTAAGAAGCATCGTCTTAGAGAACCTGGCTTAAACCCTACCGCCTGAATGGGACACAGCACCCACCCAAGCAACAATTTTAAAACCTGGTGCACAGTAAGTGCTCAGGAAGTGTTCCCGTATTGATTAGAAGTAACGCTTGGGCTGGCATTCGAGCATTCTGCGAGCAGAACCTTGACCTCGTGCTTATAACCCACACCACACTCCCGCTAGGCTGCAATTCTATAAAGACGTTTCCCTGGGGGTGTGTGGGGGCCGGGCCCCTGTTGTTGATCGTCTTTTGAGTAGATCATATCATCATAAGCCTTCATGCAACACCCTGATAATTTGGGGAAAAGTGCTGTCTGAGGCTTGAATTATCTGAATAATGAACAAATCTCCACGTCTAATTGAACTCAGCCCGAGCACAGGCTCAGCCCCACAGCAGACGCGGGGAAGCGTTTCCAGTAGAACGCGGGCAGGCCAGATGTTCTGGAAGCAGAACGCGGTCATTATGCACATGCCAGCTCCTCCTCCCTCCACCCCAGGCCAAGACCCTTTCAGCAGCACGAGGCCTGGCTAACATATGCCTCTGGCTGCCTCCCCGCGTGGCATCCCGGCACCCACTCGAACACTTGAGCAATTTTTAACAAGCTCCACTGACAGGGGCCATTCACTTGGAGCCAAAGACACACGCAGGGAGGGCACGCTGATTGTGAGAGAGCACCCTGGTCCACACGACCCAAAGGTGACCCACAGGCCCTTTACCGCTTTTGGGGAAGCCATACCTACACTTCTCAGGCCAGAGCATGAGCTCAACTTAGACAGAGCCCATCACGTAAATCATAAAGTACGAGGCGAAGTGGTCTTGAAGTGTAGGGGATGGTAGTGCCAATGTTTTACTGCGTTCCTGCGGTGGGGAATCGTGTGTGTGTGTGTGTGTGGTGTGTGTGTGTGTGTGTGTGTGTGTGTGTGTGTGTGTTCCAAAGGAGAGAAACGCAGAAAGCTCTTAGGTGGGGCACTGCCCTCCCTCACCCCCATCCTGACATGATCACTGCCCCCTGCACACCTAGGAATTCATCAGAGGAAGCAGCCCCTTTGAAATGAAATGCTCCCTGGGCAAGACCTGAGAGTCACTTACACCTTTGGATGCACTGTGTGGCTTTTATCAAAAGGCTTTTTCCCCCCTTAATTAAAGGAGTGCTAGTGTTCTGGGGGGAATTAGACATGTAATCTTGCAACAGGGAGTACTTCCCTGGAGAGAAGGGATAAAGCAGTAAGGATCTCAGAGAACCGGAGGAGAGCACAGTAGCGTGCGCCTGCTCTAGGGACAGTTGCACTCTGGGTAGGGAAAGACACGTTGAAAATAAAATTAGCGGCTTCCAGTAACACACTTGGCTCTCTATAGATTGTTGTCTGGGTGTGTTAACAATTACACACAGAATATCATTTTCTCTATCCTTACATGGATATAAAAAGTTACTAATGCCTGGTCTAAAGTAATCCTTCCAGGAATTGCTATCTATCTATCATCTATCTATCTGTTTATCCTTCTACCTACCTTTATATCACTAATCTATTTATCTATCTATCTATCTATCTATCTATCCATCCTTCTCTATCATCTATCTATCCATCCATCCATTCTTTTCCATCTTTCTCTATTTGTGTATCTATCTATCTATTTATCTATCTATCTATCTATCTATCTATCTACCTACCTACCTATCTACCTATCCATCCTTCTAGCTATCCATCCATCTTTTTCTATAGCTATCTATCTATCTATCTATCCATCCAGCTCTCTGTCTATCTATCCTATGTTTGGATAAACATATTTGGGGTCACTTTTCCTAGTGAAATGCAGAGGGGGATTTGGTTCATTATGCAGACTTTCCTGCCCTGGAAATGCAGTAAGAAGTCCCTGTTTGTGTTGGAGTCACTGTGACAGAACACGTGGCTGCGCCTCAGCAAATGTCAAGCTTAAAAACAGAAGTAGACGTAGTTGATAGGGCTGGCCAATGACACTGCGAGCTGAGAGCATGGGTGATTTATTAGTTGCTACCAGCTAACTGGCTCCTCTGCATCTGATCTGTGTATTTATTCGTCCTCGGTATTATGCAAGCATGTGTTGTTCTATTATGGAGACTGTTTTCTCAACCTATGCCTTGGTTTTCTACATGAGAATACAATAAAATAACTCGGACTGTGATTACTTTTTTAAATAAATCCTGCAACTTGCAATTGAATTTCACACTGCATTTCAACCTTGAAAGGAACATAAATCTGAAACTAATATAAAAAGCGCACAATTTTCCACATTCAGGTTTACGTTTTAGCAACAGAAAAGAATAACTTTTGTTTATCTCTGAAAACAGCTTTCTTCATCTAAACAAATGAGTAGAGTCAGTTTGAGGAAAACCTGTTTTGGTTCCTCAGATACACACACATATTCCAATTTCCTCGGGCACAATGACTTTTATGCAAATGCATCCCACACAATCTCCTGACCTCTTTTAACATCACACTGGGACAATGACAGTTCCATAATTGCAATGGTACATATCTGGGGTGTTTGATTTTAAATTGCAAAGTTGGACTCTGGCCTATTGAAAGGAAAAAACCTTGTGGTCCTCTGTTAATTCCAAACCCATCAGGTTATTATTTCCTTTTATCATTAAAAAAAAAGAAGAAGAAGAAGAAAAGAAAAAGGTAGGTGAGGCTAATTATTCCATTTTTATTTCCTTGCCACACACTTTTGCCAACGTGGCTCCTTGCAGTTTCCTCTGTGACCCTCCCCCACATCTGGATTTTAGTTCTTAACCCGGATTCTTTCATCCGTAACACGGATAATGAGAAAACTCCAAAAATGTTCCTTGGGGGAATGTTACACTGAAAGTTACCTAGGACCCAGCCCCACGTGTGTTTCTCTGCTCACCATGGAGACAAGAGATTCATTGACTGCTCTCAGCCAAATTGAAACCCAAATATGAAAACAGCATTATGGAATTCAGACAGACTATTCTGCTTCACTTCTAGCAGATGCGGGCAGGAAAAAAAAAAAAGCCAGGACAATTCAGCTTTTGACTTTGAACAAGCAAAGCTGTGAACACCTCGCTTACAAATACATATCCTATCCTAAGAGCAGTGCCAGCGCAGGTGTGGGGAGGCCCGCAGAGGTTGGGGGACGGGGGAAGAGTAATCAGCTGGCCAGGAACCTCTGGGCCACTCTGAGCCAAGAATAAGTGAAACTGGAAATCGGAAATATCGCCCACGTCTTACTGGTTCCTTCGCACCTTGAATGTCTACTGCTAAGTGGTTTTTCATTATATCTTTTTATTGGGCTTAAAAAAAAAAAGTTTGGGATCTTGTAAAGGGATGACCAAATTGCAATGCATTTTAAAGGAGTTTTTTTGAAGACATTTTCCAGCTTATTCATTCGCCTGCTATTCATCCTACAAATATTTATTGAGGACTGACTGTGTCAATATCAACTGACAAAAATTTGTAGAGATGCAAAGGCGTGAATCGGAGGAGCATGGTCAAATGTAATGAAGTGGTGAGCTGAGACACACTGCTCCTGCATTGGATACAGAGCCGGAAATGGGCACAGATACACCCCCTTTTCACCCTGCACCCCTGACTGCAGCTCTCCAGGCATTCAGTGCCAACCTCACTTTAAATACACTTTCACACGCTCAGAGAAGATTAAGAGTGAGCTGCAGTTTCATTTTATTGTTTTAATTTTCCAGGCCAATTTTGCTTCATCGTGGAAATTTCTGGGGGGAAATCAACACAGCACTTCAGAAATTTTTGCTTGAAGACACACACACACACACACACACACACACACACACAACTCTTTTTGGGGAAAAAAAAGAAAAGAAAAGAAAGATTCTCAGGAAAATAATACTGCCAAAAAAATGAAGACGGCTTTGCTTGTTTTTGTAGCCATCATTAGCAATAGACATGAAGGTATTTTTTTTTTTTTTTTGAGTCCATATGGAAAGATCATCAACACATTCTGCCTCTGAGTTCTTTGCCAAAATACCATAACCCACAAGCCTTCTACCTTAAACATAAAAGGAAAGGTGTTGTTCTGGTCAAATAAAGAAATAATTTTTACTAGCATACGTCTAATGTTAAAGCTGCCTAAATCCTGCCAAATACATTAAAACAACATCTGTAAAACAGATTTTCATTAAACTGATCAGTTTAAAGTTAAGCAGCTAGGCAGATGATGCTTTTACGCTCACCCTTAACCTTTAACCTTTAACCTCCTTTAACGGGAAGGAGGACACACACTCCTTTGAGGTAATACAGCAAGAGGCAGCCCATTCAAATCGAACTGACACATGACCACGTTTAAAGTGTTGTCAATCAATATGTTGTCAATAACAAGAAAAGCTGAATTCTCACCGCTCTGCCTTTGCCTTATAACTGCTACTGTCACTTTTCCACAAAGTCTAACTAATTCCCGGAGCGGAATTATGTAAATTAGGCTCTTAATGAAAATAAATTTTACGTAGGAGATTAGCGTCTAATCATTAACTCCGAAACTATTTTAAGTCTAATTTTAATATTTTAGCCAAATTACAAACCATCATTTTTTTTTCCCAGGCCCTGGCCAATTTGTTAGCTTCTTATTTAAAAGCAATTAATGTTACTTATGAAGCGATTTTATTTTGCTCGCACAAGCTGACCAAGCTTGCTGAAGTCATTACCGCACTTGAAAACGCTCTCTCTCTCTGATGCACACTGCCTCTGGTCTTTGTAACTCATGTTAGAAATGGCATCCTCAACACATCACTATCTCGCAATGACCAGAAATAAGGAATGCCCCTTGAAGGATGATGGAAAAAGAACAATGTAGTCCAGTGGTCCCGTATCAAGTTGCAACCGCTCAAATATTTCTCTGTTCAATCTTATTTTAATTCAAGGTAAGTTTGTTCCAAGTATGTTTGTTTAGTGACTGACCAATTTTAGACACTTACAGTATCAGGGAACTTGGGTATTTAAGAGATAAGCCAAAAAACAAGAGTTGGGGGAAAATTTTGTATTTGACATAACATTTTAAAGGTAAGAGGACATAGATACCCTTTGGTTCTGAGACCGAAAGTTCTCTCTGCTTGAAAGCTCTCTTTATAAACAAGGGCTTGGCTCCTAGGGTTGTGAGGCATTCAAAGACAATATCCAACTCTCCCTTCAAAGGAACTTCCAACCCAGCTCTGGCTCCCAGCAAACTGCTCTGCAGACAGTGAGCGGTGTCAAGTCACACCCATGGAATGAATGGAAAAACTTAAAACACACATGTCCACATAATCACCGAACAATTAGATTAAATCACCTTCCCTGAGAAAATAAACCATGCCACTCTGCTTCTCTGGAGCTTCCCACACGGGATTAATAAAACAGAAAAATTTGTACATTTCTGTCTTCTTCTGGCAACATGTTCGTTTCAAGTGTTTGAGGGGCTGCGTGAACATAAACCCAGCTCATGAATATTCTATCTAGCGCTCCCAGGGTTGAGATCTATTATTTATACAAACTTAATGTTTGTTTGTTTGTTTTTTCTCTCCTCGGAATTCTAAAAGTTTTAATAGGTCAGGTAGCAACAGGGGAAAAAAAAAAAAGTTGACAGTTGAACGGCTGTCAACCATTGCTGTAAAACCCATGAATGATAATACAATTAATTCTTGGATTATATTTTCAATACCATCCACTTAGAAGCTTTCCGTATCACATCAAAACCTGAACTCCCCTCAAACTGTGTAACCCAAATCTAATGCTTTCATTATTGATCCGCAGAGTGCCACCATCACAGGAACCTTACACATGCTCCCGCCACGTCTTCCAGGTTTTACACTCTGTACATCTATCTAGAGTTGGATCTTCCAGAAACAGCCTCAACCAACAGGGCCAGGCTGACCCAAAGGAATAATTTCTGCTCACGCTCTAGACCACAGTCCACTCTGCTCCTTCTGTGTGTATAGTTTGAAGCAGTGTTAGAAAGGCCGTGGGTGTTACAATCACTGGTGGATGGTATAGTACAATCACTCCTGATAGTATAGTTACCCCTGATTCCTGGTGTAAATCAATAGGTAACACTTGCAAAATGGATTTTGTAATCATAGTTAGAGCTTGTTACAATGACGAATGGTCTGCAATATTTTCTGAATTTTAATGTCCTCTAGACAAAAGAAGTTCTTAATAAGTTACCCAGTTATTCATCACAGAAATGAATCTGTTCCACGTGTTACATGAACCAAGACAATCAAGCCAAACCAGTCCACCAGCTGCTCAAAACAAATTAACCAGTCATCGGGATTTACAAAAAAAAGTCAAGACAAGTTGTGCAATCCATGGGGTTCCTCACTTGCATGGATTCATTACGTCAGCATCAGATAAAAGTATGATTTGCCTTTGAATGAGCATTTTTATCCCTGCCACATCCACGGAGGGGATTAAACATTTCTAGCTGGGGGAAAAATCATGCAAAATAACAACAGCGTTCAGAGACTTTCAGCTGATGCTAAGGGAGAGTGTGCTTCCTCAATACCACTAGGTACTTGAAAGAAAAAGCAAAAATGCGTACACAGAGTCACCCTGTCACCAAACAAAAGGTGGCACGAGGTAGCACTATTTTTGTCCTCTGCTCCCTGTACCCGTTCACATTTAGCTATGAGTGGTACCCTACGCCTTTTTTAAAAACCAGTCTATTACACGGCATTATTTTGCATATGAAAATACTCAGGAAAGGTATTTTATTTGGGAGAAAACGGCAAAGCAATCCATGCCACTGTGAGAGATGTCACAGAGGCAGACAGCCAGTCTTTCAAATACATCCTCCCGGTGCCCACATTTCAACATGACATGTAGTAACGCTCCGCAGACACTGTGTTCCTTGCCCTCCTTCTCCCCCCCCCCCCCCTTAACTTGCAGACTGGTGCTCCAAGCTCTGAACAGTGCAATCCCCTCCCCACCCCCGTGTCCCCTTACCTTGTAGAGTTTCAGGGCCGCCTCGTGCCTGTGGTTGGTGGTGTGCAGGCGTAACTTATCCACGCTGTTGGTGTAGTAGTCGCAGGCGTTGCACTTCAGGTGCACGGGGTTGCCAATGGCGATGCACTTGAGCCTCCACTCGTTGCTTTTGCCTCCCTCCTTGATGTGAGCCACCAGCTGGTACTTCTGCATGTGCTTGTCGGTCTTGCAGTGGAGCTGGAAGTTGGCTTTGAGCTGCGTGTTGTAGTTGCAGAGCTTGCACTGGTAGATGTCTCCAATTACAGCCCTCCACTCCTCTTCGGGGAGGGCGCGCTCGCTGCTCACATGCACGCTCAGGGCCTCCAGGCTGTCAGAGGTGAATTTGTTGCACACAGCACACTGGAAGAGCTTCAGTGCCGGGTCACTGATATAAGGTGACAGCTCTCCTGCAGTAAGGAGGGACAGGTCATCACCCATTAGCTGACCACTGGCAAGCCGGATTTCAGGCGGCAGCTCATTATTTACTACAGGAAGAAAAAAAAATTAAGAGGAAAAATAGATGCTAGAAAACACAGCACGCACAAAGGGATCTGTAAAACAAAAGTCTTTTGACCGGGAATGTGCTTTCTCTAGAGCTTAAACCCATAAAAAAAAAAAAAAGCTGTAATAGGATTGGATCGGGATCAATTACAATCATCCCTTTCAACTTCTAAATGCCCTCACCAGATAGCTTTAATTACTCCTACCGGGCATGATGTCATTCTGAAATTTGTATTTTCGAGGGCAGGAGCGGTGATCGATACCATAACAAACAGCCACGTGCTCGCGATGGAAGAGCCCAGATAAACTTGCATAATAAGCACTAATTGCCATTTCGCAATTTGTCTGAGGCCTGATGAGATCTGGCTAATACCGTAGGCGGGCGGGGATCTCTTGCCAAATACCTGGGAGAAGGTAGCGGTATAGGACTGCTAGCGGTCTAATTACCTCCCATCACAGGCACAGAAATGGTTTTCACTAATATTTCATTAAAAATAACGGTCTCTCCTTTGGAAGCGCAAGCTTGATATGTGAGGGAATAACTGCCAAAAATCAGAGCTATAAACCTCGCCAGGGTCACAGCGAATAAAGGCAGGCAGATGGGCACATGCACGTTTGTTCACTGAGCTGCTGGATGAAGAAGACATAGTTTGCTAAGTCCTCTCGGGCTGCCCTGGACCTCTATGGAGTTAATTCAGGTTTTTTGTTTTTGTTTGTTTGTTTTTTAAAGTTTTTTATTTTATTTTATTGATATTTTACAGAGAGGAAGGGAGAGAGATAGAGACTTAGAAACATCGATGAGAGAGAGTCATCGATCAGCTGCCTCTTGCACATCCCTTGCTGGGATGTGCCCGCAACCAAAGTACACGCCCCTGACCGGAATTGAACCCGGGACCCTTCAGTCCGCAGGCCGATGCTCTATCCACTGAGCCAAACCAGTTTCGACTTAATTCAGGTTTGAAGGGAGGCCCCAGTGGTCTGATGATCAGCTAAGAGATACATTCCCTTCCAGGAGGCTGTCCCCCATTTGTCTGCACTCACCCCTCCCTCTGGGTGCATCCCACTAACTCAGACCGGGCAGCTAGTGGAGCTAATGGGAGGAGAGAAAAACAGTGAGTACTGACCGAGTCCGGGGGCCAGGGCGGCGGCCGTGGCCGGGTCCAGCTGGAAGGGGCTGAGCATCAGCTGCGGGTCGGCGGGGCTCTCCAGCTTCATGCCGGTCAGGCCGATGTTCTGGGCCAGGTAGTACTGGTAGAGCTCGGCCTCGGCCGGCGCCAGGCCCAGGTGCAGGTTGTGCTGGATCTGCTTCATGTTCTGCTGCAGGAGCATCATGTTGTGCATGTGCTTCTCGCTGGTCATGTGGATGCGGAGGTTCCTGGCCACGTTGGTCTCGTAGTCGCACACCTCGCAGCGCCAGGTGGGCTTCTGCTTGGGCTTGGACGGGGACGGGGTGCCGCAGCCGCCGCCCAGGCCGGCGTTGGGGGCGGACACGGAGGCGGCGGCGTGGCCGAACACCTGCTCGCCCGTGCCGCCGTTCTGCAGGTTCTGCACGTTGTTGAGGTGCTTGTCGCTCTGCATGTGGATGCTGAGGTTGCCTTTGGTGGTGGTGGAGTAGTTGCACACCTCGCAGCGGAAGGGCTTGTAGCCGCACGTGTAGCTCTCGCCGCGGGCCAGCCTGGGGTGCGGCTGGCCCGTCTTGCAGTACACGCACGAGCCCCCCGGCTCCGGGTGCTTCTCCTTCATGTGCGCCTCCAGCGTCTGCTGGTACTTATAGTGCCAGTTGCACTTGGGACACTTGAGGGTCTTGCACGAGTTCCTGGAGTGCATCATGGTCATGTGGCCGCCCAGGGAGCGCGAGGACCCCAGCACCGTGTCGCACTTGGGACACTCGATGCCGCTGCCGCCGCCGGGGGAGCCGTCCCCCCCTCCGGGCCCCGGGGTGCCGGGCGCGCTGGGCGCGAAGCCGGGGTGGTGGTGGTGCTGGTGAGGGGGGGCCGCGCCGCTGTCCTCCTCGGCGGCCCCCCGGCCCGGGTCGCAGGGATGGGGGGCCTGGGGGGCCGGGGCGCTGTCCTTCCCGGCACCCCCCGCCTCCGGGGCCCCGTCCTTGCCCCCCAGGCCATAGGGATGGGCCCGGGGGACGGCCGCCTGCTGCTGCTGCTTCTTCTTCTCCGGGTCCTCGGAGGAGGAGGAAGAGGAGGAGGAGGAGGACGGGGGGCCCTTGTCGATGAACTTTAGCACGCTGCTGCTGGAGGACAGAGGAGAAATGCTTTGGTTTAAGAGCGGGAAATCTTTGTGGCCCATACTGTGATCGGCGAGTTCGCCCATCGCCTCCTCGTCATCGTCCAGGTCATTGGAGGAGAAGGCGTCCTCCTCCTCCTCTTCGTCCTCGTCGGCCGCCTCGGGGGGCTCGCGTTTGACCGGGCAATCTGGGGTAACGGTGCCGCCCCCACCCGGGCGCCCCGCGGGGCTCCCCTGGGGCCGTTCACAGCTGTTCTCTTGGTCTTTGCTGCCCTCGGGCATCTTGCTGGCCTCGGACGCTGCTGGGTGGCCGAGGGACACGGAGGTAATCGGGGTGTTGGCGACGAGGCTGGACGACAGCCCCCCCAGGTTTGCAGGGTCCGCCTTTGGCATCATCGGGGGGACCCCCAGCTCAGCTGCTGGGCTGGAGGACGAGGACGACAGGGAGGACGCCAGGCCCCCCGACGAGCTCCCTTTTAAGAAGGCAAAGCCCGGCGGCTGGGGGGGCGGCGGGGGCGGGGGCAGGGGGTCCCCGTTCTCCACGCGGAACGCGCCCCAGAGGCCGCGGAAGGCGGCGGCGGCGGCGGCGGCGGCAGCTGCGGAGGCGGCGGCCGGGTCCGGGGGGCCGATGAGGTTTGCGGTGGAAAAGTGGGGGTGGGCGGAGGGGGTGGGTTTTTTTGGTTCCAGAAAGCTGATCAGAGGTTCCTTGTCTTTGCCGATGCCCTGGATGATGGCGGAGACGCCCTTGCCGCGCAGCAGCCGCTGCTCGCCCGCGTTGAGCGCCAGGCGGTGGTCGTGCACGGCGTGCGACACGAAGGAGCGCGTGTAGCCGAAGCTGAGCTTGCACAGGAAGCACATGAGCACGGGCTTCCTCCGGCCGTCGCTCACGCCGCCGTCGAACCGGGACAGGTCCAGGTCCAGGTCCGGGTCCGGGTCCGGGTCCGGGCCGCCGGGGGGCACATCTTTGGACACGCACTTGTGCTTGGCCGAGCCGTCGCTGGCGAGATAGTCCTGGTCTCGCTGGTGCCGCAGGTCGTAGACTCTGAAGCTGTGCAGCACCGGGCCGGCTCCTGCCAAGGCTGAGGTATTTGGGAAGGCCTGGTCGGCCGGGAAGGGCCTCCCGAGGGACGACGACGAAGCGATGTGGAAGGTGTTGATGATCTGCGGGTAGAAGGACAGCGGGGCGGGGGCCGCCTGGTCGCCCTGGTCCCCCCCTGCGGCGGCGGCCAGGGAGTCCAGGAAGCGGGCGGCCGAGAGCAGCTGGCCGTGCACCCCGGCGGTGGAGGCGGAGGTGGAGGTGGCGGTGGCTGCAGGTGCATGGGGACCCCCGGCCTCCTTGGGGTCCTCGATGATGTAGGCCGAGCCGTCGGGCTGGTACACGATCTCCCCGGTGAGGTTCTCCACGTCGCTGTCCTCCAGCTCGCTGGCCTCGCTGTCGTGGTCATCCCTCAGGACGGGCAGGCGGGCGTTGGGGCAGTGGTGCTCCATGTACTTCTGCAGGCTGGGGAAGGAGCCGGCGCACTCGTGGCATGGGATCTCCTTGGCTGTGGCCAGCTGCGGGCCCGAGGGGGCATGCTGGCCGCTGCCCAGGCCCAAGCCCAGGCCCAGGCCCAGGCCCAGCAAGCCGTCCTGGGGGCCTCGCTGCTGCTGCTGCTGCTGCTGCTCCTCGGCTGAGGCCTCGTTGGCGTTCAGGTTGCCATCGGCCGCAGAGGAGCCGTGCTCCCTGTCAGGCTCCATGCCTGCAACTTTCTCTGGCACCTCATTATCAAGTTGTGTCGCTGCCGCTGCCGCACACAGCTTTGATGTGCTCTGCCCATTTTCCTGCCTTGAGATAGGAGGGGAGTCACAGGTTTCCATGGCAATCGCTACATGGGGATCTCATTTCATCCAGCCTGTCAGGGACCTGGGTAAAAAATAAGGTGAGAGAAGGCATTTTTATTAAATAATGACACCGCTCACTAATAGCCCATCACTAATTTACGGCAGCTGTAAACTTGGCTATCTGCAAAGGTGAGGGGGTGGCGGGTGAAGGAGGGTCTGAAAGGCAGCGCACCTATCTGTCACACGCAGAGACTGTGTGTGAATGGAGAGAATAATGCAGAGAGCCGTGGCAGCCGGGCCTCCACACCCTGGGTGTTTCTGAAGTCGCCATGGGCATCCGTCATAAATCTGAAATTCATATCAGCGATCCGCGCTTCTCTCATTCCCCTTCTCTGAAAATGTATACATAACCGACAGGAAAGGCTCTGAAAGCCCCTTGTCCATGACAGACAGGGAAATGGCTTTCACATATGAAGGCAGGAATAAAAAGGAACAATGCAAATGACTTGTAATTTTTTTTTTTTTTTTAATATTTACCTTTTACTTTCTCAAGGGGGGATGAGGAGGGAAGGGAGACCGACCGTAAAGGAACCTTAAAATGAGAAATATGACAGTCACAGGCAGCGCCGGCCACGCTCTGCTCTGGCTTTCATTTTGCCAGTAAATCAGCTTACTACAAATCTTCCCTGCGCAAAAGCTCTCAGCAGGTATCTGGCTGGCCCTGATTAAGCACCAATCACAATTCTTCCCCACACTTCAGTCACCTCAATGGGCAGCAGAACAGAAATTAATATTTACTGCAGCCAGGCCTCTCCTCCTAGGGGACGATCACATCCGTTGCATTTTTTCTTTTTTCTTCTCTTTTTTTTTTTCCTCTCACTGCACTATGTAATGAACACCATTTCAAATACCATTTTGATGTTATCAATCCTGGTGAGCTGCCCATCTCTCAACTATTGCCTCAATCAGCATCTCCCCTGGCTTAACAAATCATACGCAAGCACGACTGATGAAAATCCTTCCATCATTTGTTTTAGATTTAATTTTTCAGTGGTTTTTTTGTGTTTTGTTTTGTTTTTTTTTTCAGCCTGGCATCTTAGACCGTAAACTCCCTTTGTTGAGAGCAAGATACGCCCTCCGTAAAGCTATCTCGGGCTCCGGCAGCATGGTCAGGTAGCAGGGGACAATTGAGTATGTATTGGTAGCATGCCCTTCTGTGTGCAAGTGTGTGTGAACATGTGTGCCCTCGTGTGTGTGTGTGTGTGTGTGTGCCCACAAACCTCAGCTACTGTAATAGCAACTCGATTACAGTGTAAGCTTCTGAGTCCTGTAGCTCTCCGGGTTTGCAGGATGATGGCGCTGTACACACCACCGAGGGGGCTGAAACTTGGGTGTTTATTTTCAGCCTAGGACACAGACATCGTCTTGACTAAGCAATTTTCTCCCAAATCTTGCAATTTGAGGGATTCATCACTTCAAGGCAACTAGCCCCTTAATGTAAAAGTATCAATGCGTTCAAGGTCGCTGGTAATTTCTGATATAAGAGGGTTTGGCGTTGCCGTATTCTGTTACCTGTCATAGTGGGCAGGCTAGACACGCAGCGTCTCACCCTGGATGCCCCTGCATGTATTGCCGACTTCTCAGCGGCAGAGGGCTGAGGAAAAACAAAACTCTGGGCTCACTCAGGTTACTAAGCGTTTTAGCAATTCCTTTTGAAAAGTTCTTCTGGAAGAAAGACCTCATTGAAGGTCACTGGCATATTAAGTATGAAGAATCACTTCTTAATACTCTCTTGACTTTAATCAAATTTAATCTTGTCAGCTAAATCAGAGAGGAAGTGATCAGTGTAGAATGCATCAAAAGATCGGCCGAGATTGGAAATGAAATCAAAATTCGTTTTGGTATCTGCCATGGTTAAAACGACATTCTAATTGCTCACCAATCAAACATCATAAAGCTTAGTGTGTAATTTTAATCATCATCGATGAGCTGCAGGTTAATTATCATCATGGCATGCCTGCAGCTTTTAAAACCCTCTGAAATAATCTGATAACCATAAGCATGAAAACCTAATAATTTCTAATTAGTCCACAAACGTTAATGTTTACCTTTGCATTCACCAGATCGCCGCAAACCATGTATATCTTCACCAAAGGCAGCCAAAATGCCTAAGATATAACCCCCTACTAGACTGGAGGAGATGCGGAAGGCAGGAGGGGGCTAGGGGTCTGGAGTGGGAGCGCAGTGGAGGGAAACACTCCATCAGAGGTCCTGGCTTACCCAGTACAGTGGTGGGATCCAGGGCAGGTGCTATTTACTGTTTCCTCTGATAAGATAGTTTAGGCTGATACACGTAAGGAGATTCACCTTAATCACAAAAGTAAGAAAAGCTCCCGAACACTATGTAGCTTGTGAAGGAGTTTCTAAGCTTTTGTTATTACAGTGGTGCCTCGCATAACGAACGCCTCGCACAGCGAACTTTGGACAGGTTTTTCATGAAACCATCGGCCAAAAAGCAGAAAATGGATGAAGATGTGCAAGATTCGGTAGACTCTACTTAGTCTGTCTTAAAATTAAAAAAATGTGTGTTTTTTTTTTTTAAAAAATATGTTTTTAGATGTATCTAAATAAAAATATGTCATCTTAGCATATTTTTTTTATGTCATCTTAGCATATTTTATGCTACAGAACGAATTATTTTTTTTAACATGTATTGTTATGGGAAAACGATTTTCACATAACGAACTTTTCGCATAACAAGCTTGCTCCTGGAACGAATTAAGTTCGTTGTGTGAGGCACCACTGTACTTTAATGATTTTGCTTACAGCCCTACTACAGTTCTCAGCCCACAAGTGCACTTGCTGGCATTACGACCCAGGATGAGTACACCCGGAAGAGGGGTCTGTGAGGTGCAGTTAATAATTTTGTCCAGATGCCGAATGGACTCTGCAATGTACCCTCTCAGTACTGTGCTATAGGAATCGGAACCTCTTTATTTTACCGGAAGTAACTTCCCAAAATGGGACAACATTGTTGCCATGTAGGAAAAAAAAATAATGAAAACTACCCTGCAGAATCCATCACAGGTGGACACAAAATGGTAGGATTGATTTTGTTACAAAATTCCCACATCATTTTACACCAAATTGCCTATCAATTTCTTCTCAATAAGGTACACATTAATCAGAAGCGAAGTCAGATCCTGTCTTCAATGCAATCAAACGTACATTTCATTCCAGAAGCAACAATGACAAACCTATGTGGACTGATGGAAAGTAATGTATTACCTGATTTTTAAATTCGTAGCTATTGACTATGGCCATGGCGATGCTTATTTTGATGGAATCACTTTAGTTTGTGCAGTTAAAACATTAGTTACATTGATGTGTACCAAGACTGTACATATTAAATATGATGCCCAGTGATTTCCCTGTCATCAATGTCAGAGAAGATCTTTCTTTTACTGATGTGACCCATTTAGGAAATTTACACTAAACTTTTATAAGTCCCAGTCAAAAGACCACAAAGAGCCATGTAACTTAAACCGCAGAATTCATTCCAAAAATGACTGCATAACAAGGAAACTCACTATAAAAGTTGCTTCACCATTTAAGCTGGTCTCTATTTGGTCTTCACCAATTTCTGTTCTCTATTGCCAAACATTCTACCTTTAAAAATCACCAAAGTCTTCAAGAAATCATCCCCTCCCCCAAAAAACCTAATACAATTTCAACGCTAAATTCAGAGCAGTACGTACCTGCTGGTCTGCTTAGAATATGTGGACACATTTTGGGGGGACTCTCAGTAATTCACAAGATCCGTGACTTTGATCATGGAAACCCCCTTTTTGGAACTAATGGACACTGTGCAGAAAAGAACTTCTATGGCTCGCTCTGCCTTGCTTTCGTCCTTCGGCCTCAACCCTGCTCTGCCAGCTGACCAAACCCACCTGCCAGGAGCTGGCTGATGACAGGGGTGCTTGCGGCACAATGGAAGAATTCCCCTGCCTTCAGGAAGCAGAGTTCCCATCAGAACCCCAAATCCGGGAGGCCAGCGTTACCTCTGTTTTTTAGCTGAGATTGTCTCAGCCCTCCTCTCGCGTCCAGTGAGACAGTGTTTGTGAAATAATGGAAAACAATGTGGTCTGAGGAGGGGGCCCGAAGAACGGGCCAGCAAGGCCAGGTTAGCCACTCTGCAAAGTGCCGGTTAGAAACAAGGGATTCCGCCTATTGTTTTTATTCTCCTCTGCTCCTGAGCCTTCATGGACTCCCTTTGAAATGGGTTAAAACCTGTCCTCGTAGCAGAGAATCTGGTATTTGGTAATAAGTTCTTAAAAAAAAAAAAAAGGAAAGAAAAGAAAGAAAATAAATAAAAATCCTTGAATTATATCAAGTTTCCAAAAGGTCATCACTGTCTCTGCTGTGGCCTTTCCCCAGTCCAAATCCTCTATCAATATGTCATAGTGAGTTAGGCAAAGACAAAAGGGAGGTGCAGTGTGAAACGGCACATATATCTAATCCTGACAAAGCACTGAATAGCCTTCACAAGTATAATTATACTTGTTTATTTGTTGCCACGTACAGAGAGCTGATGAAAAAAAATCCATCAAAGTGGTATTATGCAGACACCAAGAGCTTCTTTTCTTTGGTCGCTGGAGCCACATTGAGGCTTAAATTCCTTATTGTTAAATGCAGAGGGGAGAGAAAAAAAAGATTTGGGGCTGGACTTTCTTTTTTTTTTTTTTTTTTTTTTTTACATCAGTTGCTGACAGATCTTTTATGTCCTAGGCGGTATTAGCTCACACCGCTACCTCACTTCTGCCCGTGTTGGAATTCATAATTATAAACTACTGTACAGAAGCTTTGCAAAGGGTGTGGCGTGCTGACCACGGGAGGAAGGCCCTGTTCTCACAGCCTCCCTTTTGATATATCAAAACGCAGGTAAAGTTACGTCAGGATCCGGCTTTGATCTCGGGTCTTTAAAGTTGGGGCTGGTGATTTCCTGGAGGGAGCTCTCTCTGCAATTTGCTCAGTTTAGTGTACGTCCAGCATTTCATCAATGAGTGCGTAACTCCTTTCCCACCGCACCATCAGAGACCTTTGCACGAAGAAAAACAACTCCAAGGAAGGCCAAGGGTTGAAAATAGGAAGAAAAAGATTTCAAGCCCGAGTATCAAGGCGCCATTATGTTCCAATCGTCACTAAATCAAAGAACTTCACAAAGGTACATTTTTAGACAGGGTTTAGGGGAGTCAGCTAAGCTCTCCTTTCCCCCTCCTCCCCCTCCCCCCCCTCCCAGACCCTTGCAGGATAGAAATATATCAAAGTGCATGCACTGTGCATAGTTAATGTTTGTGAGCTTTACAATTTAAAACAGAAAAGCTGTAATTTTTCTTTGCTGGCAATCTGGAAACACTCTGGAGTTAATTACAGCTGATTCGGAGTGAGCCACACAAACAAAGACCAGTCTATGTCCAGACAATTATACTGCATTAACTAGCTTAGAGCTTCCTGCTGATGCTCCGGGCTCTTGTGTTACACCCTTCTACCTTCCCAGCACGAGGGAAAATGCTTCTGCGAGGAGGAATTAATGAAGAGAGCTGCAGAAGAATGTGTGACGACCTCTCCTGACACAGCGAAAACCAGCAAAAACTTTCCACCCGCGCTACCACCAAGGAGAGGAGGGAATTCAGTTGGAGGAGAGAAGGATGTCACTGACTATACGAACCTTTTAAAAGAAGCAAATGTTTAAAGAGAGAAAGTTTCCCAAGACAAACATGAGTGTGCAAGTGGGCTCAGTCATTTTCCCCTCATTTTTCTCATTAAGCTCTAAATTAGGTATTGACTTCCGGCCCCACAGACAGGGCCTTTGTGGTGGACATGAGTGGTCCTCTGTCTCAGTTTTCTCTTCCCACCCTCTGTGTCCCTCCTTCTCTCACTTATCTCTAAACCTCCATGGACATGATACGACAATGACACATCCTTAAACATAGGCGTTCGGGAACTAAAGAGGCAAGGTACACTTTGCTATGAAGTCCGACAGTTCTCCATTGGATTCGTTGTGGGAAACAGGAATTTTACTCAGTTTTCCTTCACAACTTTAATCAAACTCCAGCTACTTTCCTTCCAGATCAATCAATAAACTCTCCTTAACCAAAGTCCAGTATTGCATGACTCGTGTTATTCGTTTGCTTCGGGAAAAAGCTCGGAACCGCTGAGCAAGATGGACCCACTACTTTATTCTCCGTAAACAAACTTTGGTCTTTTCACCAATCGAGTTGATTTCTAATTTTCGTATTCATCCTAATTGGAAATGAATGGTTTGGGCTGGTGTGAGACAAGAACATGAGCTGTAATTATGTTCAGTGCCTTGGATTCCTCCTTTGATGCTGTTTTGCAAGTATTCCAGCTGACATTGGGGCTTTGTGGTGATTGCTTCATTAAAGGGTAAGTATGTCCTAATCAGCTGAAGCATTACTAGAAAGCTGGTGTTTGCCAATACTGGGAGAATATACCAGCTATTCGTTTCGCGCTCCTTTCCTTATAGAAGGAAAAGGTACTTCTGAATGTCAGTTACCCAGCCCTGCCTCAGTGCAAACCACCTTCCCTGGTCTCCATCTCTGCAAAGTATCAATAGGATCAGAGTTAAAGGACTGTATGATCCTTTTAATTTTCCTTCCCTAAATAAATACTGATCTACAAATTAATCAGGTGTTATACTCAAATACATACACACAAACCCTGGGAACACTAAAAGGTTGTGTAGATTACACTCCATTTTACAAAGCATCTCCAACAATGGACAGAATCAGTTTTCCTTCTCAGACCCCTCTCCTTCAATCCCTACTAGATTTGAAAGTTCAAGGAAACAACATTTCTAAAGTATGAAGCTTAAGCATGGAACCCTTTAGTTCTCCTTGGAAAAACATGGGCAGCATCAATCATTTTTAGAAGTTTATAAATCAAAGGTGCCATGTTTTTGCATATGTTTACATTTCTAGTCTTTAAAATGCAGTGGACTAATTTGTCTGGAACACACACCATCTAAGAGTGTTTAGTTGATAATGCTTTTAAGTTGTCACGTAGGGACATTTAAAAAATTCATCTTAATTGGCTTTATTAAGGAATGCATAACTAAGGAGTACTGAGCATCAAAAGAGATTTACCAGACTAGTGAAAACCATTCCACACACGTATTTATCTCATATACAATGTGAAGACAATATATTCTAACATATACCTGCATTTTTTCCTTCTTAGCCCATTCATAAACAAAATTCTTGACCTACTGACAACTGAATATTTAAAAGAGAAAACAATGGTATAATTATTTGCATTTCATGATTCCCTCCAATATGATCTCATACCCCATATAACAATAAGTGAAGCAGTGTAAGTACATTCTTATTATTTTTTAAAAAATGTCATTCCTTGCAGGCTCAACCTACCATAATTATTTTCATAAAACTAATCACAGGTCAGGTATTCCAGCTAACATTCCTGTTCCTTGAGCAATGCTTTCAAAATAGTTTTAATGAAGAAAGTTATATGCATAATTTTTAAATCCCTACCAAGAGCCTTTTGCTATACAATACTTTAGAGGCTACCAAATAGAAGCCTTTTTTATATCTAGTGTAAATATTTTTACATTATTTTATATTAAAAACCACACTAGGACTCACATAATAGAGAACATTGGGGAATGCCAAGATGAAATATCGGAAAATGTATGTTTGATAACTAAGATTAGTTGGTTATTTTATTTCTATTATGGAGAGACTTTTGTTTGGGGTGTGTGTGTGTGTGTGTGTGTGTGTGTGTGTGTGTGTGTTTTGGGCCTAAAAGTTAATTTGACTGCTGTCCATAAGTGAAGTGAGCAATTCAGTAATTAACTTTTGTGTTTTAAATGTATGAACTTTAATTAGATTTCATTATAAACAAACAAACGTCAACCATAATTATAAGCTCCTTGGTTTACCCACATATTATCCCTTTTCAAACAAACTTGATGTCAGACAAATTAAAATCAAGCAGCCAGCAATTTTGACTTGAATTTTACATGATCTGCTGGTAACCTGATTACTTTAACTTCAATATCATTACAGGAAAAGTATTTCAGGAAAAATAATGACAAGAATTCCAACAGGAGACAAGCTTAATTGTATTGATTCAAAAGACGCATGTTCATAGGAACCATGCCGAAGGAATAATGTTATCTCAAATCTACGGTTTCTATTAAAATAAAATTGTCCAGCATGAAAGAGGCAATTAAGATTGGTGTCTGCCGGACTAGAGATACTAAACTAACTAAATAATTATCTGGGCCCAATTATCTTCTACTTTAAGTAGCAAAGTATCAGTGTGGAGCAACCACTAGGCATGAGGTGTGCAGGTTTATTTACTGACTGGTGTATCTATTAGGACCAAGAACAAGTGGAGCTGTCAGGGCATAATGAAGGTAAATGATTAGTTAGCACCAAGCCTGAACTCTTCTTCAATGCAATAAGAGTTAATTAAAGTTTACCACCAACATCAACCAAAGCAGGATGTTGATCAGGTTTCAGCATTAAGTGCAAACAGACAATAGTTGCCAGCAATTAGTGCAGCTATCAAATGACATGCGATGATAATTATACATTTAAAACAGCTAAAGACTGGGGTTGGGGGGGGGATAAAAAACCAATCAGCCTCTTTGACGACAAATACTCAAAGGACAGGAAACAGGTATCAGATTATTTCACTTTAACACTGTAAATCAATAGAGTTAAATAAGAGAAGGTTGCATGGGTGCATTATCCGAGAGAGAACAATTCGCTGGATCCAAAATGAAATAAATCTGCTAGTGTTGGCCTATCAAAGATAAGGACTTCTGTCGCTAAAGAAAATAAGCTGCTTTTCCATTACAGTTCCAGCATGAAGTCTGCTTCAACAAAGTTGAGCTTCTAGTTTTCCTGCAAACTCAACAATGCAGCGAGTATTGCACCATAATTATTGTAATTTAAATTAAGTATTAACTTTCATGCCAAAAGTACTTTTTTGGGGGGGCCTGAATGTTATCTTTGGGTTCTCAGATAAAATCTCCCTGGGAAGTTTCTGGATGTTGGGGTGGAAATTCTTTGAAGGCAGCTCCACGTTGAAAACAAAAGCCGTATCTACCTATTATTTAGGTCTTTTCCTTGATGACACGCAGAACTGTGACTTCAACCTTGAAACCCATGGACCTGCCTCAAGAACACCCCTTACCATCATTTCAATGCAAGCACCCCCTTCCTTCGCAGCGTCTGGCCTGCAGCCTGGAGCAGGTCTCCAGAAACGCGCCCATCCTCATGGCCTCCACCTCTCCATCTTCCCAAGGAGCTCTGTTATGCTAAGGATTTGTACAGAGCGGTGGCTAATCCCAACATTTCCCTGGAGCTAAATCTAAGCCATGGCCGACTCCCGGCACAAAAATGTCGCCCTCCCGAGGCCCTCTTGCCCCCTTCAGCACTCATGCCCTCACTGGCCCTGACATCCCCCCTTCAGCCATGACAAATGAGCTGATGACTGTGACGCGCCTGCACAGGGGGACCGCTTTATCTGGAGATATATCATCAACGCTCGCCATCCTCTGCTAATACGGCTCTTCTAGGCTAATGTGTTGTGAAAATTGGAGGGAATTTTTGTGTAAATATATGCACTTTAAGTCGTAAGAGACCAACTTCATCAAAAGGAGGAAAGGGGAGTTAGAATGGATAGGATGCTGGGGGGTGGGCGGGGAGGAGGAGGAGGACTGGAAAAAGACTCGCAGGCTCTGAATGTTGCTCTGGGGACTTAAGTCACTCCGCTCAACCTCTGCCACACTGCGAGCCAGCCAGCTGACTCTCTTAAAGGTCCAGGCCCCTCGCCACGAGAGGCCAGAGCAGAGCAGAATTTGTGTACTAACACAAACAAACCCCCTTGATCAACACGGATAAGCCATCGCAAGGCCATTGCTTTGTTTCTACCCCCAGCGTGGTACAGAGTTTCTCCTCCAGCCCCTGATTTCCTGTTATTAAAGCTCTCTCATTCATTTTAGTGGAGGGATGGGTTGTCAACACCCATTTTACTCCAAGATCCTCGCATTCTTCAACTAGAGAGAAGCAATGCTTTTCCAGCTAGTATTAAATGTGAAACTCTTCAAGCTTCACAGAGAAGGGAGGGCGAAGCAGGAACCCTTCGCATAAACACCACCATTGCATTAAGTCAGAACCCAAGCTCCCGTTCCCTAGACCTTGCTATGTACACTATGGACTTGACAGGGGACATACTTGTTGTAACCTCTTCTCTCAATTCATGTGAGGACACAGCCAATCCGAGTCAACTGGAGCACAACAGGCCTCGGAAGAAAAGAGGTCAGGCTTTGAGGAAAGTGCTATTCACTCTTGGGCCACGCAAGGAGCTCTTTATTCCTGTCCTTATTGGCATTCACCCCCCTTACCAGAGCAAGAACAAAGCCAAGTGCTCGTGTGAGGTTTATGAATAAATCAGAGGTGAGCCACTTTAAGTGCGGCCCACGATTTCCTTGTTGACAGTGAGCACTTAAACAGGCTTCTGTGACCAGCAACTTCTCGCCAACCGCAATGATTCCTAATCTGCACCCTGCTTCATTCCGAGAACTCAGTATCCCACCCCCTTCCGCACGTTTTCACCTTTGGGGCAACGCTTGTCCTATCTCCAGCAGCTTAGCGTTACAATCCTGCGAGCAGCAGCCTGTCCTAAGGCCGTCACTGCACCAGCTGAAAATCTTCCTTTGCTGGCAAAAAGAAGATCCACAAATAAAAGCATCCCCTGCTTAACAGACGTTATTCTCTAATTAATATTATAGACTCTTTGGAAATGGGAAGAGCTGAGCCAACAACAGTGAAAAAAATGTTAAATGATCTGCTGCAGGGCACACACACACACACACTCACACACACACACTCACACACACACACACACAGGATCGCATCGGCTGCGCGCAGTAGATGTGTGATATTTCCCAGGTATTTTTCTGAGCTTCAGTTTCCTTATGGGTTAAGCAAGGGAATGGTTCTATATCCCTCCTGACTGCAACAATCTATGGTTCCACTATAAAAACCCATTTAGATTGTGTTGGAAGATCGTTTTCCCTATGGAATTTTCCAAGGCAGACCCAGATGTTTTGTTTTTAAGGTTGTATATTTCTTATCAGTACCTAGATTTCAGAAAGAGAGGCAGATTCCAGTAGGATAGTAAACTGAAGTTTCCTATTTATATTTTTAATGAACTGTCATTCTTTTCTTTTTTCTCAATCCATTCGATAGATATTTATTGAGGATATTTACCAAGGATTTGCCAATAATGTCCCTCATTGTGAATATAGTGATTAACAGATGTGAGTGCTGCCCTCATGGAGGCTGAAATTTTTTGAGGAAGCAGTTAAAAGAGCATCATGAAAAATGCTAGGATGCTAATTGGTTTCTTCCAATGAAGTATAGCCTTACCCTATTAGTGTTCATTAAACACTTTGCCTTATATAAATGTGCTTCCAGTGAATTGTCAAGTCCAGGGCTACTTATAAAGGACCAGAACTTAGGCAGTACACACTTTTATCTTTAAGAAAAACTGTAACAAAGATTGTGGGCCAAGTATATAGAAATTTAAAGCAAAAATCAAACTCAAAGTTGGGAAATTACAACCCAAAAATACACTTATATTTCCCAATAAAATATAAATAATAATTTAAATGTGTATTATAATGAAAAAGTATTATGATTTTTTTAAAACGTAAAAGACATCGGTTGTAGTTCAGATAGTCAAAATGTATTTATAAACTTATCAACTTTATAATGAACCTTATCATCTTTGAACCCGGGTATTCTTCCACCGAATGATGCATTGCTACAAAAAGGAAAAGGGCTATGATCTCCTCCAAGAGATAAGCCAGGGTGAGACTTATAAGTTGGCTATAAAATCCCCCAAGAATATTGAAGAGTTTTATAATATTGCTGGATGATTAATAACTGGATCTGTTCTCCAGGCTGGTATAAATTTTTATGTACAGGGTACCATGTAATAGTATCAATACTCCTTTCATGGCACATCAAAATATCATAATACCAAGTACATAGAAAGGTGTTTCTATGGCATCAAAATCAATTTGGAGAAATCCTCTACTTCAAAGGCTTTCAAGCAGACTGGGTCAACTTCAAGACGGGAATTAGGTTTGTGGTCTCTTCTATTATTGCATACTAGAGGCCTGATGCACAAAATCTGTGCAAGAGCAGGCTTTCCTTCCCCCGGCTGCTGGCACCAGCTTCCCTCTGGCACCCGGGACCAGGCTTCCCTTACAGCCCTGGCTTCATCAGGAAGGTCGTCTGGAAGGATGAATAGAAGGATGTCTGGTCTAATTAGCATAACATGCTTTCATTATTATAGATAATGAACAACCTGGGATCTTGAATTCATGTGGAAAGACTAAGATCTGAATAATTTAAAAACTGTTTCTGTTCTAATTTACTTCTTAAATAAAAGACTAAGAAATAGATCGAACATCTCGAAGCCCCTCAGAACCAAAGCAACGTGTGATGATGGAGTGGCAGATAATGAGGTAGAGGACTGTCCACCGAGATGCCATCAAGGTAGCTATCAATGAGAAGTTATGAGAAGAAGGATCCTACAGCTTCTCCCACTCTTAGGCACACCATTGCCTAATTCCTAGCTCCTTCCCTTGTCTCTACTAAAAAGATTCATGAAGATGTGGCTGAGAAACACTCTTTAGGTGAGCACTACAAGAAAACCAGGTAATGACAATAAAGAGAAGGGAAACCGTAGGGTCCCCAGCCCTGTCACACCCACTTACTTTAATGTTCACAACACTTTAATCTCCTGCAATCTGTACAAGAACTTTGAAGGAGAGAGGAAACTGAGACTCAGAAAGATTAAATAACTTGAAGAAGTCATCGCTAACAAGAAGTCACCCATAGATTGGATACCATTGTTATCGGTCATTGAGATGTAAAAAAAAAAATTGAGTCGATTTTCAAACCTCTAAAACTGAAGCTAAAATAAATAAATTTACAAAGGAACCCAAAATAAACAGCATCAACAAATGTCTAGTTTTAACTAAGTGTCATCCTTTCTATATACACTATGCTGCCTATAAAACTGTCTTCCTTTATTGTCCTTACACAGAATAGAAACCTGCTCTTCTTAACACCGTGCTCGTGATTATGAAGAATGTATTTTAAGTCACTGAGGTCATCAGTGCTTTTATGAACCAGACTCTTCTTGACCATTCAAAGCACCGAGTCTAACCTGCTCCCGAAGCAGAAATACGTTTACAGTCCCAGAAATAAGAGGCCACCCAGATTCTACTTGTCTCCGCTTAGCAACATAGAACCCGCTCACTCAGAGGAGATGGTATCAGTATGGGGTCACCCTTGACATTTTCCTTCTCCTCTCTTCACTATTGTCACCACCTTCACATCAGTCACATAGCAAACCCCTTCCCCCGAGCTGGGATAGCTGGTTCTTGTGCTGACATGGCCCTACCATGCTGGGTGACTCAACCAGGACTTCTGCATTCTACAGCCATGTTTTAAAATGAGCTGCTTGAACTGACGTTCTAAGGCAGTTTCCAGCTTTATTATTTTGTGAGTTTCCAGTTGCCTTATAACCCTACCTACTCTTCTGTTGTGATCATGTTGTCCAGTCTTTAGGAAATAAAAGGAATTTAGTCCACAGAGGGAAAATCTCACAGATCTCCCCTATAAATACATCTAAAGAGGAAAGAGAGACTCTAACTTAGAAAGAGGGTAGAAGAGTGTATGTGTGTGTGTGTGTGTGTGTGCATGTGTGTGTGTGTGTACACTCCTATTTTGCATGTACTAAGCCAAAAGAGATGACTTATTCTCAGTTAATTGGTGGGCTCTGAAAAATGTATGTACTAATTGCATTATTCCTAAATATATGGGGAAAAGGGACTAAAAGTCGTATTTTGGAGAATCCACGTAATGGGCTTTCAGGGTCAGTGAAGGTAGTCCGGGAGATGAATGGGGTCTCCAGTTTACCCTCCGCAGCAGGCACATGTGAAGGCTCTCCATAGGCTCCCGCTCACAAAGTTTTGTTCTGTGTTGCTGTTAGCGGTGCGGCCAGGTGGCACTCGCCAGCTGATGGGTTTTGTGTTTTGCCACTGTTAAAGCTATGGATTTCCTTTCTTCTTTACAGTGAAGGAGGAGGATTTTATGGACAGTTATAAAATGCATATTTTAACCCCAAAGTCAATCTCCCCTGATTTAAAAAGATTTAGGTCTGAACAAATACTTGCCAGGACACAACTGAACCTAGAAACTTCGTCTTAGAGGTGCGTGCTATCATGGGCAGCATTCAGACATTAGCAACTGCCCACTGTCCTGCCTCCAGGACAAGCAAACATCAGAAATGATCCATCATCTGAATGTATGAGGGCATGTGCGAACCCCTGACCTGGAGGACTGAGACGCCTCCTCCGGACTCCACTGGGGCCGTCGGGCCATATGAACCAAGTCAAGCTGCCCCAAATCTTAAATTTTGTTTATTTTTTTTTAAATCTCTAGAACGTTCGAGTGGCTCGCTATATCTGCCATAAGCTGCTTGGCAAATACGACGTCAGTGTCAAAGCCACATTGAAGTTGTGTGCATACATTGGAAAGCGCCTCAAAAAACGGCAAAATCTGATTTCCCTCGCAAACCTTTAAGAGAGAAGGGGCCCAGAGAGCAGCTGCCCCGATGGATAGAGGGTTGTGTGTCGGATGGGAAACCCTATCAAACTTCCAAGGCAACTTGTGAACTTCTGACACAAGGAATTAACAGAACATCAAATCCAGCGAGATCACAGGGGCACAATCCTGTGCACAAAATAATGCCATTGAGCCCTCATTAAAAGGCCATTTTGTCCTCAGCCATCAAAGCCTGGGAGAGCATGAAGATCTTGGTTATATCATCGGGGATAACCAAAACAAGTGCCAAGAGCAATTGTGCACTTAGTTCTCACATGTGTCCATCTGTTCGCGTATAAACATATATTCTGCTTTCTGTCTGATTTCTCAAAATCTTGATATCAGAATACCCTGGGCTTTTGCCCATTTCCTAAGAATGCAGACATCACATAGCTACTATTAACCCATGTGCGATCCGCTTCCATGGAGGCTGGCACGCTGCCAGGCACAACACATGGTGCTTGGTTAACAATGTCTTAAAATATAAATGAATTTATTTTTTAAATTAACACGTTTCTCTTATGGAAATACCTTAATAAGCCCTTCTGCATGTAAAAAAAAAAAAATAGCCTCCATGTGGATTTTTTTGTTCTTTTAAGACTTTTTTTGCAAGCATATCATAAAGTGAACCATAAAAGTTTCTGAAACAATCCAGAATTTCTTGACAAATTTTTAAGAGGACTCTAGTAAAGAATCTGGGGTGGGGGTGGGGGCTTTATATGACAAAGATCAAACGCTTTTCCTTTACAGTATTCTGTACTCAAGAGGCAACCTTTATACTTTAATTTACGCGAAAACACTCCTGATTTCCCAGGTTTCTACGTAAACCGTCTTAATAGCACTGCAGCCACGGAACCACTAAAGTGATGAGGTTGTTAAGTTCTACAACCCAGCAGCAGAGCGAGCGAGGTTAATATCTGGTAAGATCTTTCCCTCCTGCTCTGGGCCAGCCTTCCATGGCTCATTGACCTCCCCAAACCCGGAAGAGCTTGTGTACCATATATACGTATAAATAATTACCCACACTGCACTGCATTTGCATAGGTACAAAAGAACCAGTTCCCACCTTCGAAAGCGTCTGAACACTGAAGGTATTTGCCCACCCTAATTATGACCGAAGACGACCATTTAGTGCCCTGATCATGTTGTGAATTGACAGCCAGCGACAGCCCTCTGCAGCGACAGGAGGAAACTCTTCTGCAAATGTCCCCAAGACTGAACACGCAGTACTCGCCCACTTGTTAAAAGACTACTCTCTACATGAAATACATCCACAAGGCAGCAGGAGATGAGTGAAACCCTAAGAGAATAAGTCCCTGTCCTCTGGTGCTGTCCCCTCCCAACCACAAAAGCTGATGGGCCACCTACACCAGGCAGCATTGCCCAAGTCACAATGCACAGCTCTTCCTCCAGGGAGGTGTGCCACCAACTCAGACAGCGGTGGCCAGCCAACAGAGCGTGAGACACACCAGGTATTCCGTGATTCACGAAGTTAAATATCCACCCTGTACAACTGGCCGTTTCTAAAAGAACTGTTTTTGCCAGCAAAGCGCTGGGAATTCCTGGCACCCAATAGCCAATATTGGACCAGCCTAGCTGTTTCTGAAAATTCTTCCACACACAAACCTCTGTTTATCATCCTCTGGTTACACCGTTGTCATACATATTACTGCTCCACGATGATGGAAACTCGGGGCATCTCAGAAAGTTGCTGAAACCGGAGCCCCTGCTTGTTTTCTCAAGACTTGGACAAACATAACTTTAGAGAGAGCAGAGCATGGGCATAAAGAGAGAGGAGACTGCATTTTCATCTTCCTTTCATCTTAGTCATTCAGTCAGCCATTCAGGACCCCATTCAATGGAGCTTTTCATTATGCAAAAAAATGCTAATCCTTTTCCGATGCTTTCACACTTGTATAAACCCCCCATTCCTTCAGCTGAAAAGCAATTATATCAGTTTACCTTTCTGTCAAAAACAGGATTAATATTCCAATAACAGAATCTCCTTTCTCTATCTTTTTTTCTTTTCCTTTAGGAAATGAGAGAAAATTAGTACAGGCATTCTGAGAACAAGAATACATTATCTGAAGTATGGGGATGTTAACCACGGATGGGTGGGAAAAGGAGACAAATCAAGAAGAAGACAAAGTGGTTCAGTTCCTGCAGAAACTCTTTCCTGGGACAGAACTGACCTTCCCTCGGCAGCTGCCCCGAGAGTGAGCCTCACTCGGGTCTATTAATCAGAAACAAATTATGAAAGAATGTCGCTGGACTGGTTGACACTATCCCATCTTGGGAGAGTCAGAGGCAGCCTAGTAACAATGTCCTCTTCATGGGTAATGAACAGCCATGACAAATGGGGCAGAGCCACTATTTATTTGCATATGCAAATTCTCACACAGGGGAAACATGTACAAACAAGTGTCATTGTAAGGTGGATTAGGCAAACAACGCTTCCTTTTTTAGGACATTCTGCAGCCCAGGACATTAGTCAGCACAATTAAACCAGTCTCCATGGAGACTAATGAAATTTCACCATGGTATGAGTTAAATTAGATAGCTAGTTATGTGTTTCCACAATCCAACTCGCAAGCCATTATGGCTTTAGAACAATACAGCAATTGTGCCTGGCTGATCTCTGCCAGCTCAACAAGCTCCTAAGTTGACAATTTGCATATGTTAATATAATTAAGCACTAATTACATGAAACTTGTACATATTCACAGGCACTTTCCCTGGGTGCTTTTCAGTTTGAACCTTGGCCAAGTCTTTAACCCTTAGAATAGTCTTAGAGGGGAAAAAAAAAAACAAAAAAAAAAACTCTGCCTGTGGGTACAGCCCCTAGGCAGACACAGAAAGGCTCCTCATTTATAAGCACAAAGCTTAACCTGGCTTCTCATATTTCCAGCAACAATGACAGAAAATATTTGGTGAGTGTGCTGGGGACCAGGGATAAAGAAGTGTGTGTGTGTGGGGGGGTGTGCAGGGAGAGGAGATGCATTAGTCTTTAAAAACTCATAAGGAGTATCTTCTCATAGGCAGGCAATGACATTCATTTCAAGAAAACGTTAAGGAAGGATTTGCTCTCCCTGACAGTGTCGAACCTTGGGAGATGAAAATGGTTTGACAACAGCAAAAATAGCAAGCAGGAAAAGGAAGACGGAGCCAGTAGCACCTAATGAGCTTTACATAAATATATGCAGAGGCAATTAAGCAATGTTAATTACTATGACAACAGTTAATTGAATATAATTAGATATTTTAAGCCACTGAATAAAGCACAGTTAAGATTAATTTTATTGAGATTGATTGTAAATAAGGATAGATTAGCTCTGTGTTTTGACAGGCAGAAAAAGTAGTTCTGCACATGAAGCAGGGGCCTGGCCACGCCAGGCCAAAAATCATATATTATTTTAATGTCACACCTCAGAATCATCTCCTCAATAAACATGACTTTTCAAACCCAAACAGACAGGAATCCTGAAGAAAAATAAACAGCTTGCAGAGATTAAAGAGCCTTTTGTCCTTTTTCATGTGCATTTCTTTTAACAGACTAAATTAAGCGAGTCTGGTGTACGTTTTTTGAGGAAGGAACATTTCACACTGAATGGAAAAAATGTTCTATCACATATGAAATTCGTGCAGCTGTGCGGAACTTGGTCCAGATGGTTTTAGACTATAAAACACCCACCAAATGATAGACAGTAGGCCTTCCCAAAGATCATGCGATAAAGTCACAATCTTTTATTTTGACCTCCTAAAGCCCCGCTTTGGTATTATTTCCAACCGAATCACATCTTTTCTTTTCACAATTGTGTCTTCAAGAGGGTTACAAGCAACACTGTGCCTACGGAGTGCCTGAAATCAATGGGAAAGGGCTGGGAGGCCTCCTTACACAGACAGCAGCAAAGTCACTCAGCCACAGATGCAATGAGAGCTATGACAACCCCATATGCAGATGACAACTCTTGAGTAGGACTCTGACAAACAATGGTGTCTCGAAACATCTCTTAGGGAAAATACTGCTAAGTGAAAATCCCTCCCAAATACTTTCACACCCAGCTAATACATGCCTGCCTTTAAGAAAAGGAACACAGCCCTCAAGAACGCTGAACAAATCCCTAATAAGAAAGGCACTTCCATTGATTTTGAAATAAATCAATAGGCGATTAACATAATATTTTTAAAGCAGCCGCATGTACACATGTGTGTATGCGTGCAACAGACACATAGATGTTATGTTTCCAGTACCTCGTGGTAGCTCTTAGCAGAACCAGGGCTTAGGGCCACTGAGTTGCCTCACAACTTCTGTAGGGTGTCCTCAGTCTTTCTAACAAAAACCCTAAAAGGGTCTGTGAAACAAGCCTAGGACAAGCCATTCTGCAGCGAAAGATTTTAAATCATCCAGCCTCTTCTAATAGACTTGAGACTTATTGAGGTAGAAACCATAAAAAATGAAGAAGGGAAATTTAATCCCTGAAATATTGATTTGCACATTAATATCATATAGGCAGAGGGCAATTTGGCTTCGTGGAATGACACATTGTCGACCCTTGGTGAAGTCAGAGCCAATCTAACTGCTGAACATGTCTGAATCTCAAGAGTTATTAAGGGCCTCCCTTCTTGCCTTTATGACTTTTCTTCAGCCTACCAATGCAATCTTAAATGTATTATCTTTAAGAAATAATTGTAAAACCTCAGGGGTTTTCCAGTTAATGGAAGGGAGGCCAAACCACATCAGATTCTGAAATGCAACATTAAACCCTCGCAATCAACAAAAGCACCTCCATTCTCATCCATCCAGGGCAGGATCTAATATTGTTATTAAAGATAATCAAATTTCATTGTGTAAATTTAGGTTCATGGTCAGAATGGAAGTAGTAGATTCTGCAATATTAAACAGCGATTTTCTCAGCCTGCTCTATGTTTTCCCCTCACTGGTGCAGCATCTTTTCCAATAATTCTATTAGCTCCAAATTAATGAACAGACTTGAGCTCATCCGCTAAAAATGGCAAAAAGATGACAATAGAGCTGGAACAGGTTTCCTTTGGTTTTAACTTTAATGGCAACTTTCACTTCCCAGCCCCAGAGTCCATCTCCCTGCCTGACCCCACACTTGGGGGCTGTGGCGTTGACTCACACAGCTGGTCTACCTGACCTTTCTTTGTTCCTTAGGCACATTTCACTTTTCAGATTTATGGTATTTGCCCCATATTTCATTGACTCTATCTCCATTGCCATAAAATCAAAACACTTCAGTATCAGCTTACTTTAAAAAAAAAAATCCAAAAGCAACCAGCCACTGAATAAACACACTACGATGCTCTCTCCCCAGTTTCTGCCATAAATATGAAAACTGTGGGTTTTTTTTCAAATAACTGTATAAACCTTATGATCCCCACACTGAAGCCAGGTGTAAGAGGTTAAAACAGCTGGCGAACCCTCTTTTATTTTTGTGTGCCTTCCTGCTGATTGAAACCACAAACATTGAAAACTATCAAATATTCCCTTAAGGATTTCTTTTCTTTCTTTCTTTCTTTCTTTCTTTCTTTCTTTCTTTCTTTTTTTTCTTAAGAAGAGGAAGGGGGGAAAAAAGGGAAAGCATTTTCTTCAATAAGCTGCTGCGTGGAGAAGAAGGAAAAAACTCTAAAACACAAGCAGTTACAGAAGTCGTGAAATCGCGACCATCTCCTTTCCTCCAGTAGCTAAACCATCATTTCCCAACAGCAAGGCACAATTGTTTTTATTCTTCAGTGAGGAGAGAGAAAAGGAGAAAGAAGAGGAAAGAAAGGAAGAAAAAGCAGAGTCTGAGCCTGCCCTGCCAGTCCCGCCAGGAAACACAAAGTAAAACAAGTGCGGATGGCGCGGAGAGCGTTACGTACCCGGGCTGTGTTTGTGCATGGCTCTCAATGGAAGCGATCGATGCCCGTGTCACAGTGGCGTCCCAATCGCAGCCAAGTCTCAGCCTCAATCTAAGCAACACCCGGCGAGAAGGCGGCAGCAGCGGCAGCCGCAGCCTCTCCCTGACTCCCCCATCCATCCACCCGACTACAAATAGAACACTACATAGGAGCCTCAAGCACCCCCACGTTTATGGGGATCAAGCCACTGGAAATCCTGGAGAACACAATAAAAAAAAGAGGAAAAAAAAAAAAACACACCCCAAACCACCCTTCCTTCTTGTCTCTTGTCTCTCTGGCTTCCTCTCTGCCTCCTCTCTCCTCCTCTCCCTGCTCCCTCTGTCTCTCCTTTTGCCATCTACATGATCCTTGATTAAACATGGAACAGAGTTAATAAAAAAAAAAAAAAAAAGAGGGGGTGGGGGGAGAGAAGGACTCAGGGAGAGGAAATATGCAACTGTCAGAACGGGGCGGCCAGATCTCCTGTGAACCTGCCTGTGTCTGAGTCAGTGTCAATCCACCATCTTCCGCCAGTGAACTTGTCTTTGGGTTTTTGTTTGCTTGGGGGGCCTGCAGGGGGGAGGTTGTTGCTGTTGTGTGTGTGTGTGTGTGTGTGTGTGTGTGTGCATGTGTGTGTGTGTCTGTGTGCTTGCTTTTGGAAGGGGGAGGGGAAGGCAAGGTGGGGGCAGGCGGTGGGGGGGGGGGTGCAGGGAGAACGTGCGTGAGCCTGTGCCGAGTGTGAGTGTGAGTGTGTGTGTGTGTGTGTGTGTGTGTGCAGGGGTCGGCGTGGGGGGGGGGGGTCGGCGAGCGCGATCGGAACCTAGGGTACCTACAAGGAGGGTGTGTGTCTCGCCGATCGGGAGCTTAAGACCTCACCGGAGCCGCGCGGAAGTGAGGAGCCGCGGCCCAAGGCGGCCCAGGAGCCCGGCGTGCGGGCCGGACCCCGAGCCCCGCGCCCCGCGCCCCGCGCCCGCAGGAGCCCCCGCCCGGACCGCAGGTAACAAAGACATCCCCGCCCGCGCCCCCTGCAACTTGGGCATCATCGGTGGAGAAAGTTTATGACGATCCGGGAGACGTTTTATTATTATTATTATTATTTTCTTTTCCGATAGGAAAGGAGCAGAGAGAATGGGGTGAGGGAGGGAAAGAGAAGTAGAGGGAAGGCGAGACCCGGCGCGCCCAGCCCCGGAGCCTCGCCTGGCTGCGGGCCGGGGGCCGCGCTGGCTGCCGGAGAGGCGGCGGCGGAGGCGGAGTTGGTCCGCAGGCAGACCCGGAGCCCCTCCGGGGGGCCCGCGGAAGGACTCAGTCTCCCCGCAGCCGCAGCCCCCACCCCACCCCACCCCTGCGCGCACACACACACACCTTGCCCTCTGCCAAAAAGAAAGGGGCAGACTCTGCACCCCGAGCCGCGGGCACCCGCGCTCCGGGCTAAGGCGCTCCGGGCAGGGCAGTCCCAGCGCCCGGAGCGGCGGCGGCCGCATCCCGGTGGGTCCCCGCCCGGAGGCCCGCGATCCCGCCGCCTAACGGACCTGCTTCCGAGCGCCGGCGCCCGGTCCGCCCGCCCCAGGCAGCACCCCGGCCGCGCCCGCCGCCGCCGCCCGGCGCCCGCTCTCCCGCCGCCCGGCCCGGCCTCCGCCGCGGCCACCGGCGCCCTGGGCGGCGCGGGAGCGAGGGAAGGGGGCGGCGGCGGGAGGAGGAAGGAATCCGGGCGGAATACGGCGCGGGGGGAGCGGGGAGAGGGGCTCCCGGGTCCAAACTTGCCGGGGACGGACGGGCGCGCCGCCGCCGCATGGCGCCCGGGGCGCGGGGCGCGGGGACCCCGGCCGCGAGCTGACAGCCGCCCGCGCCGCCGGGAAGCCGGGCTCGCGGCGCAGCCAGAACCGAAAACACGGCAAAGGGAGAGCCGGCTGCCCGGCCGAACGCGGGATCCGGCGCTCCATCCCAAAGTTCCATCCCCCGCCACGCAGCCCCCCAGAGAAAGTGGGGGACCAGGCCCCTCCGGTCCCCTCCCTCCGTCCCTCCGCCGAGCGAGTCCTCCAGCCAAAAAGAAAAAAAAAAAGAAGAAGAAGGGGGGAAGGAGATAGGAAAGGGGGCCGAGCGGAAGGGATGGACGGGTTGCGGGGACGCGAGCGGGAGCGAGCGAGCCGGGGGCAGCGGGAGAGGCGGAGAGGGGGAGAGAGCGAGCGGAATATCACCAGATTGTGCAAGATCAGGCTGGAGAGGTAATCGATACCCGGCCTACATTTAACACAAACTACTCAATAAAAGTTAAAGAAAAAACTTACTTTCCATTTCCCCTGCTGCAGTTCCTACGCGATCTTCGCCTCCTCTTTTTTTTTTTGTTTTGTTTTGCTTTTATTTTTTATTTTTTACTCACAGCCGATCACGTCCAAGTAAAAACCAGAGAGGGCTCATTTTTTAAAAAAATAAAATAAAAATTAAAAAATAAAAATTAAAAAAAAATAATCCTCGAACTTTATTGGGTGGAAATCAAAACGCCGGAGCAGAAAGTGGGGGGCATGGAGCGGTCCTCGGGGTCCGGGAGGAGTGAACGCGTGCGCCCGCCGCGGCCTCGCTGTTGGCTTGTGAAGGGGCCGGGAGACGCAGGAAAGGAAATGAAAATCCGATATGTCTTTATTCTGCTAATTATTATCGTTTTAGCCCTGTTTAAAAAAAATGGCTGATTAAGTTGAGTGCGCATGTCTTTGTGTGTCTATTCCCGATATGCACTCTGGGAATGAGCGAGGAGAGCGGGGAGAGGGAGGGGAGGGGGGAGAGAGAGAGGTGTAATTAGCGAGGTGATCAACATTCCCCGGCTGCAAATGACGCGCAGCCGGCCCGCCGCCGCCGCCGCTGCCCGGGCTCCGAGCGGCCGGGAGCCCGGGACTCGGCCCCGCGGGGCGGGCAGGACCGGGACCTCGGGGCGCGCACCCCACGCGCCCCTGCCCTGCGCGCGGCTCCCAAACTTCATTAGACACACACACACACACACTCACACACTCACACACTCACACATGCATATACATTCACACACTCAGCAAAGGGGTGGGGGTGGGGGGGGTGTCAAACCCAAACACCGCCCAAGCACTGCCCTTGAACCTCTCTCTCCATGCTCCTCTTTTTTCATGTTAATGAGCAAAGTCATCATTAGCGGCCCGGAGATTTGTTTACCCGGGAGCTTTCAGCAGCAGGGATGGGAGTGAGGGCAGCGGAGGGGGTGTGCTCTGCCTGGTGCATTCAGCTGTGTGCAAGCACGCAGGTCGCTGGCAGAGAGGGGGGTATGCAGATGTATGTAAATACAGGTATGCAGATGTATGTAAATACGGGGTGCCTGACTGCTTGCGGGCACAGCCCGCTCTGCCCAGCCAACTCTCTCTCGAAGGAGGAGTTGCACCCCGCATCTGCAGGCACTGCTCTTGAAAACGTGTGTCTTTTGCGTAGGAAAACCCAGGGCAGGGAAGATGGAAGCGGTTAGTTTAGTCAAAGTAAACTTTCTAATGAGAAGAAGAAGTGGTGATTGCAAGGGGGAAGACAGGGAGTGCGGTCGGTTCTAACCTTTGTGGAATATTTTTGAATATTTTATCAGAATTCCGTGTAAGTTCAATGTAATGGCTTTAAGAAGACTTAGGGAGAAAAAAACCTTTCATCTTTGCGAGTCTGTGGAATTATCTTTCGGGAAGCACATTATTATGAATTTAAAAATCCCACTACAGATCTCATTAGAATGAAATATACTTGGTCTTTTCCTGGTGCAAAAATTTAAGGTGGCTGATTCTCATTTGAAAATCTAATTATCTCTTCCCAATATTACAGATGTGAATATGAGTGACACTTTCATTAAAAGATAATTAACTAAAACTAGGAATAGACATACTTTTAAATACCCCCTGATATATACTCAGATATATATACTCAGAGAGCATCTGGATACACTGCTATACCTCAGGTCCCAAGGAGACACCACCTAGGCAATATTTCAAAAAATAGGGATTCTACAGAGAAGGTGAGAGGAGCAAATCAGACAAGCTAAACACAGGAAACACTTGCAATGTCCAGCTTCCTGGACAGGTGAGGCCTAGGCTGCTCTGGGGTTGACAGGCCTTTGAAGTCCTGGATGGCCAGGATCTACTTCAAAACCTCGTCTTAGGCCTTAAGCACCAAATCTACCAAATACCACCAGAAAGGTTTATCACACAAGCTCTAGGGAGCACAGAGGCCGCAAACCTGCACCCCTCTGGCCTGAAGCCTTGCGTGATCAGGGGGAACGTGTGGAAAACCCCTAGGACTGATGCAAATGGGATTAAACACCCCCCACACACACACACACACACTACACCTGGAGGATAAAAGCAGAGTCCTGGGTAGAGCAGACCCAGACCCAGGTCAAGAAGAAAGCTGGTTGCCTGTGGCAGCTGGCTCAGGTGCCAGTGCGAGTCCCGAGGCTGGCAGTGGGGAATGAAACCCAGACATGGCCTTTATTAAGAGAAAAAGGCAGAGCACCCAGCACCTTAGGGTCTGCAGTCTGTGCATGGACCAGAGCCTTAGAACCAGGGCCTCTAAACGCTAGCAGAAAGCGTATGAAGTCTCTTCCAAAGACCCCATTCCATTTCCTATTAGCTGGGAAGAGACCTGCTCACACTGGACAGCTTTCTAAGATTTTAAGTGACTCTGTTTACAGCCCCACGTTCACACGGTGTCGCCCACCATGTGCTGCCATGTCTGACTGCGTCTCCTCGGGATTCATGCATGTGCCTTCAGAAACATGCGTGCCCAGGAGGGTAACATTTACATTCTCTTATAAGCGAAGAAGGTGTTTATGTAGCGTTACTGTTTACTGAAACACACCCCAGAGAGCAAAAATTCAGGCTTAAAGAAAAACACAAAACACACACCCCACGATTTGAGGTGTGTGATGGGGAAGGGAGCGGGGGCTCTGACAGAGACGGAGGGGAAATGGAGGCAGGGGAACTTTCAGGTTTCCATCAGAAGAGATCAAGTCCTTTGCGGGAGAGGGCTCCGCTGCAAGCTCCCTGATGGAAAAGCCATTTCCTGCGATTTCGGGCAGGCGAAGGCGCGTGATGAAGGAAACACCTGAGAACAATAAGTCTGCTTCAGGCTCAGGTGAAGAAAGGGGTCTGTTTCTGGCAGGGAGGAAGAGGGAAACGGCGATCATTCCGTTTTCAAGTCCTCCTTTATTTCTCTTTGCCTCTTTCCCCCCTGAAACATCATCAATAACATTACTGTCATTAATGTCAAAACACCAAACGTCAAATCAGGAAAACCATTTTAAAAAATTTGGTGGCTATTTTTTTTCCTCCTCTTGGAAAAGAGAAAAAAGAAAAGGCTGAGTGTGTGTGTGTGTGTGTGTGTGTGTGTGTGTGTGTGGTGGGGGCAGCGGTGATTGAATCCCGAGTAAGAAAACAAAAGGAAGGGGGATTTGCAAGTGGGGCGCCCACTTTTTTGCAACCCCTTCTGCCATCCAGCCTTCCCCTCCCGGCGTGGTGTCTGTGTTTTCCTTTGAACCATCCTCTTCCCGGTCCTCCTTTTCCCTCTTTGCTAAGAAGAGAAGCCGGGGTGAGGGTCAGGGTTAATGGGCTGAGCAGAAGGGGCAGAGGAGGACTAACCCCGAGTCAAGAGTCTCCTCCGGGGCTCGGCCTGGGAGGGCGCGGGCCGGGCCGGGCCGGGCGGGCGCCGCGGGCAGGGGCGCGGCGAGGCGGGCGAGCTCGAGCCCGGCCCCGCGGGCAGCTCCGGGCACCCGGGCGCCGTCCCCCCGGGTGACCGCATGCCCCGCGGGCAGCTCCGGGGAAACCCAGCTGCTCCTCCCGGGTCCCCGCGGACCTCTGCGCCGTCACCCTCTGACCCGGTCCCTCCTCCCTCCAGGCCCCGCGTCCCTAAACTCTGCGCGAACCCGCCGCCGCCGCCTCCCGGGCCGCGGGGCCCCTGGTTATTTCAGAGGGAGCCGCGCCGGGCGGCCCCGCGGCCCCGGGACTCCCCGCGGAGCCCCTCTCTGTGCACCCGGCCCCGCCGAGCCCACGCCGGAGCCCTCGGACCCAGCGCCGGGCGCCGGGCGAGGCGAGAGCCCGGGAGGGCCCCCAGGTGGCTAGGTGTTGAGTGCTGGGAGCGAGAAGTAATTAACATTGAGACAAAAGGTGATTTCCACCCCCAGACTTTTCCTTGGCGAGTTTCGTTTCCCAAATCTACGCCGCTTTGACACTCCGGGCTTTGCCATAGGTTTTCGGAGTCTATACTGTCTGCCCCGGAGACAAATTCAGCGAGGAACACCCTGGCCCCTGGCCCCCGGCCCCACGTGCCGCCGCAGCAGACCCGCCCCAGCCCCAGAGGAAAGGGGACCGTCTGGGGACCGTGCTCCCGGGGTGTCCAGCGGTGCCCAGGCGGAAAGGAGGGGGTCCGGGGTTCCAGCCTCAGGCACCCTCCCCGTCACCCCGACACTGGCAGGTCCTCAGCCTCCCGCCCCTTCCCCTTTCCCCTGTCTGTGCTGGGTCCTCCCCGCCCTGGGGCCACTGAGCCAAGCCAGCCCGTTAACCAACGTGGGTGTGTGTGTGTGTGTGAACTCCCAGCTCCTTCCCAAGCACACCCAGCCCGGGTCCGAGGCCTGTCCCTTCGTGTGAGTGGGGAGGGGAGAAGGTGGGGAGCCCGGGGGCCTGTTGGGGGGGGGGGGCGCGAAGTGGACAGGGGCTCGGAAAGAGCAGGGCTTCTCTGGGAAGGCTACCCCACACGTTCTGTTTACAATGAAATAATTCAGGACACCGTCTGGGAGGGAGCGCCAGACCTCATTACTATGAAAAATAAAAATAAAATAGATAAAAAGGTGCATTTTCCTGAGAACTAGGGAACGAAGTGGGTTTTTAAGAGATGACCTCCCACCAGAGCGGACCCTCACTTGGATGGTGAGAGTGAACTAGAGATGAAATGCAGGAAGGAAAGACGTTTTGAGTGTGTGTGTGTGTGTGTGTGCGCGCGCGCAGTGTTTGTGGGCAGTCAGATCCGCCTGTCGCAAGCTTCCTCCCCTCCCCCAACCTGGCTCTTATCTCCTTTGTGGTCTTTTTATTATTATTATTATTATTATTATTATTTATTTAATCATAAAAATGCCCCCCTTCCTCCTCCTCCTCCTCCTCCAGGGTCTCTATTTCTGGACTTCCATGTCCCTGTATCTGTCTCTTCCTACAGCCCATGTATTTGTTTTAACTTCAGACTAAATCGGTTTTACCGTTTTGTTTTGTTTTCCTGGAGGTTTGACCTGTGTTTCAGTGTGTGTGCTGGGGGGTGGGGCAGTCATTATGGAAAGTCAGGCTCAGGTAAGGTGAGGGAGGGGAGGGGAGGAGCTCTGGAGGGTCTGAGGGGGGAGCCAGGGAGGGGGAGGGGCCGGGAGGAGGAGGGGGAGAGGACTCAGGAGCCCTCCGGCCTCTCAGAGGTCAGGGCTCAGACGGCGCTCTGACCTCCTTTCCCTCTAGGCAACCAGCCCAGTGTTTATAAACAAAGTCAGGCAGGGCTGCTCACCAGCGCTCCGCAGCTCGCATGTAAATCAATGGGGACTCCTGATCGCCACTACCACCACCCCCGCCTCCCCCCCCCCCCCCAACACACAGACACACACATTCTCACCGGCCAAACCCAGGCTCCAAAGCACACCCTTCTCCAAAGACAAGGAAGTATTTCCAGCAAGAGTAGCCAACAGACATTCTGCATTCCGTCTAGGGAAGCGCTCTAAGAGACAACCGTGCAGATGGAAAGGACAGACAAGTGTGTGTGTGTGGGGGGGGGGGGGGAGGAGAAAGAGGAAGGGTGAGGGTGATTTCATTGAAGAGAAGATAAAGTTGTGGTCTTTTAAAACCTAAAACATCTATATCCAGTCGGTGGAACGCTGCACCATGTACTGAACTCTGGCCACCAAATAGAATTCTTTCTAAACAGGACACCACATTCATCCAAACATTCGCGTTTCCAGGACAAAAGTCAGGAAAAGCCACCTCCTCAGCACGGAAGGACCTCTCAGGGTTAGATACAGCAGCACCTTTAAACCCCACAGCACACAGCAGCCCATCTGATCTAAGTTATAAAACGCACCCTTTCAATCCACCTTTAATTACAAAAAAAAAACGCAGCTTAGCAGGAACTAAATGAATCAGAGATCTGGAAACAAACAGTGTTTGCCAAGGTAAAGAAATGATAGCTTTCCATTATATTGTCCTCAAAACTGCATTTCAGGAATACATGACAAGCTAGGTGAAAAAGAAAAAGTGAAAGCAAAACAAGAATAATACTAAAAGGAATGAAATGGTTTCCAAACTTTGCCTGTAAAATGGTTTTCAGGGAAAGCCTGAGAGAAAAACGCTTAAAGGAAATATACCTCCGAGGGAACGGATCCTCTTCTCTCCTTCTTTGTCTGTCAGTCAGCCCCCTGCTAACGCACATGGAAAATGTGTTCAAAATGCCCAGATTTGGCACCCTGTCCTCGCAAAGAGGGGCGCGCAGTGATGCTGTTAGAGAAAATGGGAAATAAATTCAGGATTGGGTGCTGCCTCCTTCAATGCGGATTTATCTAAGTTTAATTTAATATCCCGCAATCACTGGGTGATCACATATAATTCACCGAGATCTTAAAGGGCTTTATTGGAATACCTTGAGCAACAAGAGAATGAAATTTAAACCGTTGCACCTATTGCTTATATTTTTTAATTTTCCCATTAGAAGAACTTTTAAGTGGCAGTTTCTAATAAAAGAGAAAAAAAAAGGATAAAGGTTTTGGGTGTTTTTTTTGTTTTGTTTTGTTGTTTTTGGTTTTTTTTTTTTTTTGAGGAGAGAATGCCCAAGGAAAGCATTAGCTTTATTAAAATCACCCTGAACATAAAATCAAAAGGCACAAAATGGTTGTTTGTAAAACACTAAACCTTTAATCGATTTTATTGGCATTCCGATCGATTAGATAAACGGAAATCTATCGCAAACATCAAAGCATTTAGGACATTTTCCCTATCTCATTTATAAACAAAACTTTTCTTTTCGACAGAAAAAAAAATGATTATCAAACGACTCACAGGAAATTCTTCAGATATCAAATTACGATAATAAAATTATTTCCACATGGAAAGGGATAATGACAATGATGATAGTAATTACAATAATGAATAATTCAACAACCTTTTGACGTGTGGGTGGAAGAACCTCGAGCAGAAACTGCTCTTGAAGGGGGCCGACTTTAAAAAATAAATACTTTATTTTTAAAGAAAATATTTCTTAGAGATACTCAGGGTGTGTCAGGCTGTCGCAGGCTTAGGTGTGGCAGGCTGTCGGACTCCTGTTAATTTCCCTGCAGAGTCAATTTTCCTTGCCAGCTTCCTCCTTCCAAATTGAGTTCCTTCCCATCAGCAGAAATTAATATGCAAATGGAGGGCGCCCTATCAGGTTTCCAAACTTGTGGCTAGACCTGTTTTCTTATTCTAAAGGGCCATTCCCAAATTATGGAGGGGATTGGGGGCGAGGGGGGTGGGCCGAGAAATCCACCCCCCAAACCTGACAGTGATGGCACGTTTTGCCTGTGGAGTGAGGGGCCACCGTGCTTTTGGGGATGGGACACTGCTGTCCGGAGGAGACGCGCCGCCACCGAGCTCGGCGCATTCGGGCTCAGCGAGAAGACAGCGCTGCTGTAACGGGCACTTGTGTTTATTTGCTAAAGGAAACCAGGGAAGGGGGCTGCAGGGTGTGTGTGTTTGAGGACTCCTGGTGGACCCGGCAGGCTGGGCCAGCAGCCCCCCTTCTGGCCGGGGAAGTCCCGCGCGGGCCGCGGGCTGCGGGGCCCCTGGTGTCCAGCCCCGGGCGCTGCCCGCGGCGCCCTCGTCCTCCGCCCTCGCACTTCCCATCGCGGCCCCCGGGGCCCTGGATCGAGGCAGGGGCTCCGTCCAGGGGCCTGTGGCTGCCTCCCCACGCCTTCCCTGGGCAGCACACACCTGGTTATTCCCCCCTTCCCCTCCCCTTCCCTCCCTTTTCCACCGGACTCCTGTCCCTCTTTCCTTCCCGCCACAGGTCTGAACTTCTGTCCTGTGCCGGCGATCAGAGTCTTCCTCCACGGAAGGTCTGCCTCCTCGGCGAACCGCCGGGCCCTTCCTGCCGGCCCCTCCCCCTGCCCCGCTCTGCCGGGTCTGTGGGGCCGGGGCCTCCTCCCCACGCACCGCGGCCGGGTCCTCCGGGCGCTCCGGAGGGGTCCCCGCGCGCCAGGACGCGCTCCTGCCTCCTCCTCCTCCGCCTCCTCCGCCTCCCCCTGGGCTGGGGCGGGAGGGAGGGGGGTGGGTTCCGAGCTGCACTCCCAGGGGCTTTATTCTACCCTTTTAACAGCTCTCCTTTCCCTTTTCTTCTCTGCGTAACCTTCGCCTACCTCCTAATTTACAGCGGGAGCTACGCGCTCCCTTCCCGGCGCGGTTTACTGTTTCCGTCGGGGCTGAGCGCAGGCACCTCTGCGGCTCGCGTTGCCGGCTAATCATGGCCCTTTCTCTGCTCCGAGGGAGTTAGTTTCCAGGACCTCAAGTTCCCCGGGTAGCGCCAAATTCATTTGCCAAATGACTCTGTTGGCCCAATACAGGGTGGGGCGCGGGGAGTGGGAGGGGTGGATCACCCACCCAAGTTCCTGTTCACACCCTGTCCTCCCATCGCACACCTGCCCCGGCCGTGTCTTGTGTGAGTGATAACACATCCTGGCAGGGTTCCCCTCCTGGTGCCTGCAGATCGCTTAGGAATGTCTCCTCTGGGTCCCAGTGATCGGCATCCCCCAACCCCATCCCCACCCCCTTCTCTCCCCACTTCGGTGCAGCCCCGGCTGCGGGCTGGAGGGAGGGGACCTTGGTCCTAAGACCCCGGCTTCTGGCTTCTGGTTTCTCGCTGCTGCAGCTGCCACTGAAATTCGCTGTGGCCGCTGCCTCTTCCCGCTTTAATCCCAGACCTCCAGTCATTGGGCAGCTCCTCAGAGGCAAGAAGTCAACACCATGGCAACCCGACAAGCCTATCAAATCACCGGCTGGCGTGACCGCAGCAGCGGCGCTGCAGACAGGAGTGGGCTGGGCAGGGGAGCACAGAGGCCACTGGCTCAGGTACACAGTCTGGGGGTGGACGGCAGCTGCCAGTGCCCACCGCCTGGCTGCACAGATGCGCACCACCCAGGCCCTGCCCTCCCGGACCCTAAGTCCCCAGGAAGTGACAGGAGGAGGAAGAAGAGGAAGAGAAGGAGTGAAACGGGGAGGGGAAGAGGAGGAGAAGGAGGAGTGATGCATATAGGATTGGGGTTGCCTCAGAGGAGTGTTTCAAGCTCAAAGTCACCAAAGCCTTAGATACCATGAACTAAGGATGCCTTGTGCCCAGAGTGGCTGGAGCCAAGTCTCAACAGCCTCAGAACCAAATGTCAGGGGTGCGAGATCCTTCTTCACTTGTGTCATCTCTTGCTTGGACAAAATGAGTGCAATATTCTGTTCTGGGTTCCGAAAGGATAAAGGAAAATGTTGCATGTTTCCTTTTTAGTCTGCCAGTGTTGGGTTCTGGGGAAAATATATATATATATTGCTCAACACCAATTTCAGCAATGCTGATTGACTGCCTTAGAACTGACCAAACTTTACCTGAAACCGCCTTTGCCTGGTTCTTTCACAAACTGTGTCCTGGGTGTCACGGGCCTGCGGCCTAGATCTGGATTCTCTGAAGAGAAGTAGCAGAGGAAACCAGGAAACGGTTTCCAGGAAATGTCAGTGTCCCTCCTGGGCCTTTGTATTTCCTCTTTTTTTTCCCTGAGAAGCTCCCAAGGAGGCGGATGGGAGAAGAGAGGACTTCCGCTAACAGCAATAGTTCAGAACATCTTGTTCATTACCACAGGGTAGACTGACACTGCACTTTTCTTTTTGTTTTTAAAAGCAAGAGACGTTTTTGAGAAACACACAACATATTATTTCGTAGCTTATAATTTCATTTTGAAACCCTTGACAAATATTTGTACAAGAATATAGAATGTGGCCCATGACCACATGTCCCTGTCTGTCACTCAGATCGTTGCTAAATTTCTAAGTTTCAGAATGCAAGTCGGTCTCTGGCAGAAAGAGAAATGCATTTAATAATGTGTCTTTTCGAGGAAACCTGGTATGCATTAAAAAAAATCTGCCCTTAAGTCCACTCCACATAAACACAATTCCCTAAATAAACAATTTTCATATTGATCCAACATTTGTTATGAAGAGGCTTTCAGTGTGTAAGTATTTAAATTATACTTGGCATGCATGAAATACGGGAGCCCTGGAAAGCTTTCTTAAACAGCGATTGCAATATTAAGCAGTGGAGGACAGAGAGCCAAGTTTTGTGGCTCTACAGAGGAATTCAATGAAATCTTGAAATCCATTTCCTTACTTTCTCTGTATTTCACTGTTGATGGATCCTGATATTAAAATAGTACATTTCAAAATGCATTACAGACCAAAAAAACGGGTGTAAATAACTGACCCTGAAGGATAGTAGGTCATGATAGACTAGGGAAAACTTTGGGGCATAATATGACTTTCCATGCACTAATATGCTAATAACACCCCGTAACATTTTCTTATTCTGTGCCACCCTGCAGAGTTGTTCAGTGATGACCCGCCAGGCACACAGATCTGAAATTTGGCTATAGCTTAAATGGATATCTCAATGCCAAGTTATCAATATCCTTAAATAGTTTTTTGCTATTCCACATTACATTTGGCATGAACTGAGTGTTGACAGTGGGGAAGGTGAACTACAATTTAAATGAAAATGCATATATTTAATCTATCTCCCAAAACCAAATTTGTTAATTTGAAATGTTTTTAAAGGAAAGTTACCGGTAAATGAAAGGTACAAAAATCTCTTACTTCTATTTTGGCTGCAGTAAGAGTCAATGAACACAGGAAATGTGATAACATTTAAAATTTTATTATTTCCCTTAAGAGTCTATCCTCAGTTACCAGAAAACTTAGAATACCTTAGGATCTATAATAATATTTGTAAATGGATGTGTTTGTGTGTATGTATAGCAGTCAAAGACATGAAACAGAACTGCCATTTAAATGCTCATCTATGTGTAATATTAATAAAAATATTAAAATGAGATGGAAGTAATAAATTAGTGCATTGCATTTTAAAAAACAAATATCTAGATATTCTAGTAGATCTTTGAGCTTCTAAAAAAATAGTTTTGTTTCTTTTTTCATCGGTTTGATTGTATGGATGATTGAAAATTAAAACCACCTTTGCATATACTACACAGAGAATTACCTTCTAATCAAAAATCAAGTTTAGTGTCTATACTTAAAAATACCCTCAAATTATATGATGTGTGACCCAGTTAAGTAAATACTGTGTACATGCCACACACATGTTGCTTAGCTCTGCACTGAAAACTTTGCATTTAAAGCCATTTTATATATGTTCAGTGTTTTCAGTATGGATGCTGTTAGGAGGAAATTTCTCTATTTTAGCTAATGAATAAGACAGGGGAATTATATGTAGTTTAAATGCTAATTAAAAATAAAAAAGCAGCAATGCAAAGATGCCTTGCCCGTTCTCAGCAGAATGGATACCATCTCCATAGAGTTCATTCTTGACCTTACCTGAGTCAGTACTTTAACTTAAAGCATGAGATGCACCTAGAGGGGTAATAATACATTGAGCTTAATAGGAAGACAGTTAATAACCTTTCTTCATCCTCGCGCACTATCAATCATGGCTGTCACAAGTCTGCTGAATCAAAGCAAAAGTGTTCTTCACAGATGACTGATTAGAAACGCAAAATCACAAGATCCATCTTCATGGTCACTTTTATTATAGTCATTTTTAAACTGACAGCAACCTGCTCAGTTTCAGCACACTGGGCATCACAAATAGTGTCACTCAGTGCAGCTGAGCATGAGAAGAGGGTGGTCGGGTTATACTTAAAAATAATTAGGCCCTCACCCCTTTGTGGTGCCAAGAAAAAGGTATTCGCCTCTCCATCACCCCCACTCCTGCTTGCATTCTATTGTATTATTAGTTTACCGTCCCGAAGGGAGGCAGTGCAGGGTGTAGGTTGATGCTTGTTAATCACCTAGGAATTAGAGAATACATAGGTCTTCTTGAGAATTTCAGGTAACTTCTTGCCTACTGCTTTCAGTCAACTTCATGAAAAACAACCACATTGCTACCCTTACTATTAACTAGCGTTATTTTAGTATAGAGACGTGTTTTTAGACTAAAGGCTTTAGAAATCTAGGTAGTCCAGGGTTGGTGATGATACTAATAAGGGGCTCATCTCTGTGGGGGCCATTTAGCTGCATCACCCCAGTGCGGTAGCACTAGTATTACTGAGGTTAGAACTAGTTAAATGCATAATCTTCAAGGTGGTCAAGATATTAACTATCAGGTAGCAGGGTAAATTCTTGATGTTATTTGTTTTCCGCCCTTGAATATTTACAAAATAGCAAAATTTGAAAAGCCAACAAGGAGCAATACATAAATATCATTAAAAGAGGTGATTTGAAACAGGTAAGTCAGAATGAAATGACGAGGAACTTCGTCTTTGCATAGAGTCTTGATTGTTCTGCTATAAAGACAACCCCTTTAGGTTTATTCCATGATATTTTCCTGTTTGCCTTCAGGGTTTCTAATAATATAGGGTGTTAGTGCTACAAATATTTACATGGGAAACATTTGTAAGGAAAACATTTCGTACTATGTTTTGAATCTCCTGCCCATTTTATAGGCTCCTTATTTCATGTTTCAGAAAAGGAAACCCAATTGGATTTAAAATTTAATTTAGCAATTTTAACCCAAGTGCCCTGTTTTAAATTTTTATACAGTTATCTTTTCCTTTCATCTCAAATGTTCATTTTCTTGTTAGCTGTGGAACACACACACACACACACACACACACACACATACACCATGCACAGAGAGAGAGAGAAAGAGGGGGCGGGACCGAAAGAACGAAAAACTGTCAATGATACTTCTTTGTATAATATAATGCCTTCATATACATTTTTTAAACATATTAATAGCCTACCTTTAACACCTCTCTGTGAAGCTGCCAGTTCTTTTTCTCTGTCTCTACAAGTGAGCGCTGAGCACATACCACACACACACACACACACACACTTTTATCGCTCTATTCTAGGTTATGAGAAGTCTTTTCTTCACAGCACTATAATATAGACAAGATCTCTATAATGATATACCTGTATTTATACAAATTATATATAATAGTATCTCTGTATTTTCCACGAATGGCAATGGATGCATGAATGCACTTTCTATGTTTAAGAAGGCTAATATGAATGTCCTTAAATTTTGTATTCTGCTTATATGCATATTTTTGTATAAGTATATGGTTTGAAAATAAAGAGATGATGAAATAATTAGCGATATGATTTTTTTAATCGAATGAAATTATTAGAGCTTTGTTGGTTTGTTTTTGTTTTAGAATTTGGATAGTTGTGTTTGATGGTATTTTAAAATACTTCCACTATACACAAAATTAATAATGATAATACTTATGGCATATTGCTAAATATATAAAATTAGGATTAAATGAAATGTTTACACATGGTAAAAGCTACATAATTGCAAAGATAACAACATAATAATTACCTTGATAGGTTCATTTTCAGTTTAGCAATAAAAATATAATTTCTCCTGACAAACTATGTGTGAGAGGGTGTGGGGATGGGTCTGCTAAGTTTGGACAAGTTTATTCCTTCAAAAAGAATAATATTCCATATATTTCAATGCTATTACTTTTAAAGTTAATTTTTGGTATAAAATATTCTTCCTTACTAGGTGATACTAGTCAGAATATTTATGGAAAACTGATTTATTTGAAATATCTGGACTCAGTATAGCACTTTTTGCTACTAAAACTAATTCAATGAAATGATACATAAGGTTTCTGACCTCATCTTGGTAATCTATGCAGGCAGTCACTATAGACCTTAAATTAATTTTTGATATGAATCATAAATATGAACATTCATGGGTTTGTAAAAATTATAAATCTAGAAAAATGTTTTCCTCTATAGATGGGTCTACATAAACTAAACAAAATTATTTCCCTTTATAGTTTAGAAATTTAATCAATTAAAAAAAATAGTTTCTTTTAAAAGTCACTATGAAACAGTCTTGTAAATTTTATGTTTTGACATAATTTGAAAATCACACACTTAAGGCATCATGGTTAATTTAGAAAGTTTCTCTGGAAAAAATATCAGCATTGTTATTTATCTGAAATGTCTATTAGACTCTTTTGTTGCTATTCATTTTAAAAAGGCATCTTAATTTGTGTGCATTGTTTGTGCCTATTATGCTTCCTTGAGAATGTTCTTGTGTCTAAGTGAATATGTAAGGCATACACTTTTATTTATTATAAGAAAAGAAATGAAAAGAAAAGGTCACACAAAAACCACCTTTCACATTTTACAGTAAACAAGAGGAAATATCGAAAGATTCACAATAATTTGTGATGTAATTTTATTTCAATGGCTCTTCTATATTAATTTTCAAAATTCTGCTATTATTTTTCACTCACTTAAAATGGTCATTTTGCTTCACTGTTGCCTTTTGCTTACAAAAGGGATGCACAGCCCTTAAACATTTTCCAACCTGAGATGGTTATTTTCTCCCCCACTCATATTCCCCACATCTTTCTGCCACTCAGCCACCGAAGCAAGAGGATGCATTAGATAACAGACTGATTTTGATCAGTACGTTTTATTCTTACCTGTTTCAATTTACAAAGAAATACGCCGATAGATCTCGTGACAACTTTTCAGAACGCACTCCGTGATGTTAGTGATGTTTCTAAGTGAACAATTTAGGATGCTACGATATAAAGATCCCCGTTTTGATAGCTAAAGCTTTTCTGTGTAAACCTTCGCTTGCGTATTACATAACCACAGAAGAATTTTAATGTATTGCAGTTCGTTTTGCAATATTTGCACAAACATTCGGGGCAGTATTATGTTGCTCAGTTATTTCATTATATTATATTTCACATTTAGATTTTCATTTGAATTTTCCTGTTTTCAACATTTGGATATCATCTCATTACCTAGCATAAACCAGGAGTTTACGGAGGGGTAATTCTGAAATGTAAACATTCCTTCTAGAATTTTACAGCCTTGCCATCCATGGGAGAGAAAACTGGGACTAGTGTTACTTTCCCCAAAACGTTTCCCTGTTATGATTATAAGAAAGGATCAGATGCTGTGGCGATTTTTTTTTTTTCCATCTGTGATGTCTCTGCAGAATTATTTTCAAAGTCAACTGTCCTTCGACCTTATTTTCTTTTCTGAAAGCATCGCGTTTTGCTCCTTTGTAAGATATTTCTTTATAACATATTTCAGCTTAATTCGCTTTTAGCAAAAAGAAACACCCAAGCTCAATCTGGATACCCCCTTCTAACATAATTTAGCTGGACCTTTTCTTAGTCAAGGTTTTCTGGTTTTCATTTTCACTTCATATTCTCAAATAAAAGATCCTTTGTTGTCTACCATTTGATTGGACTTAATGAAAAACACTCCATTTTAACTTAACAGTATTTCCTTTTGAATTTATTATATTTAAGGACACTGTCAAAAATCAAACATTTAATCTCAGGTTTTTATATTTCAAAATATATTACTATCACATGGCTCAAGCGAGGTGATGTAAAAAAGTGGACTGAAAAGATTTCAAAAAGAAAAGCAAGAGAGGAAAAAAAAAAAAAAGAAAGAAAGAAAGAAAGAAACTGCCACCCCCGCTTCATTTTAATATGAAACTGAATACTGTGGCTAGCGTGCAGGTTGGGGCCAGCAGCTGACTGGAGGACTAGCCGGTCACAGGGAGCCAGCGGCAGGAATCCTGCCGTATTGACTAAATGAGGTTCACTGATTTGTATGGAGGCTAATATCTTCTTTAAACAATTCCGTGTAAATTGTGCGTATAAAGTCATTGGAAGCTATTTCTCAGGACAGCCTCGCTGGCTGGCTACCTGCTGGAGGGAGGAGGATAATCAATAGGGAGAAACAGAGCTGAGCGGGAGCCCGGGAAGCTCCGGAGCAGTTAATGCTGATAAAAGGAGATGATGTCAATATTTGGGAACAGCACAAGCCCGAGGTAATAGACAAGGGGGCAGTGCATAGGCGGCGGGGCGTCCAAGCCGGGGCCACGTGTCCAAGTCCAAGTGGCAGATGCGGTCCTGGGCTGCAAAAGGCATATTAGGCGTTGCAGATATTGTTCAAGCTTCTCCAGAAAACCAGAGCTGATGGGAAAAGGCACCTAACTTCTATCAGGAGCCTGAATGCCATTTCCTTTGCATTGGTCAATAGGTGCCTGCTGATTAATAGGGGAAAGCCGCCCCCTCCCCCCCAAACATTTGGCAGACATATTTTTACCCATGTAATACTACATGAAGGATTTTTTTTTATTCTCAATGTGCTTCCAAGATATACATTATATATATATATAATTAGCTGTCAGTCGAAGGGAGACACCAAAGATATAAGCCACCCTCGCAGCCTTTGCATAGTTGTGATTAGAGCAGACACCTTATTTTCTGGATGTAGCAGGCTTATTGGGAGTGAGGTAATGGTACACTTTTCCTAATTTAATACTGAAAATCAGTTTTCCCCCTGCTGTCAGGCGCTGAAATTTTGTTCTTCGGCGCTGATCTTCCGCTGATGTATTATGACATAGTCTGTCAACATGAGCAGATACGTGAAAGGAGATTGGGTGACTGAGATGCAAGAGCTGCACAGCACACTGCTGGAATGTTAAGCGTGTTGCCATGTTTGGGGACCAGAAAGTAAGATTGTGCTTGTTTAAAAAAAAAAAAAAAAAAAAAAAAAGCTGGGGTTTTTTCTATCGCTTAAGCCCAGGCTAACCAGGTGGATTATGACGAGGCAGAAACTGGAATGAGTGAGCCAAATCCCAAACTCGTTTCCGGGGAGTTCTTTCAATGGCTCTCTCCTATCATCCGTCGATTCCTTATTGCAGCATAAGCAAAGTTTCTGGACAAAGAGGAGGAATCAAATCAGGCACAGGTGATTATCCCACACGGTCATTTTCTCCCAAATTAAACAATCCCGCAACTGTTCCGTGCTTCTCTCGTCGCAGATGTTCTTATTGTTGGGTGTGAGCTATCTGGATTACATCACACACGTGAGTCTGAGCTTAGGGAAAGGAGCCCAGCCTGGGTCGTTTTCATGGAAAACCAAGCTAAGAAGTGTTATTAGCAAAACAAGTCCATTTATTTAGGGCCTGGCAGAGTAAACATATTTTTACCCATAAAGATGCAGAAATAAACAACTTGTACCCCTGCTTTTCATCTTGTGCTTTTATTTTTTGGAAGGATTACTTATTCCAAAAGGATTTTTTTTTTTTAAATCTTTACCAAATCACACATTGGAGTTATCAACCAAAGACACCAAATTACAATTCAAATACCTTCCTATTCCGAATACCTGATCCCTGTGAGCTTTCCTACAGGGACGGCGTTCGCTTTTTAAAAATGGCTAGTGGGTTGCCACGCACCCCACCTTTTCACCTCAAAGTCAGAGGGAGAAAAGATCCTATGTCTTGCCTGAATTGGAAAGAAGGCTTCCTTTCAAGTCAAGTCTGGGTTTTGATTTAGAGAAACAGAGAGAGAGAAAAAAAAAATTTAAGATCTATACTTCAAGTAATTTGTTAATCTCGTGCCACTTTCAGCATTTGTCACACATAGAGACCAGGAAATTGGCTCCATCTCATCCCGGCTCTGTATTGAATTAAAAGCCTCGATTGCGAAGAAGAGCAGGACGTGGGGAAAGAATAAATTTGCCTCTTTCTTTAGCGATGCACATACATTTCCATACATTTCCCATCCTCGGGGAGCCCGTGAATGCATCCAATAAATACAACACTATAAACTATAATTCCAGAAAAGGGAAAGGTTTACATTTCCCCCCGATTTTAATATACCATTTTAGGTTGAAGTCTAAAAATTAAATAATTCTACATTTCTATTTCCCGCCCCCCTAACCCCCTTTTTCCTGCAGACACTTCAGTATTAGAACTAAAGCTAAAATAACCAATCTCAGTTGCTTCTCTTCCACGTGGATAATGTTAGCAGGTTGGGATCAAAGCACGTTAAATAGCAGCGGTGGCAAATGGAGGAAGATGCTTTATGCCACTGGAACCTGCGTTTGCAGTCCATTCACCGAAGTCCAACTGGCCCAGTTCAGTACATGTCACATGCAAAGCACACATGGAGGTACATGTAAAGGAGTGTCCAGTCCCAGCTGTGCTGCAGGCTAACAGAAAAGGTGCTTTTCTGTCAAACGGGATGATACCCTGGCAGCTCGTCAGCCCGATGGGTGCATGGCTATCGGGATTCTGTGCCAATGCAATCCGCGCCCCCGGTGAAGGAGACCCTAACTCTGCTGTGGACTCGCTGTCTGCCGAGCTCCCCACACGTGGCGTGTTTGGACCTGGGGGTATAATCTGATTTATGAGATTTATGAAGGCTTCACAAGCACCGAGCCTGCAAAGATGAGGGGATGCTTGCTTAGAAAAACGGGGACCCCAACTTCCTGATTGGCCCTGATAGACATTTAGATGGAGCCAGAGTTTGCAGACTGCCTTGAGAAGCCATCTCTTATTAAGTGTTTGATAGGTGCCCACAGGTACATTTCTGTCTAAAAGCATCAAGGATGCTGATGGTATATTTGCTGGGATTCTTTCAGATCTTCAGGTGTAAAATGTTTTTGTTTATGCATTCCTATTTCCTAAATGCCTTAAACATGAAATCAACACAAATCATACCATGTTAAAAATACATTTTGTAATAGTTTAAAACGAAAAGGTCTGATCACATTAAAAAATTTGAAAAATTTCACAGCAATTCTGCATATTCGGAGACTCAAAGTCTTTCAGGTTTTTGTCTTGGACATTTGTGTTTTTATTTGTGAATTAAAACAAAAATTCCCCGAAGAGACTGTGCCTCAATTGGTCCACTTAAAATGTGTGCCTCCCGGACTCCTAGTTTGAAGTGTTTAATCGCCCTGGGCTTCACTGGAAGACGTGGCTGTTTCTCCCTCATTTTGTAAAGCCAGTAAAAACACCCTCTGACCGAATTTAGAACTGCATTTGTGAGCTTATAGACTTGCTTCCTATGGGAAGCCTTATCTTTATACGTATGATGAGAAACGACAGAATGAATGACACCAACTTGTGACTGGCCTGCTATGCATTTCCAATTTCTGCCACTGCCACTCCTTACCGCCCCTGTTTAATTTTTGTAAGTGCCACTCCTGTCACCATTTCTATTTAGGAGACCCACACATTGTTTGCTTAAACCCCACAATACCAATTTATGTACTCCTTCTAAACCGGAGAAACAGTGTTCTGGGTTAGACGAGAGTGCTACACAATTAAGTGACGGAGCTGGCAGTGGCTGGAATCACAGCCCCTTTAAGCTCCTGTCTGTGGGTTCGAGGACCCCTGTGTGTGCCCGCGGAGGGGCTCTGTGTGAAGTGGGGGTTCCTGGAGGTCACACTTCGGAGTTGCTGTGTGCCCCAGCTGTGGCAAGGCACAACGTGTCTCTCATGGACAAGTTGGGAGAATTTGGCTCAATGTGTCAGATAACTTTTAAGTCTAATGATAAGTCTCTGTCTCTTGGGGTCTCTTTTCCAAGGATTTGGTAAAAACAACTGGAATGCAGAGGAAGCACACTTTCCCACTAGTGGCCTAACATCCTTATTGTTGGTCATGATGCTTTTCTGTACACTTGTAGTGAAAACACCTACCATGAGCTCTGCCTTTTATTTATTTATTTATTTTAATATATTTTATTGGTTTTGTACAGAGAGGAAGGGAGAGAGATAGAGAGTTAGAAACATCGATGAGAGAGAGTCATCGATCACCTGCCTCTTGCACAGCCCCCACTGGGGATATGCCCGCAACCAAGGTACATGCCCTTGACCGGAATCGAACCTGGGACCTTTCAGTCCCCAAGCCGATGCTCTATCCATTGAGCCAAACCGGTCTCGGCTGCCTTTTATTTTTTTTAAATCCTCACTCCAGGACATTGTTCTTGCTGATTTTTAGAGAGAGAGAAAGGGAGAGGGAGAGAAACATCAATGTGAGAGAGAAACATCAATTGGTTGCCCCCCATACACACTCCAACCGGAAATTGAACCCGGAATTCCTCTGGTGCATTGGATGTTGCTCCAACCAACTGAGCCACTGGTCCAGGGCGAGACCTACCTTCTTAGCAAACGTTACCCACAGGCACCATGCTACCCACAGGCACCATGCTGGACAGCGGTCCAGAAACTTTTCATCTCATACAGCAAACCTTATATATCCAGAATATATATCAGACCTTATATATCAGAATGCTGAGATAATGTAAATATCTCGCTTCACTAAAAATGCATGGACTTTGCTCTCACACAGAGAATGCTTTACAAATAGTAGGTGCTCAATAAGTGTTAACCAAATAAAAAAAACAAATATTTGTTTCTATTAAAATCTTAGGTCAACAGGCCCTATGTCTTTGATCCCAACATTGGTCATTCAGATTTGTTAAGTTAAAAATAACTTTGTTACTATCCTCCAAGGCTACCAGGAAGACCAGGGGACAGAAAAATGCAGTTTGCTGGCAAGTATAAGGGTAAAAATGGAGAACATCAGAAAGGCACACAATTACTATTAAGCAAACGAGAGAGCAGGGTCTGTGAGCATGGAGCCAAGGAGAAGAGGGTTAGAATTCCAGCCTCCATTAATATGGTGAATAATATGGTGATTAATATGGTGGTGTGACCTAGACTGTCCATTACCTGTCCAGGCCTCCCTTCCCTCTTTTAGAAAGTGGTCATTATAGCAACAAGGGGGAGACACCTCAAGGGATGGTTGTTAAATATTCGGTGAGGTAGCACAGGGCCTGGCACTGGGGAAATACTCGGGAAACTATTGCCATTATTTCATCCACAGGATCTTTCAGTGGCTCTAAGGATATATTGATTTGCTATTTGAAAAGTTCTATTTTGGGCCTGTTATACTCATGAATAATATTTCACGTAGAAAACTATTTTAGTTTGAGGATTCACTCAAGAATCAAAGTACATTAAGTCTGAGAGGAAAAATCTTTGAAGACAGAGATGTAATTCACAATATTATGGCTAATAAACTTGTTGTGTAGATACACATTAAACTCGCATAATTTGTTTTTTTTTTATGTGGTGGAAATACCCTATAAACAAAATTTAAAGTGAAGTAGGGTTTCTTTTCATCTTGGCATGGAATTCACATGTTTAACTGTCCTGTGGCTACAATGGTGAATGCGACATTGTCTATGGCCAAGCAGCTTACAGGCCAATAGCTATTTAGTGACCAAAGTTATGATGGAAGAGCAGTAGGGGAAATATTAACTCCGTGAAACTAGCTTGAGTGTTTAAAGCCAGCCATGTGATTTGTAGTGTGGATGATCAAGAATGCCAGGCTTGTTTCAAACCTTTCAAAGCTCTGCATCTCACCACTGTGTATGTGTCCATGTGTGTGTCCGTGTGTGTGTGTGTGTGTGTGTGTGAGTGTGGTGAGATCATGAATTGAAAAAACAAAAAAGTCCCCTTTCATCCCAGCTCTCACTGCCTTGTTTGTAGGAAGTGAAATGGGGTTTCGCTCTCTCACCCTGCCTTAAGGATCCCGCTTCCCTGCAGGGGCAGTTCCGAGCATGCATACACTGATACGCAAGGCTTGCATAACACAGCCATGTAAACAGCGAATCATTTGTAAACAGCGAATCATTTGTAAGGAGCAAAATCTCTTTACCAGAAGAAGCAAGGTTTTTACGTGTTTGTTTGTTTTTTCATTCCTTCATTTTTTAAGTTTTCTGCTTTCTTTCAAAGTCAGCTGGGCAGCCCCCTACACAATTTTACAGAAGCAAAGGCGAACATCTTTCCTTTCCACACCAGCCGGAATAACAAGTATTCCACCCCATCCTTGTCCTTGGACTTGGGTGACTGGTGCCCTCGTGTGTGACTGCAGGCGCCCTTGCTTCTGACAGTTACAAGCCAGACAGAGATGCTTGGATGGGCCAGAGGCCCAGTCCAGATGAGGCAGGATGCTCAGGAGGAGGTGGGCAGCGGCAGTGCGGTGGCTGGACACTTGGACGAAAGAGACTCAAGAGAACGAGCACTCTCCTAAGTCCTCTACTGCATCTCACTCCGGAATGGAATGAGTCAGGTTTAAAAGGAATTTAGATTTCCCATCTCACTTCACCTTCTCCATCATGACTGAGGACTTTCTAATTGCTACAGACCAAAAAAAAAAAAAAAAAAAAAAAAAAAAAAATTCTCACATTGGATTATTATTGCTGAAATGAAGCCCGATTTTCATAGTCTATAGCTGGATTAGTACATTCTCTTTGTTTTCCAGAGAATTATGTATTATTTTCTATTCTACTTTGGTGTTAATGTTACAAGCATGCCTGATTGCCATCTGCTGTCACAGGTGTTACGTGATGAAAAGTCTGGTTCTCCAGCGGAACTCGGGTAGTCTGTTCGCCAAGGCGAATAGGAACCGAATAAATCTGCAGGAATGCCTCCCCCACCCCGATGCTCATGAGAGAGTGAAGGTGGTGTGATTTCCAAATGGTCAGAACCCCAAAGCCCGAGGAAAAAGTCTGTCTGCAGAAGGAAAACCACTAACCGGGAGAAAAAGGAACGAGGACCATGAACAAAGCTTTGTTAATCTCATTTAGTCTTTTTATTAGCAAATTTCCTCAGTTGATCATAAAATTAATATTTCCTGGGTGCCCACCAGGGGCCCGAAAAAGGGGCCCTGAAGGTACAGAGCAGGAGCAAGCCTGGAACTCCTGCCCATTGCCTGGGAGGGAGGTGAGCGTAATGGAATGCGCCAGGTGACGCTTCTTAGAGGAGCTGAGCTCCGAATTGCAATTTCGTGGATAGATGTTGTAGTATAAGCATATTTCCATTGTACCGCAGAGTTGCTATTAAATTTTATAGCGAGATGCATTCTATTTAAACTACCTATACTACCAGACTTTCAGATTGTTTTTGAACTTTTGCTATTACAGAGCACATTATTACCTAAAGAGTAGAAATGAGAAGAATGTCTCAATGCCCAATGATAAAAAAATAAAAAAGGGTGAAATAAATCATGGCATAGATGTAACATAGGAGATTATCTAGCATAAAAAAGGGGGGGGGGATAGGGGAATAAGGACACATATGTAATACCTTAATCAATAAAGAAAAATAAATAAAAATGACCATTGTGAAAAATTAAAAAAATAATTTTTGCCAAAAGTAAAACCAAAACTGTATTATCCACACACATTTTTATATTATGAGTGCAACAACATAAAATTTTGTATACATATGAAAACATCAAGTCAAATGTTAGCAACATTCTACCTCTGGTTAATTCTGTATGTGGGCTTATGGATGATCACGAATGATTTTTCTTCATATTCTTTGTTTTTTAAAGTTTCCCAGGAAAGTTCATGTCTTATTTTAGAATCAGAGAATTTCTATATGCTTATAGTTTCAAAAATTATTTTGGGATCAAAAATAAATACTTTTTATAGTTTGAAAAGCTATTTTCCCCTCTTGATGATGTGTATCAATTTAAACAGGCACCAAGACTATCAACAATGCTAACACTGAGTCAAAGTAAAAAAATAAATAAAAGAAAAAATATTACCCGATTTAATAAGTAAACATACCTCATTGCTTTTTTAAAAATTTTTTATTTATTTTATTTTTTTAGGGAATGAAGTTTTATTTTTTATTTGTTTAATTGTTTAAAGTATTACAAATAGTATTACATGTCTCCCTTTTTTTTCATTGACTTTTCCCCCAGCCTCCCCTACTCTCTGGCATATGCCATCATCCTCCCTCTCCCGCCACAGTGTCTTGCAGTTCTTTGATGATAAAACACTGTGAATATTTTTCTGTTTGATTTCATTTCTAAAAGGTATTCACTTTTGTCTGGATTACATACAATATACCAATATACTTCATTAAATTTCTCAGTTATTTTCTTCCCTTTATAAGAATTCTTCTTTTTTTTTTTTTTTTTTTTAAAAGGACTTTTCATATAGGGAGAGAGTTATTGATTTTCTTGTTCCACTTATTTATACATTAACTGGTTGATTATTATATGTGCCCTGACTGGGGATCGAACCTGAAACCTTGGCATATCTGAATGGTGCTCTAAGCAACTGAGCCACTAGGCCAGGGCCATAAGAAATCTTTATAAACATTAACATTTGTGGCAAACATTCTCTCTGGCTACAATCTTTTTGTTTACCCTTCAGCAGTTTTAAATGGCCAAGTTTATAAATATTTTCCTTTGTGACTTTATAATTTCAAATTATAAAAGTTTTAGCCCTCTACAATTCTATAAATATTAAGTCATATTTAGTAGTTTTGCAATTGTTTGGCTAGTTTACCATAGTTTCCAATTAAACATGGAAAGTGAACCTTTATAGAATATTGTTTGTTGTATTGGCCTGCATTTTTAAAAATCCTAACAAAAGGTCCCAACACCATTTATTTACATTTTCATTATGCTTCCTTTAGTTATGTATGTATATTCACAGTCATATAAACAAGTAGATATTTGTGTATAAATATGTTTGTATAGCATGATTCTAATTTATACATCTGCCTAGAAGTTTGTACGTAAGTCTAAAATACACACGATTTTAATTAGTCTTGCTTTAATCTTAATGAACTAATAGTTTATATGTTACTATACATTCATTATTTCCCTTTCAATATAATTTTAAAATATATTTTCCACTTTACTTTTCTATCAATAGATTAACTTTACTACCAATTTCAGTCATGTTCCAAGAGAAAATAATGCATTTGGGGTAATTTGAGATTGAGAATTAAATATTTTGATTCTAAATATTTTTCTAAACATAGGAAACAAATATTTTGCCCTAGCTGGCTGGGCACAGGGCATAAAGCGTTGGCAGGCAGACTGAAGGGTCCGGTTTGTTTCCAGTCAAGGGCACATACCTCCATTGCAGGCTCAATCCCCTGCTTTGTTTGGGGCATGTGCAGGAAGGCAACCAATTGTTGTGTCTCTCTCACATTCACATTGATGTTTATCTCTTTCTCTCTCTATCTCTCTCTCTCTTCCCCTCCTTTCCACTCTCACTAAAAATGGAAAAATATCCTCGGGTGAGGATTAACAAAAAATAAATGTCACAGTATTTTCTGATCCTTTCTTCCACCAAGAGGGATTGATAAACCCTGCAGAGGCATGAATGGAAACACAATGTCCCAAACTCCTGCATCTTCACTTTTCTCTCCTATGGCTCTCAGAAGCAGCAGCCCTCCATAAACACACCAAAGCTCACCTTGTCTGTGTTGTTAATGGTTATACACGAATGTTCCATAACTCCTGGGAGTACTTCCCCAAAACATTAAACATATTTAACTAAAGATTATTTAGGTTAATAAACATCTTGAGGAGAAGACCTTAAACCTAAAAGTCCTTTTGCTGTCATGATCCACTATGACTTATCAGATTTCTTTACACCTGAGATTTCAAAATAAGGGTGTTGGTTAGTAAGGAACAGTTAGTTCCGGGTCACAGGTCGGTTGTGGGACACACTGATCTAATCTGTATTATAAATTTAGAACTGTGAATAGCCAGAGGGACTCAGAGTGTCTGTGGAGAGAAGCCTGCGGAAGGGCTGTGAGGAGGCATTTGTCTCCTATTGCAGATTTGTGTGGGGCCCAGGCATGCAGGGAAGATGCTTATATTTCATTTTATGACTGGATCCCAAGTTTTCTGTTAACTCAGTTAAGATCTCTTGGATGTACTGCCCAGTATCTCAGACTCAACCCACATGGTGAGTCCATCTTAACAGAGGCATGGTTATCAGTAGCTTTCTGAATATCCTTTGTGATGCCATGCATACTCTTCATGCCAAGCACTGGATTGCACGTATGACATACATTCATTTACTCTCTAGAACATATCAGAAGAGCACATAGAATCTAGATTCCCACCTAATTTTTACTAGTACTCGTTTCTCCATTTCCTTCAGAACATACACAGTTTTGCTGTCCACGGACAAATTTCCAGGTGATCTCTACAGCTCCATTGAACTCCAGAACCTACACTCCCTCTTTAGAGTCCACCTGCCTGACACAGTGAGCTTTGGATGAACTGGTATTACCCCCACAATCAGCATCTGGATCTAAGTTAGCTGCTTCTTGTTCCCCTCAGATCTGTTAGAAGTCTGCTCTCTTGTCTTGTCTAGTATAGCCATTTGTCCATCCACCTATTTAACATGCTGTCAAGAATAAGCAAAAGAAACTCTAATTCTAATGCTTTCAAAGACCCATGAGGAGACAGTCTTTAAATTCAGTGTTGATACTAACACTGAAAAATGTACCTCTTACTTGTGCTCATAGTTAGAGATTCTTGGCCAAAGTGATTACTGGTCAGATACATGTCTGTTGTTCCTATGAATTTAGCTGGATATCGTTTCACTACAATGTGCTTGGAGGCCCTCAATACACGATCCCTGATGGATGTCACCAAGGGGAAGCCATTTAGGAGGGAAGAGGAGAAAACTGAATTTCAGGAAAGGAGTACTAGACTTTGAGCGGAAGATCATGATTCAATTTTTGGCCATATTATACATTAGCTTAGTGTCTGGGAAAGTTTATAAAACATTCAGAGCATATAAACATATATGTATATTTATAAGTAGTAGTTTGTAAGACTTAACAAAACAATATATAACAAAGACTGCATAAATTAAGGTATAGAGTAGGAGATTTGATCTATCAGTAAATAGATAGCACATTCAATGGGACAATTAATAAGATTTATTGAATAATTTATTTACAAGGCATGGCCAAGGTTAAGAGTAACCAAAGAATTCAACAAAGAGGGAGCAGTCACTTAGGCCAGAAAGAGCAAGAGGAGCCAGGAGTTATTAGACCACAGAAAAATAATTCTATCTGTAGGAGAGGGAAGCTTACAAGACACCTGGCTTAGGTAGGGCAAGCAGCAACTGCAAACTCTGATTTCATGTCAGGACCATTACATAAACCCAATTATAAGCAGAGGGATCAGAGCCCAACTGATCCAGACCATAAGGCCTCCCTTCTAGGTCAGTGCGAGGAAGTACAGGATGGAAATTGGATCTACAGGGGCAAGAAGACCAACAGAATGCTCAAAAAATTTGTTTACCTAAATGTTCTATATGTAATTCACTAATTAAATACTACTCGGTTTTACATAGAAATGAATTACTGTCTTACATAAAACTTCCTTGGAACTTCAGATCTGATCTCACTAACAACCTATTTTCCAAAATAGTAAACATATTTTAGGCAGATGATAGATTTTTAAAATTCTAATTGTAATAAAATTTCACTTTATTTCACACTTAAGTGGGAATTATGCTTCAGTGGTGATTTTAATAAGTTATTAAATTTCCTTATTAAATAAATAAGTTTATTTTTCCTAGTGTTATCAAAAGACTACCAGAATTTAGCATATAAGATATAAGATCTTTTTAATACAAAAATTTCAAAAAGATAATTTATCTATAAAGATAAATTCAGTTTTGCATGGTCTTGGTGCAGTATTCAAATATGAATATCGTTGTAATATATACGTTGTAATATATACATTGACTAACTCAGCTTTCTAGAGAAGGCAGTTTATATTTCACAAGAATTTAGGCTACTAATTGCTAATAGGTATCAATACATTTTTTCTTGAGCACTCTTAGAAAACAAAAGGCAAAAATATTCTTAAAATGTTGACAACTGTTCAGAGAAATCCGCCTGAAGAAAACAAAGTAGTTTGCTGCCATGAAGGAGAGCTGAATCCCTTATTTCAAAAGACTTAGATTACCTGCCATTTGAGGGGCAGAACATTTTTTAAAAAATTCTTTCCTTTCAATAGACAAAATACCTATCTCATATTTCATTATTTCATTATTCACTGTACATTGTTTCATGTTATAAGTGTTTATCAAGCATGGACAATGTTCATAATGTGCTCATGGCTGATGTGACCACTTTTTTAAACCAAGTTAACAACATTTTCAATAGATAGAAATGACAGGCTTCATGCTTATAATAAAATTGGTTAAATTAAGTCATCCATGAATACAGTTGAATTGTCTTTAAGTATGAAGATGAAGCAAAAATATGAATTATAAAACAAGCTGTCAAGCAATTTTTGATTATATTCTGCCAAAAGGGATAACATATTTTTTAAAAAATAACATGAATTTTTATGAATCAATGCATCTAAAAAAAGTAAAGATCCTGCTTTCCCAATTTTAGAAATTACAGATAGCTACAATTAACAAAAGTATAATTCCTCACCACGAAGGTATGCTGTTTAAAAGGAAGTGTAGGGTAAATTCTACTTATAGTTGCGTGTGATCTACCACATGTTAAAATTTACCTTTTGTCGCAAACTAACTCTGGTGTTTAGATATCAACTGAATAAATATTTCCAGAGAGGCATCAGGGAAGTGATTAGCAAGAAGTGCATATCAGGCGGTCGAGGCTATGCGATGAGGGAACAGAAATGTCCTGTGAACCAGCAAAAGGACCTGGTAGGTATTTTCTGTCCCTCTCTGCAACATTTTCACTAACAGACAGTTCCTGCTGATGGAATGTTGGGTTAAAGGGAAATTATGGTGCCATGTGACTTACACTTAAGTCTCATCCTCACTGTGTGGGTTTAAATATTTCAACTGGAGAGTCAACTGAAGCCCAGTGGGAATTTCTAATCTCTGAGCTAGTGATTCATGTGGATGTCTTACAAATGCCATAAAGTCCTATGCAGATGTTGACAGGCTTATATATCCACAAAGAAATTTTTTTTAAATATATAATCTGATGATACAATTTATAGTAATTTTTGAATAATTAACCCTACCTAAGAGCAAATATGATCATACTACAGTGGTTTTACTGATTGGCTTAACCAAGGATCTGATCAATATCAGAAGTGAACCCTGTTTTCCTTGGCTCATAGATTTTCCCCTTTTGACCGGATCTCAATGAATCCCAGTGCTGTTGTGATGGCCATTGGGGGTGGGTGAAGTGTGGATGTTTCATTTGTCCTGGGAAACGAAATACCTGCTGGCCGACTCTGTTTGACAGCCTCTCTGTGCGGATGGCGGGCATAACGATCTGACGTATGGGCATGAGCAAGTGGTTCCTTAATTGTCCACCCAGATGGTCCTCTCAGAATTTTCCCAGCTTCCGTGTTTGATCACTCATAAAAATACTATGAGAGAGGAATTACAGAGCAGTCAGTTGCTCATATACTATCCCAGTTTCAGCATGTACAGATAATTAAACAGAAGGAGAAAGAGCAACTGAGAAATTTTCTTAAGCTAATGAGATGAACAAGAACTGTGTCAAAGAACAAGGAGCTAAGTGGGTAGTAGTGTGTTAGTGTCAAAAGCCCACCTCAAAAATGGGGCCAGTGCGACAGTAGAAAGAGAAAGAGAACATGTAACCAACAGAAGTGTGAGTCTGCATATTTATCTTAAAGGTGGGGGACAGAATGTATAGATTCTAAATATAATCTCAATGTATAGATTCTAAATATAATCTCAATATTGGGTCAACATATTGGAAAGTGGGTGTTTTTTTTTGGGTATTGTTCGAGATTGAAGACTTTTTCATTAATTTATGCTCTTTATGTGTTTGTTGTAATGAGATAATATTTATATGATACTTAGGAGATAAGCCAAATGTAGATATATATGCTCCTTTGATTCTATTCAAAGCAACAGAACGATACCATCATCTCTATGTGACTCACATGCAAACTGGAATACATTTATCTGCTGATGGGAAATAAGATCAGATATTTCACTTTTAGCTTCATCACGCAAAAGAAAACTTCGTTGTGACTCCAAGAATAAAGCAACGTGGTAAAGAAATATTTGCTTTACAACTTCCAGAGAGAATCATCAATGGTTTGCTGTAAAAAGTGTCAAACGCCAGAGCATATCTTTGTTTTTTCAACAAAATCAAAACTGGCACATTCATATTTGAGAAACGACATGAATATTTAAATTTCCCTCTGTGTACATAAAATATAAAGTTCAGGTGTCACTGAAAAACATCACCTCTTGTATTTTGTGCTCTGCATTGTTAAGCTGTCAACTTCCTGATGACCAGAAAGATACTTGGTTTATATACTATCTTTCATGTGCTTTTTTTGAAAAGTTACTCGATCCTGTTGGTTTTATTTTTGTAAACAGGTACAACCTTCGTTTATTTGTTCTGTTTATTTTACTTTCTAAATATGAATTTTGTAGTCTAAAAGTATATGCCAACTTGTGAAGGTTTTTGTTTTGTTTTGTTTTGTTCCTGTTTTCAGATTTGTTTTATGGGACTAGGATATTTTGTGAGAAGAGGATAATAAATAGGTATTAGTTTAATTACTCCAATTGTTTGATCAAATATTTAATGTGGGGATTGGTCAGGGGTATTGAGTAAAAGTGAACGTAGGAGTTTTCTATTAAAACAAATTTAGGAAGAAAATGCTGTTTCTATTTGCTTCTGCCAGTCAACGGCAGGGGAAATTTGAAGTCTTTCAAACATTGGGACACAAGATAAAGACGTCAATCCTACCCTTAGATGTTTCTAAGTGGTTGTATGTTAGACATTGTAGATAAAGCCTTTATATATGTCATCACAAAAAAAGGTTTACTTTGGATGGCAAGTCTAGAAACTGAGCCGTACTGAGTCCTGGGAGTCTAAAGGCACATTCACACAGTGCTGCTTAGGATGTCTGCATCTCATGTTTGGGGTTGGGTAACTGAAATCGTTAACATAGATGTTCTTTACCTTTACCTTCCTCCTAAAGGTTTTGTAAACTGGTTTTTAAGAAAGAGGTGGGACCGCAAAAAGGAGAAGAAAAGATATTGTTTGGTATGCACATTTGACACACAGGTTTATTGATATGTTCTGCCTTATGAATACTATGACAAATGACAGGGAAGAGATTGCACGTCACTATCTCTGTTCTATCTATGTACTGCCAGTGGGCAAAGATTTCTCATTTCATACATCATTTACAACTTCCTACAGTAATTTTACACAGCTCATATCCTGGGAACCAGGCATAGCAATTATCTAGACGCATATATGCATGCAGGCATCCCGAGCCATGCAGTTCTAAAGGGAGTTCCAAAGTTCACACACTCCCACCAATAAAAGTTGGCAAAAGCCAGGAAGTTGTCCAATTAAAAAACTTTCCTATTTTGACGGATGCCCTAGTGTTACCTCTGAAACAAGCTGTTTCAGGAGGTCTTCTTTTAGACTACTGTTTGTAAGAATAAAATAATATTTTCAGCTTTCCCAAACGCTTTTGTGTTCCTAAAAGAAAAAAAATCATGTCTTTTTCTATTTACTTTTACTCTTTTGCTCCTAAATAGACCAAGAAAAATACAATATTGCATTCTGTAATGGATAAAGAAACCTAAAAATACAGATTTTCGATTTAAAATGTGAATACATATTAAAGTTTGACACCATTTTGTTATTTGGGACTTTCTAAAATTATTTTACGTTATCATAGTTTTCCCACTTTTTCATCTAATACAGTACACATAATTTTTTAGAAAGATTGTGAATTTCTAAGTAAAGATAATTTATAACCTTTAGAAATAAAGTTTGGATTCTTGCATGTGTTATCAATAATCCACAATTAATATTAAATTTTGAATTTCTTTTTTCAAATTTTGTTATTTTTCATCCACAGTACTGATAACTACATGTATTAGTTTTCTAATGTTGTAAAATAAATAAGAAATTACTTGAAAAGTAGTAGCATAAAACAATAGATGTTTGCTATCTAACAGTTTATTTGGATCAGGAATCTCAGCACAGATTAGCTATGCCCTCCAAAAGGCTGCGGCCAAGACATTGGTCAAGGTTCAGTTCCTATCCCAATACCATTTACACATTCACTAAGGTTCCTGCCATTATTAATTTCCACATGGCTGTAGGATTGAGGGCCTCATTTTCTTGCTGGCTGTCAGCTGAGATCCTTGCAGGCTATTGCAGACTGGATGCTCCCATCAGTTCCTTAAAAGCTGTCTTCAGGTTTTTTTGTTTGTTCACTTGCTTTTTGTTTGTTTGTTTGTTTGTTTGTTTTACCATGTGGGCCTTCCAACAGGATTGCTTGCTTCATCAAAGCCAGTAAGAATGAGAGAGACTCCTGCCAAATGGGACCTCTGATCTTATGTGTCACCACCACATAATCATTTACATGGAATTAGGTACATCCCATTTCTTTTGCCATATTCTATTTGTTAAAAGCAAGTCACAGCCCTAACTGGTTTGGCTCAGTGGGTAGAGTGTCGGCCTGTGGACTCAAGGGTCCCAGGTTTGATTCTGGTCAAGGGCATGTACTTTGGTTGCAGGCACATCCCCAGTAGGGGGTGTGCAGGAGGCAGCTGATTGATGTTTCTGACTCTCTCTCCCTCTCCTTTCCTCTCTGTAAAAAAAAGCAATAAAATATATTAAATATATATATGTGTGTGTGTGTGTGTGTGTATGTGTATATATATATATATATATATATATATATATATATATATATATATATATATAAAATTGATTTTTTACAGAGAGGAAAGGAGAGGGAGAGAGTCAGAAACATCGATGAGAAAGAATCATCAATCAGCTGCCTCCAGCACACCCCCTACTGGAGATGTGCCCACAACCAAGGTACATGCCCTTGAACGGAATCAAATCTGGGTCCTTTCAGTCGGCAGTCCGACGCTCTATCCACTGAGCCAAATCGGTTTCGGCAATAAAATATATTTAAATAAAATCAAGTCACACAAGGTCATGGACATCAGGAGGTAGGGAAGATAGTGGACACTATAAGAGCCTGTCTGCCATAGTACAGAAAGCTAACAATCTAGGTATTACGTTCATATAAATACTTAAACTAAAGTAAAAAGGTAAGGTATAATTCAAATATTGTTGCCTGGAAATTAGGATATTTGCTGTCAGCAAGTTGTATGACACTCAGTAACCTGAATCACCCCTCTGGACCCAGAAGTGATAGGGTCCATATTTCAAAACCAGGGGAGGGAGGATGGTTGGACTAAATTGATTGCTAAACACCTTGCCGGCTCCAGACTTCTGCAAGGCCTAAAATATTTGCTATATATAGTATATCTGGAATATGAACTACATGTTTTAGTTTTTACCCCAGACATTTATCCAGAAGGTTAAGTCTTCTTCATGGCTTATATCACAAAGACTAAATTGATCAGGATTTCAATTTAATTTAAATGCATTTTTGTTTGAATGTCTACTCTAAACAAGTTATGGAAAGTACAAGAATTCATGGTCAAGAAGTTGGGTTCTATAGTTAGATGCCTGAGGTCAAGTTTCAGCTCTTCCTCTTATCAACTGAGTGACATTGGGCAAAATATTTAATTTCTCTTCATCGAGAACATGAAGTGATAATGGTGCCTAACTTATATTATTATTGCCTCACAAACATAGATTATTTTATAAATATTAGCTTTGTAGATCTTATCATCTTAACGATATAATATGTCATTATATTAGGCAAGAAAAATGCATACAAGAAACTCTGCCTTCAAAAAACTCTCAGAAATGGTGCTTTATTGAAATATTTTCTCTTGTAGGTAGAATATGTCATTATAAAAGTGTTTTATTACCCTTGAGATTTATTGATAACCAGGATATAGTTGAAATTCCTGTTGAATTTGATAAATATGGTTATATTAATAATTGAATAATTTCTGTTGGACTTTATCCAACATTCCCAGAAAGAACTAGGTAGGGCAAGTTATTTTTAATGTAAGAATAATATCTGCTTAATGAAATGCTCATTTTGATTCTATATATTCTGTTCCTTTATGAGCAGATTTCCAGGTACAACACTTCATGGTTATTAATAAATGGGCCATACATAAATTATGCATTAAGAAAAAATGAAAAAGTATTGAGCATCCTTTTTGCTCATTAGAGGAAACGGTTTCATTGTCTGACATTGAAGACAAGATGGTCAGTACAATTTCATAGAATGAGAAGGGGCCAGATTCACACCCCATCTCATCTTTCAAATTCTCTTTTGTTCTCTACACAGAAAAATCACGCAGAATGAGAAACAACCGTGGAGGGACAACCTGGAAGAGAATTCCTACCCACACACCTTTTTCTGAAGCTCTTTTTACAACATGGTCTTAGGTTTTCAGTCTTTAAACTTCTATGACATTGGAACAAATTCAAAAGACTAGAAGCTGCAAAAGTCAGATACTGAAAAACTCCAATGAAAGTGGGCATCAGACAGCCTCATAATATGAATGTAATACAGTGTGCAAACATGATGGTCATGAGTATGTGGGTGCCTCTGGAAGAAACTTGACCACTGAGATGAATGCAAGTCCATATACTGATGAATCTCTCCTTTACTTTTAACGTCAAGAAGAGAAAAGGTCAGAGGAGATGAGAAAAGAAATACTCAATAGTGCATTCTTAACTGGTGAAAATCACACCAAATACTTTAATTATGCACCACAATCTGAAATTGTCCTTTTTCTTTATTGACTTCCATTTCTGTTGCATGTCCCCATTTAGAATGTGGTATCTAAGATGGCAAGGATTTTGTATGTTTTTTTTTTTTTTAACTCATTTCCTAAAATTGTGTAAAGCCATTGAAGGTGCTCAATAAATATTATGCAATGAATGAATGAAGAGTCAAGAGGTTTCAGATCTAGTTTTTCTTGACCCTTAATAAAAAGATGGCATACACTAGATGGCTAACATTTCTTGAAGCACACTAATACTCACTGACAGTATGCATGTTTCTAGGGTTCATATAATAACCAACGAGTGCCTTATTTTCTTTTGTTTTATTAAGCTTCTTGGAGTGACATTGGCTAACAGGTTTATATATGTTTCAGGTGTACAATTCTATGATACATGATTTGCATACTGCATTGTGTGCCTACCACCCAAAGTCAAATCTTCTTCCATCACCATTTACTTGACCCCTTTAACCTTTGCTACCACTTCATTCCTCTTCCCTCTGGTGACCACCATGCTGTTGTCTGTCTATGCGCTTTTCTTTGTTTTTCTTGTTTGTTCATTCGTTGCATTCAGTTTTATAACCCATATGTGATTGAAATCATATGGTCCTTAACTGTACTTGTCTGACTTATTTCATTTAGTATAGTATTTTCAAGGTCCATCCATGTTGCTGAAAATGGCAGTATTTCATTTTTTTCCTGGTGGCTGAGTAGTATTTTATTGTATATATGTACTACACCTTCTTTATCTATCAAAGGACACTTCAGTTGTTTCCATGTCTTCACCACCATTAATAATGCTACAATGAACATAGGGGTGCATATATCTTTGTGAATAAATGTTTTCAGAATTTTGGGGTTGATATCCAGAAGAGGGGTCTCTGGGTCATATGGTAATTCTATTCTTAAATTTTTGAGGGATCTTTATACTGTTCTCCACAGTGGCTGTACCAGTTTACATTCTCCAGTAGTGAATGAGCATAACCAACTAATACACATTTTTTATGGGAAACTTCACTTATGTAACAGATTTTATTTGATCAATCTTTTTATTTCTGAAACATTTCTCCAAGATGAAATTATTTATGATATTAATTAGCAATGTTCTCATTAAGTCTGCATTTTATTCCTGATTAAACTATGCATATTTTTTTGTCTGACAAGCCTATTTTTGGTTAGTTAGATTCCCAAATAAGGTGAAATAAAAGATTATCTTAAGTTTACACTGGGGATTCTTTTTATTTTTTTTAATGTTGATTTTTTTTTAAATGGTGAATTTCTAAAATATGCATAGATATATTTGGTGGAGAAAAGAGAAAAGGTACCTAGTTGTTTCCAAATTTAACAGTGCTATGAACACCTGGATGAGTTGGCATTAAAGAAATATTTATCTTTTTTGTGTGTTCTGTGTGGTAAATGCAAATTAATTATTATACTACATATGTTTTGAATGGATTGTTTAATCGATTATAACTTCACCGAAGAAAAATTTGGGTTTCTTTCGCCCCTTTTGAGTATGACTTAATTTTTTATTGTTCATGTGTATCTTTTAATAAGACTAATGTATAAAATTCCAAATACATTTACTACAAATATAAACACCTAACTATGGTTACAAAGATATTTAAAATTAATTATGATGAAATATTTTCAGTCTTTGACTTTGCTATTATAATTGTAAATAGGAATGTGAACAATGAATAAACAGTAGGGGATAAAGAATGCTATAATAGTCATATTTAAAGAACATTATTATATTCATATTTTAAAACTATGTCCTTTATTTAGTTGAATTTACTTGCTAATTAGATCTCCAATGCTATTAAGCATTGTTTGCAGGTTTCTAAATTCTGAGCAAATGTATGCATAGAAAATGTGGGCTTATGAAACTTGAAAACATTTATGTTAATCATTTTTATTGACGTGTCTTCCACCATTAGAAAGTAAAGGTAGTCAAAACCAAAACTCCAAAGAGGAAAAATGAAACTAGTAAACTCTACTGACGTTTAACTTCCTAAGACTTTCAGCATACAATTTGCCCATGCAGGTTCCATTAAAGTTAATGGGAGTCGTGTGACTAATTCTCTCTGTAGGCTACTAAAAATGTACCCTGCAGTATTAAAAAGTCTGAACCTAATTTTTACTTTCTCTTAACCTTGATTATGTTACACTAAAGATAGATATTTTCGTTATCACACACATATATAGTAAAGTTTATATAAAGATTTGAAAGTAATCTGTTTTGGGGAAGGGTTTAATTTATGTGGGTCAGAGTAGAATTTTAATTAGTGTTGCAAATAAGAGCACTGCTTTCATTATAATGATAAAACAAGCATGAGTATCTGTAATTTAGCCTCTAGCTATACAAATGAGAACTTAAACCTCAATGAATTCAATAAATGAAACATTTTCAGAACGCTTACTTAAAATCAGGTCTACTTTTTAATCTGTCATATTTTAAGTGAATGCTTATTAATAGGTCATTAATAAAACATGCTTATGGAATGAGATTTCGAGAAAGAGGTGAGATGAATAAAAAAGCAAAGAAAGTAAAAGACCTAATGGATAATTTTTCATTTTGTTTAAACAATTTAGTTTTAGTAAACTACATATATATTTCATATTAAAAAGTGAATTCTCAATCTTTTTTTTAGTCATATATGAAGATAAAACACTACAGATAATATTGCCTGTGAATTCATGACCCTTTAATACTGCCCAAGTTCCCTCAGCTTCTGACATTCAGACTAAAATACTAATCTCCTCTTTCCCTTTAAATAATTTCTGCCTGACTTTTATCACAACCTGGGGGAATGCCGTGATAAGGTTTTATTTTTAAAAAATTTTTAATTGAATCTATTTGGATGACATTGCTTAATAAAATTATATAGGTTTCAGGTGTTCCGTTCTATACATCATCTGTATATTGTATTGTGTGTTCACCACCCCAAGTCAAGTCTCCTTTCATCACCATTTATAGTCCCTTTACTCTTGTCTACCTTCCCCTTCCTCCTTTCTTTTTAGTAACCACCACACCAGTTTTAAAGAATGCAAAAAGAAACACAACACTATATACACGAATAAATACCCCACCACCCATTTGTCACTGAAATCAGCAGCTGTGCAACATACAACACAGGGGCATACGCAAATCCTTTCCTGAGCACAAAGAACTCGGGGGAAGGCAGGCAATGCCGCAGAAAAATAAATAAAGCAGAACACTCTCCGAGGGCTCGGAATTTTGTTTGGATCTCCCTCCAGGAGGAAGAACCCTCGCCCAGCACCAACATAAACCGCCATTAGGGCTGATCTTTTTATGTTCTACATCTGTCTTCTCTGGGTTTTTATCACAAGCTTCTCTGTGTCCAAATGACGGTAGAATCTCATGAGTTTCGAGGGATTTGGGGGAACAGCTACCATTACAAATAAATTCTCCGTTTCCAGGTTATCGAGCCTATGTCAGACACGATGCTATTGAACTTCATCAGGTTTCTCGGGTCCTTGGAGCTCAAGGTCCCATGGCTTAGAATCCTCTTGGGAGCTTGTGGCTGGTGCAGTTTGCCTCCCTGCTTTGCTGGCTCGCCACTGGAAGCTGGAAGCATCCAAAGGACAAGGGCCTGTGGACCATGGGATCCCCATTTTCAGATTGGTTTGCGGCACAGACCTCAAGGCGACAGAGGCAGAGACTTCTTTCAGTCCTTGTGACACATAGGTCACTCATAATAGGTGGGCATGGAAAAGCTAAGTGTCACCTCCAGGAGATGTGGGCTCTCCCAATAGCGAACAAAGCAACTCTGCTCACGGTTTTAGCCCTTTTCCCATCTGAATCGCTCTGGTCCCTGAGCTGACCGGGGAAGGCACCACTCTTTCTCCCCTTTGAAGGACTTCAGAGGTGCCCTGTGGATTAAAAATAACGTTTCCATACAAATAGCTTTGTTGCCTTTGAATTTTGGGAAGAATGAAAATCGTTATTTTGGATTTAGGAATGCCCTTTGCGATCACTGGAAATACTCTAGGGCGCTGGGATTAAGCGCCACTACTTAAAAGCAAAGTTACAGGTGTGTTTGTACTCGGCGATTTTATTAGGGGAACCTCAGGCTGAGGTGAGACGCCCGCAGCTAATGTTCTAAGACTGAGCACTGTGCAGTGTCACACCTGCACCATGTGTGTTGGTGGTTAGTAAGTAGATGGACTGGTCCTTTCTCACGAGGACAGCCTCTCTCCCGTGGCTTTTAGGCCGGGTCCTCTTCTTGTCATTGTTGTGGCCAGGTTTTGTGATCCCCAAAGACCACCAGGGAGCCGAGTCCGATGCAATAGCAGAAAGCCTGTATTCCAAGCTAGCATGGGCTCTGTCCCACCCACGCTGACAGCATGGTGGACGAGAGGCCGAACTTCGACAAGTCAAGGAGTTTTATACGGGTGGTGATGTCACTGCTTTGGCTGACCCTGATTGTTTGGGTGAGGGCTAGGGTCCAGTTACACAAAATGGAGGACAGCTCCACCTGCCCTCTCAGTCATCACTCCAACTCTGTGACTCCACTTCTAGTTCCCATTCCGATGCACCTCCCCCTGAGCCTGCTTGGGTTCATGGTCATACTACCCTTCTTCTTCTTTTTTAAAAAAATATATTTTTATTGATTTCAGAGAGAAAGGGAGAGGGAGAGAGAGATAGAAACATCCATGATGAGAGAGAATCACTGATTGGCTGCCTCCTGCATGCCCCTTACTGGGGATCAAGCCCACAGCCTGGGCATGTGCCCTCGACTAGAATCGAACCCGGAACCCTTTAGTCCACAGGCTGACACTCTATCCACTGAGCCAAACCGGGGAGGGCTGCCCTTGTTTTGTATCAAGCTGGCAAAGTGCTCCTCTCTCCCTCATTCAGACCCAAACGTACTGCAGCTCTTCTCGGGGAGCCTGTCTCTCCCTTCTAGGGGTGTCGAACTCAATCAGAGAAGGGGCCAAAATATAAAATCCAGCCTAAATCGCGGGCCGAATGGTTTACTGAACAGTCATAAACTGACAATGTCATAAACTGACAGCAGAGTGCAGTGATGACAGCGCAGTGCGGGCCACATTGCAAGGCCTGGCGGGCTGGATTTGGCCCGCGGGCCTTGTGTTTGACACATGTGCTAGGCGGTGAGCACCCCATGGGCGGGACCCAGGTCTCAGCCTGTCTCACCACTTGTGCTCAAACCTCCCTGAGCGGAATAGCACGGATACCTGCTTCCAGAAGGTTCTCAGTCTTGCCATCTAAAATTGCTACACATTGACTTTTTAAATAGAACTGCTTTGGCCCTGGCCAGTTTGACTCGGTGGACAGAGAGTCGGCCTGCAGACTCAAGGGTCCCAGGCTTGATTCCGGTCAAGGGCATGTACCTTGGTTGTAGGCACATCACCAGTGGGGAGTGTGCAGGAGGCAGCTGGTCGATGTTTCTCACTCGTCGATGTTTCTAACTCTCTATCCCTCTCCCTTCTTCTCTGTAAAAAAAAAAAAAAAAATCAATAAAATATATTTTTTAAAAATAGAACTGCTTTGCATGAAAAGGCCTCTGACAAGGATATTCTTTCAGGTCAGCTCTTTCAGCCAACATGTGCTCCTCTGTAATCCTAGCTGAAAGCCAAGGTTGTCTTTCTGCCCCATTGCATGACCATGGTCTGTGCAGAGCCTTCTGCAGCACGTGGCCTCCCGGCGCCTGCTGCTGGGGCTGCCTCTGCCTCTCCTCTCCCCCGGTGCCTGCCCCGCGGCCCCTGGGGAGGGGAAGCAGAGGCCCTGGCACAAAGAGCCGCCTCTGCAGCCTTCCCCATGGCGGGGCTGCCGGGCCGCACCACCACGTGCTCTGTGGTGTTTCAGTTCACCCCGATTTGCCCTTTGGGAACGGCTGTGAAAACTCCTTTTGTACAGTAAATCATGACAGCATTTGGTCTTCATTTAGGGGTGAATGCATGGTTTATATATTAAGGCCATTTCTCCGCCCCGCCCCCCCCCCCCCCCCTTCAGAAATACCATGTGGCATCAATTTGTTTGTAAGCACGAGTCAAATGGCAGTTTGGGATCTGCCAGATGATGCGGAATACGCCGTATTAAGTCTTTCAAAGGCATCTGAGCAGTGAAACCCCAACATGGAAAACAAAAACACAAAACACGAAGAGGCTACTTGAATCCTGAAAAATACAGCAGTCCTCAGATACTGGAACAGAATCTGCTGCGAAACTTTAAGACATTCTGGGGCATTAAGAAGGTTAGCCCGGCCAGCATGGCACAGTGGTTGAACATCAACCTATGAACCAGGAAGTCATGGTTCGATTCCGGTCAGGGCACATGCCGGGATTGTGGGCTGGATCCCCGGTGTGGGGCGTGCAGGAGGCAGCTGATCAATGATTCTCTCTCATCATGGATGTTTCTATCTCTCTCTCCCTCTCCCTTCCTCTCTGAAATCAATAAAAATATATTTTAAAAATGATACAGGTGAATAATTCATATCATATCTTGAAATATGTATGGTGTGTGTGTGTGTGTGTGTGTGTGTGTGCGCGTGCACAGAGCTGAATCTGATTGGTACCCCAGCCAGCCAAAATGTAAACAGTTAGTCTTCAGCCACAGGTGAGACGAGGGTGCAGAACAAGAAGCGGTGTCCATTTTACAGCTTCCACCCTGCAAACGTCAGACATGGACCATTTTGGCGATTTCCCGCGCGGTTGGACGATGGCAGGCTCGGCGCTATAGGTTTCCCGGTCATTCACGCAGCCAACCTGTGGCTCCGCCGGTTGGCCTGTGGCCTGGAGCTTCACTCGCCCAGCAGTGCCATTTCCCACAATTGGCTCGGGAAGTGTGTGACCATGTTTGGTGTGTCGCAAAGGGGTTGCCCGATATTTAATGAGCTTGTGAACATGCACCGAGAATGAAACACATCTCCAGTCCTCTTCTCACTTCAGTACATGACTTGGAGTGGGCTGTTTTACAAGCACATGTGTTCATCATATGACTGGGTTCGGGGACAGACATCATGTATTATGTGTAGCATACAAGGTCTCAGTAGCTGAGCACTGTGTTCCCTTCCTCCTCACTCAAGAACAAAATGTTAACGTGGGTAGTCCCTTCCCCTTATCCTTGGCAGGGTTTTCTGGGTGCTGAGGTGTCTTATTAAATTTAAATGTGCTCTTTCTTCCAGCATGGTGGGGAAGAAAAAACAAGACAAAAATCAACCCTGTGGCTGAAACTGGTTTGGCTCAGTGGATAGAGCGTCAGCCTGTGGACGGGAAGGTCCCAGGTTCGATTCCGGTTAAGGGCATGTACCTTGGTTGCGGGTACATACCCAGTAGGGGGTGTGCAGGAGGCAGCTGGTCGATGTTTCTCTTTCATCGACGTTTCTAACTCTCTATCCCTCTTTCTTCCTCTCTGTAAAAAAACCAATAAAATATATATTTTTTAAATCAACCCTGTGGTTTAAGTCCCTTTTCACCCAGAAAGGTGTATAACTGAAGTCTTCCTGTGAGCCACGGGGAGTAGACAACCTCTTTTCAGTCACATGCATTTATGAGAGCAATGTGTTTGCTGGTGTGCTCACCAGACAAGGAGCCGGGAGACCTGGATCTCCCTCTATCGCTCAGGCTTTCTGCGACATTAGGCAAATCATTAGCCTCCTAGGTTACTGGCTTGTTTTAGTTTCCTACAAAATACCCACTCCTAGCACAATGAAAGGAGGCATTGTGACTAATATTGATAATGGCTACAGAGTGCATTTTTCCTCTCTAAGTCTCTCTCATAACATATAGCGCAGCAGAGGTGGTCTCTTACTAAATGAAACTTGGTGAGTGGTTAAATGACTCACCCAATAGCGTCCAGTTTACTATATAATGTAATAAACCACAATCTATGAATAAGCCAAATGGATAAAATGTCTTTCATTTGATGATTCACATACAATCCAATAAAGCAGAATATTCCATAGAGTTTATTTCCTGTAATTGCAGGAGATAAAATTGATTTTCCCATTTTCCTCTTCATTTTTTTTGTCCTCCCACTGTTTGCTACTGATGGTGAGAGAAAACTCAAAGGAGAATTTGTCATGAAATTAAAAAAAATTTATAAACCTCATGGTGCTTCTTCTGGAAAGAGAGAGAGAGAGCTGATAGTTGGTGTGAAATTCTGAATGTGGACTGTTCCTCAGACCCTGACAGGAAAGAGGAAATGTTTGGAATGGAGACTGCACAGTCAGTCTTGGAGCAGAAGGCTCATCAGGAAGCTTCTGGCACTCCTCAATCTCATTCAGGTGATATTGAAAAAAAAATTAATGCGGCCCAGGATCTCGCCAGAGCAGCCCTGGGTTCAGGGGGCAGGGCTGAGGGTTTGGCTGGTGCTGGGAGGGTAACTGACGTGATCAGATAAATATGCTCAGGAGAATGAGAACCAGGTGATGGCTTGCAACTTTTCTGTAATGTTTGATAGTTTAAAAAAAAAAAAAAAGTTAGTGTGGTTAATCATAATGATCTTACCAGAGTAGATACTAGAGGCCTGGTGCACGAATTCATACCCCTTAAAAGAAACTGTGGGCTGTGAGGCTGCGGAGGGTTCAGGGGCGGCTCTTGGCCCATCCTCTGAGCCCCTGCCTGGCCCTTCCCACCACAGCCCCCAGTTTCCTGTCTGCGGGCAACCCCACCCCCACTGCCTCTGCTCCCTTGCATTGACAGCGCTGGCCCCACTCACCTCCACTGACAGCGCCGAGTGAGCAGGACCAGCACTGGCACCTGCAGGGGGTGTGAGTAGTGGCTCTGACACCAGCTGCGGTGAGAGCGGGGCCGGCACCAGCAGTGGGTGCCAGTGGGGCCATTGCTAGTAGCAGGTGCAAGAGGAGGCTGCCAGTCCTGATTGCCCCTCAGGAGCAGAGGGAGGTGGAGAAGCCCTGAGGGGTGATCAGGGCCAGCAGCTGTGACTCCCACCTGCTGGCAGTGCCCAGTGATTTGGGGCAGGTGCTGGGCACCAGCAGCAAGTCCAAGCAGCATCTCTAGTGCTGACAGCGAGTTTGAGCCCCGGGAGGAAACATGGCACACAGGAGCGAGAGCAAAGAACTTTCAGTAACCACCAGAGAGTCGCCCCAATCACAGCAACTGGCACCCCTGCTTGCCTGCTCCACCATCCCACCGAGACTAACACATGCCATGTTCTGCACTTTGCTGCCTGCTGCTAACGCCCACCATGTTCTGCATGCACCCCCTGGTTGTTCCACCACTTGGTCAATTTGCATATTAGCCTTTTATTATATAGAATATAGATATAGATATAGATATAGATATAGATATAGATATAGATATAGATATAGATGATATAGATATAGATATAGATATAGATATAGATATAGATATAGATATATACACATACTCAAACACACATATATAATATACATATATACTTATACATATACATGCTATATATTTTTCATGTTACATATATTTACACTAAGGTATATTCTCATTGTTCCAATTTCTCTAAGATTCTGATTTATTCCAGATCAAAAGAGAAAAACCTTAGAAAGCAGTCCAGTAGGATAAAAAGGAAGACTGTTCAGTATGTAAAAGATTTATTCTGAGTCTTAATAGTTGTACTATAGTATTCTAAATGAACCATAATGATGGATCTGAGTGCCAAATTAGGATTAAGTGAAAAGGGAAATGTACTGAAGTTTGCTCTGATTTTCGCAATATCACTCAATTAGAACTTTCCCAATCCAGGCCAGCCCATTGGGGAAGCTGTGCTAGGGAGGGTCGGACTCGTTTCCTTGCCCTAAACTAGGGGTGTCGAACTCAATCAGAGAAGGGGCCAAAATCTAAAATCCAGCCTAAATCGCGGGCCGAATGGTTTACTGAACAGTCATAAACTGACAATGTCATAAACTGACAGCGGAGTGCAGTGTGACAGCGCGGTGCGGGCCACATTGCAAGGCCTGGCGGGCTGGATTTGGCCCGCGGGCCTTGTGTTTGACACATGTGCCCTAAACGGATGCTTCGTGTGGCATCTGCTCTTCAATGAAATCTAAAGGGAGGCATCACTTCAGCCACCTCAGCAGAGGGGGGTAATATTTTTCTTTTTTTCCTGATGGAGAGCTTAATACAAACCCTATTTTCCTCTTTTAAATGATTGTAAAGAGGATTTTGGAACTTCTTAGGGAATGTATTTCAGTTCATATGTGTCCCCCTTCCTCCCCCCAAAATTAATTTAACCTATTCAGGAATTACACTTTACGTTAAAGTGTGAATCTAAAATAATTATTTTCTTTTTTAAAAAATAGGTTTTGATGAAACGAACAGTCCTGATATACTCCTGACATGGCCTGTGGCATGCGATGCTCTTCCCCTGCCCACAAAGACAGAGGCCCTTGAACGGAGGTGACACCGTCAAGCAGATGCACCTGCACAAACTGCTTTAAAAGAACCGTTGCTGCCATTGGCGGGCAGGCTCTATTCCGAAAAGGAGAGCTCTGGAGAAAGGATGCTCTAATTCCTTTTCAATAGCTAGAATGGTCTAGAAAGACAGCAAGACTTTCCTTTCCTGCTAGATGTGAGATCTGAGCCGGAGCACTGGCTGGAAGCTCTTCTTACTCGTGAGCAAAGAGGCAGCCGACTGATCTGCAAAACAGACGTCCCAATACCGAGTTTACAGGGCTGTTTGTCTCTGATGGAAAAGCAATGAAACGGTGACATTAGTGCTCGCGGGAGGTAGTCGCTTCAAAATATTCACCTTCGCGTGGCGATGTGTGCAAAAGCAGCTCTTTAGAAAAACCCCTCTCCCTGCTGGGACCTCATCTTCAATTACATTGTGGTTATTACACAGTAATACTCTCTTTTCCTCAGACCTACACTTAGCCCACGGAGGCCTAAAATAGCTACTGGGTTCAATGGGAAGGGCTGTGACAGGAATGGCCCAGAAGTATTGTATTTGTAATTCTATATTCTGATCGTCAGACTAATTTACTTTTGCTTTTTACATTTTAAATAAAATATAGGGATACTTTTTAAAGGAGGACATCTTTATTTGCCTTATTACATGCCTTGTCCTTTTAGGAACTTCTGCTAACAGAATCTTTGGATTCAGAATTATTAGAAAACTTTTTCTTCAAGGTTTTCTCTATATAGTAACTCTATGTGAACACAAGGTACGTAGATATAGATATAAATATAGATGTATTTATTGATATGTTTTATAATACAAATAAAAATATAATGCCCAACTTGGCTGGTGTTGTTCAGTGTTTCAGCATCAACCTGCTATGAATCAGGAGGTCACACAGTTCAATTCCCGGTCAGGGCACATGCCTGGGCTGTGGGCTCGGCTCGATCCTCAGTGAGGGGCATGAAGGAGGCAGCTACTAGTAATCAACGATTCCCTCTCATCATTGATATTCTTTCTTTCTCTCCCTCTCCCATCCTCTACAAAATCAATAAAAATACATTAAAATATAACGTCCACTTTATTATAAAGTGCTCTAATAACAAGGAGAGATCCAATGATATTTCCCTCAAATGAACACCCCTATACTCCTTTTATCAATAGGTTTACTGTTTTTCCTAAATATGCAATGCCTAATTTTGGATTTCACTCGTGAACAATATCAGAGTCCCTGCTTGTAGGCCCCCCCCACTCCTCCTACTGCTGGCTCAAAGAAGCAGGGGAAGAGGTGGCTCTATTAGCCAACACCATGAATATGTAAGCCAGGTCAATGGATAAAGACAAAAATCCCCATAGTCCACCAACTCAGATGGTTTGCTGGGAAAGGACAGGAAAGCAGCCAAGCAGCCGGAGAGCCAATCACTTCCTCAGGTATGGGAACAAGCAAGCAGGTACCATCATAGGTCAACATTGCAAAATCCGCTTTCAAGAAAGGTGTGGATGTGGGAGTGGGTGGAGCAGGCATTAGGAGGATTGCATGGTGCTGTCCAGTTTCCAAAGCACAATAATAGATTCACGAAAAAGAGAAGGCTCTTTCAACGTGTCCTCTATGGCCCAAACTTATTTTTACACCTAACCTTTTATTTTTCACATATAAAGAGAGCCATAATATACCAGAAGACCCTAATATCAAGTCATAAACAAAAGCCAAATACTGCATGATAACTGAACCCACAAACACAGAAGGGATACAGGCTAAGGGGATGACAGAAATGGTCTCAGTTCCAGTTTGTTGATAATATACTGTGTGTCATGCCCAGTAGAGGTTTTACATCTGATAACAGGAAACACATATTGAGCACTTGCTGTATCTCAGGCACCATTATAAGCGCTTTATATTCATTATGTGATTCAATATTTCCATCACCCCCATGAGGCGCACCCCATTTTTATTCTCATATCACATCTGAGAATGTGACACTGAAAGAGGTTCAGTGACATGCCCTGAGTGAGAAGGTAGGCAGCTGGATCCCAGTCTACCGGGAAAGACAGCTGTATTGATAACTAACCGTGACACAAGGGCTTAGGCCCAATGTTAACATTATGAAGAAGTAAAGTCTTCATTCAACTTAACCGAGGGGAGGGCTGTCATAAAAAAAAAAAAAATACTCATGGATGGTCACAGAGTTCATAGCTATAATTATACATGACCTGGTGGGCAATGGAGAAAGGGGAAAAAAACACCACCCATTTCTTCTGGAAACAAGTTCATAGGAGAATTTGGGAAGAGCGTGATTATTCATTTGGGAAGGTTGCTATTATTACTCAAAACAAGCAAAACCTAAACTGAAGAGCTTGTTGTTGTCTGAAAAGAAATGGACTCTATTCAAAATAAGCATTGCCCGGACATGTAAAAATGATTGCCTTTTTTTTTTTTTTTTTTTTTTCAAATGCTGGTTCCTGATACAGAGCTTGTAAAGATCCAGTTCATTGGATGAGATGTTGTTTTTAGAAATGATCTGCCTTTGCTGTTCATTCATAATCCGTTTGAGAAATAGGAAATTATTCGGGAGCCTTTTTTCTCATTATGGTCTCGATGCGAAATTCATTTCGTGGTTGCTGAGCATCTTGGAAATACAGTGGATGGCTGCAACTACACATTCCTCTCCGGTGATTTTACTATAACTGCTCAAATAACAAATGATAAAACGTTTTAGATGGTATGTTACTTATTTGCTTGTCTTAATGTTGAATATACTTAGTGTTTCCAGCAGGAATTAATGTTTTTGGAAGATTAAAATAGTGTTCTAATAGTCTAGAAAATGTGAATAATTTGGAAATATTTAAATGCATAAATATTGTTTGAATGTATAATAATAAGAATAGGATTTTTTGTAATAGTTTTCTCTATTATTTTCTGTATATACTAATTATTCTAACATACCCCGAGGTATGTAGAAATAAATTAAACTATGTTTAAGCCATCATTATTTTTTGGCTAGGACCTAGTAGAAAATAATATTTGAACAGGAAATAGAATTGTGACTTCCAGATTTCCATTTTCGAGCCTTATAGGCTAGAAGGCAACTATAATTAATGATTAGAATAACATTCATAAATCAAATCCATTCCAAAGAGAAGATGGAAAAAATCTGACTTAGGCGGCCTTTCTTTCAGAGTTTGAAACAGTTTTTGAAATCACTTTAGCTGGAAAAACATTTTTATCAGATGGCAACAACTTTCCCACATTTTCTATAGTTCTCCAAATCTACACTGTAATTCTTCGTAAAGCAGAATTGAATAGATATGCAGTAATAATGCCTTAGGACATGATGATTATTTTTTTTAATATAAGTACTGTTCCAGAATAATTTATCTCAGGCCTGGCTAACATTACTTTGGGCCTAGATATCAGGGTCAAGGTGGATGAGGTACTTCAAGTACATGTAGTCTGAAGAAGGAGGCCCTAAAATACTTCGCACTGGTTTTCAAATAATGAAAACCACGAAGTTCCATGGTCTTGGATAGAAACAGACCTTTTCCAACTTAGGGTAAGCTCCTTGTACAGAAAATATAACTGAATATCAGCAATTGTTTGCCAATGTATTTATTTTTATTTCTTCAGGAAAGAAGCTGCAGGCTGATAATCTTGCATTGGAACCCCCTGGGGTGTGCAGACTCCCCTGGGACAGTCTCTGGAGAGCTCTCACCTCCTGTTCACAAACACAAACAAGCAAGGTGTGCATTTCCTATTTGCAGATGATGAGGGGAGAGAGAGAGAGAGAGAGAGAGAGAGAGAGAGAGAGAGAGAGAGAGAGAGAGAGAGAGAGAGAGAAAGAAAATGTTGTGGGAAGACCAAGTTAGAATTAAAGAATAACACAATAACACTATTATCTTCTGGATTAGTCAGAAATGCCTGCAGGGAAGTTTAAATAGGGAGCATGCATTGAACGGTTGTAGGAAATTTACACCTGAGAGCATCACATAAAGAGAAAAGCAGGGTTTTGTTGATGTTGTTGGTAACCAACTCAATAAACCAACAACGAAATGGCAGGGCCAGTTGCCTGATTGGTCACTGTTGTTGCTGATGGAATAGTAACAGGAAAGTTCCTAAAGAGAAGATCACATCCTGGGAAAACACATTTGGGCCTTGTGTTCGGTTATGTGAGCACATGTTTAGATGGAACGTATCTGGGGCGATGGCCAGCATGGTGAGGGCTCTAGGATCAATGTTCTGTTGGTTTCAAAAGGTGAGACTGTTCTTTTTAAAAAAGTGAAGACTGAGGATGTAACTATTTTCCTTGCATATATGAAGAATTCTTTCTAGAATCCACTCTTTGTGATGCTTTAAGGAAGCAATAGTGTCAATAAGCAAGGGTTGGAGAGAGGGACCTTGGCCAAGACCCAGGGCAGTGTGTCCCCAGTCCTCTTGCTCTTCACTAAGGGAGTAGTTTGCTTGCCAGCAGGTAGGGCTTTGCATTACTGGGAATATTTGACATAACCATTACAATCTAGTTTCACGTTAAACAACAGAAGTCTTTCTAAGAAGATGTGGTTTGAAAGGAGAGAACCAATACAGTGAGTAAAATGGGACTGAACAGAACTGTTGTACGGTAACCTTTGCTTTTCATTACAGGGATTCACAATGCGATTTGGAAGAGGGGAGAGGTGTAGGCTCAGGGAGGTTCTAGCAAGATGGAGAGCCGGAGGGCAAGCCCCTGCTTTGGTTATGTGATGTCAGAGTGAAGAAATAAAGGGGTACTCAGCTGGGATGCCACACCAATTGTCCCGAATGAGGTAAGGCTATGGATTTCACTCTCCCTGAAGAACTTTCTATTATGAGCATGTGACCTGGAAGTTCTCTCAGGTAGCATTATTAGCTGTTTTCTTCCTTGCTCCCTCCCTCCCTCCCTCCCTCCCTCCCTCCCTCCCTCCCTCCCTCCCTCCCTCCTTCTCTCCTTCCCTCCCTATCTTCCTCGCTTTCTTTTTTGGTTTTTGTTTTATAAGGTCTGTGGTCTTACTTTTAGTGATAAAGCAGTTTTATGAGGCTCTCAGGGATATCTTCTACTTACAGCATTTCAAGGCCACTGCACTATCCTACTGTTTGACTATTCCATCCTATTAGCCTGATGACTATGCTCTGATTCTGTGAAGTCCTCTGTAAGTCTAAGCAGTAAATGCAGTGTCTGGTCCTACTGGGTCCCGTGCCCGTTAGGTTGAATAACCCTAGGAATTTCCTTACGGCAGTGTCATGCCTAATGATGACCTACTGAGCCCTGCCAACATCAGTCAGCCACTCGCTGCAGCACTGGTTTTTCTCCCGCTCTTTTTCACGGCATTTAACCAGCCCTCACATCTCTCTTTGCGGAGGTGCAGTGCTGTGTAAGGGCAGAAGCTCTGCTCCCCAGCTTTGTAGTGCTATTACTCCGCTTCAAATTATTCTGCAAACAAATTGGAGTGTCAATGCAGAAATAAATGCCATGCTCATTTTTAATTGAAATCACTGCCTTTATGGAAATGGCATACTAAAATAATTTTCACTGAAAAATATTTTCAATGCCTTTATACCATTACCAATGCTCTGTATCAAGAATACAATTGGCCTCAAACAACTTCTCAATTGTCGTCAAGAGAAGGATAAATACATTTGATTTTAAGATTTAACCTTAAAATAGGAATGATATGTCAATTTAAAAAAAAAAAAAAACACAACAAAATCCATTATATTCACACAGACTGTGTTTAGGAGAGTTGTTTTGGAATGAGAATTCTTTGCAGCTAAGATCAAACTAATTTATTTGCAACAATGACTTTTTCCAGCTAACTGTTATATTGTACTCTTCTAATATCTATTTTTGCCTTTACTCAAGTGGAGACAAATCTAGTTTTGTTTTTTCCCCCCCAAAGCATCACTGATTTTCTGCTCCTTCTTTTTGGCACATCCCCATTTTATGGGAGATATACACCTTAATATTTTCTGCTCAGCATTATAAAAACTTCCAGAAAGGGCATTTAAATATTACACTGGCCCATTTAACCTCACCTCCACCAACTGTAAGAAATTACACAAAGAGCGAGGGTTGTTACGATGGGAAAAGGTAGAACATTTAATTCACTGGATTTGGTTCCATAAATACTAATAATTTTTAAAACACTGTTAGAATAGTTATTCCATATCCTTTGTAATATATTTTTCTCCCCTTTTAAACAAGGCTTTCTATAGTCCCATTTTTAATGTCTCAGGTGAAGGATCTTTCATAAGCCCTTAAAAGATGCCCAGATTTGAATTACTCTTGCTCCGAAAATTATTTCTGATGTTTCACTTATTCTCCTTTATTCAATTGTAGTTCTTCTACCTCACAAAATTAATTTTGCTCATAATTTGCCCCTTAAATCATGTAGTTAATTCTCAATATTTCATCTTTCTTAAGCACGGTGCTATTTAAATTTGCAGAAGCTCTGAAGGTGACTAAGGCTTCCTTTAATTTTTCATTTTTGATGAAATTACACAGATGTTATCATTTAAATATTGTCTCTTAATCTCATAAAAAAAAAGTTGGAAAATCCCATTAGACCTTTAGAATGATAAATTTCCCATTTATCTGATATTTCCATTTGGTTTTCAAAGAACATCTCAACATTATCATGCTCCAAATGAAGTTGTTGATTTTCTTCTCTAAATTTAATGGCAAGTAGAGAATTTAGGCATCTCCCTTGGTTAAAGGGAGATGGCCTTTTTCTCAGCCTCCTCCCACAGTCAATCTAACATAAAGCCTGGTGTTTCTGACTCGAAAGTGTAAACTGGTATCAATCCACATCTTTTTATCTCTACGGACACCACCCCTGGGCAGGCCACCCTGTTTTCCTGCCTGGGTTTTCACAATAGTCTCTCAACTGGTCTGCCTCCATTCTCACACCTTTTAAAATTACTTTTCACACAGCATCCAGAGTGATCTTTGTAACTCCTGACTCAGATCACGTCACCACTCTCGCGAAATCTTTCCGGGCCTTTCCCATTGCACCCAGAATAGACTCTGAATTGCTTGGTTTACCAGTTCAGGCTGCTCTTTCCACCCTCATTTCACGTTAGACTCACCTTCTCCCCAGTATGGTCACCGCCACCAGGAGTGAGCAGTGCTGTGCTTCAGCCACAGCGGCTTCTCTCTTCTGTGGCCCAACCGAATGCCTCTAACCCAGGCTCATCTTCCTTTCTCTTCCTTACGCCTAGAAGCCTCTTTCCCATGTCCCGCACATGGCTAACCTGCTTTCCTTCTGCAGATCTCAACCTAAACGGCACACCTTCAGGGAATCCTCCCGTCTACCCACCTTAGCAAAGCTTGACCTCTCTCCTATCACATTTCATCAGAATACCTCTCATAATCCATAATTGCCTTGTGTACTATAATTATTTCAGATTTATTGTTCTCACTCCCAGTAGAATACAAGTGCCATCATCAGCCATTTCTGAGAGGAACCATGGCTCTTTTTAGAGGGGAAAAAAAATGGTATTTAGAAGCCATGATCTGGGTGCTAAGTGCCCACATTGTTTTGGGGGTACCACTGTTTCCAGTTTCTCCCAGTAGATAAAGTGACACATCTCCATTTATATTTCATATACTTACATTACTATCTATTGTTATTGAAAGCCATGGCCTGTGATCGTTTTATTTTATTTTAAAAATTCTGAAGTTTAAAAATACAGAAATGCGTCAAGTTCAAAGTCTCATGTAATCTATCTACACTCTTCAAAGAAAACTATTCATAGACTTTTTCTATTATAAACAAACACACACGTTTTAAAATGTGTTCATGCTATACATCTTTCTACAAATAGTTTGCTTCACTTAATACAGCATGGCCATATTTCCAGGTCCATACCCGATAAGTGAACATGATTCACTTTTAATAAACATGTAGATTTTCTTAATGTCGTTAATTAAATTATGTTATTTAACCAATCCTTACTGATAAACATTTAGGCTTTCTTCCATATTTTTCTATCATAGCCTGCATTCTGAAAAAATGGCAAGGTCACATTTGACAAATAAAGACTGGAGAATATTCCAGATTAAAGGAGGTTAAAATGGCATCATGTCTAAAAGTAATGTATCATCCTGAAATATATCCTGGATTGGTAAAAAGTTATCATTTTAACACATGGTGTTTTATTGGCAGAATTGGCACACCTTGAATCTGGACTGTGCACAGGCAATACTATTGTGTAAATGTTAACTGTCGTGGTTTTGTGCCTCATCCTCAGGAAATACCTACTGAAGAATTAGGGACAAGATGTACCATGTCTACTATAACTCACTCTCTAATGTGACAAAGTAGTAACACACTCATACCTCTCTCTCCTTCTCTATCATCTATCTACTGTGAGAAATAGTGAGAGAGAATAAATTACTAGCAAATGGGGCAAGTTATAAATAATTAAACATGAATAAAGGGGTTATGAGAGCTCTTTGTTTCACAAAATTTTCAATGGGTTTGTGAAAAATTAAAACTTGCAAATATTTTTCAAAATAGGCAATATGATTTCTTCTTTTATTTTTCCTAATGACATTAGGATAATTGAGCCTGAAACAGCATCTCTTTCTTTTCCCAAGTAAAATGTGATTTAAATGGCTTGAGGTGAATAGCAGCATGTGAAAAACACAGAACCAGAAATTTTCACAAAGGACAAATGACAACAAGATTTATTAATATCACTTTGTTCTTAATTAAATGGGCTTTATAATGGCTTTACTTGACCATGACTCGTCCATTAGGTGCAAAACCACATTGAAGAATATTATTGCTTAGTTACTTTTCCTCTACAAAGAGAAAAATCTTCTAAACAGCTTAAACTTGCCGAAAGCAACTTCAAGATGACCCAACTCTCCCCAAGTGACTTCTCAAATTCTTAAGCTATTATCTTTCTGTTCAAACCCTTTTTAAAACTTTCTCCCAATTATATCAGCCATCTAATTGCTAAGCTAAGATTCCTATAGACTATCTCTATCAAAGGATCAGGATAGGGAATGATAAACCTCTTAACAAAAACTTAATTCTGATTCTTTTCCCAGATTAAGGTATCTTAGCAACCTGCGAAGCCTGTTATCTGCTGATTCTATCATTTTGAGCGCTTTGTTGAACCCTTGAATTGACCTTGTACCTGCGCGTCTCCCCTCGTGTTGGTTTTGTTGGTCCAGGTTATATAAAATGAGATTGGCAAACAGAAAGCGATGTGACCACACACATCTAAATGTATTTAACCTTTAACACACAATTGGTTGTTTATAAACTTACGAACCAGAATCCTTCTTTTTGTTCTCTGTCTCCTGGGAATTACAGGTCTAGCTCCGCTCAGTGGGTGGCAGTGATGAGGAATAAGAGCTTAGTTTTAGCTAATTCAAGGATTTGAGATGAAAGGAGGGTCAGAGCTAAATACAGCCCAGTTGCTCTAGCTGGGGGAGCCTGAGCAGTGAAGCATGCATTGTGGCCTGACTTTCAAGAGAAGGTTCTTGGCTACACCGTGTCAAGATGGGTGACTAATTGTAGGAAAGCTTCTAACTTCTTCAAGTATTCTGGCTTTGCGTCCTGGGAAGTGGAGCTGATGAGATCAAAGGACTATGGTCAGTGGTTTTGAGAAATTGAGAAATTGCTGTAACACAAGCTACCCACTGACCATGTGCAATACATTCTTCATCTTGCCTTCCTCCCCACTGGCCACTCCGTCACCATCTCAGCCCTCCTTATTATCTAGCCCTGTGAGAGCATCCCAGATTCAGTCTTCCATCCTCTTCTTTATCCCTTCTCATTCATTAAGACCACACCCATACCCAAGGCCTTAAATATTAGCTATTCTCTGTATTAGTCACAATTTCCGCCCTTGTAGCCCACACCTATCCAGAATTGGCTTCTGATTCCTATGCAGAGAAACCATCTCAGTTTCCAGGTGGATAATATCCTGTCTAATAAAGTGGGAATATGCTATTTGACCCTTACACTCTCACAAAGATGGTGGCGCCCACAGCCATAAGATGCCAGCGCCAAGTCCCCTCAGCTCTGCCAGGGTGGCAGGCATGGCAAGGCCTGCCTCCAGAGTTCCTCAGTCCCCTCAGCCCCCAGCTGCCCAGGTGATCAGGGCCGGCCCAAGGCACAGGCAAGCCTCGGATAGCAGCTACCCAGCTGACGCCCAAGGTGTAGGCAAGCCTCTATGGCAGCTGCCCAGCCACCCATGGCTGCCCAAGGCCATGGAGGTAACCAGGGCCAGTGGTGGAGGCTTGTGCTGCTGGCAGTGGCAGCAGCAGAGGTGTGATAGAGGCCTTCCCCTGATCACCAGGTCGCCTCCCGCCCCTGAGGGCTCCTGGACTGTGAGAGAAGGCAGACCAGGCTGAGGGACCCCCCTCCAGTGCAACAATTTTCATGTACTGGGTCTCTAGTATGTAATAAGTATCCAAATTTTAATGGGTCCAACAAACTCCTTAAACCTTAAATCTGTGATTCCTTTCAGAGATCCTCAGCTTTAGTAATAGGCAACTCCTGTTACTCAGGACAAAATAATACTTGATTTTTTTCTTTCACATCCCACATGCAACACTATCAGCCATTCCAGAGGATTTTGTTTCCAAAATATCCAAAACTGAGAGCCCTTTTCATCACCTTTGTCATCATCACTCTAGTCTGAATAGCATGATTTCTTGTCTGTATTACCACAATAGCTACTCACTGGTCTCCCTTATTCCACTTTTGCTCCTACCATCCACACCAGGCACAAATGCCAGAGGGATTCTTGTAAAAAAAAAAAAAAAAAAAAAAGTCAGATCATGTCCCTCCTCTGGTCAAGTTCTTTTGATGGTTAATCCAGACTTCTCACGGCTTAGAAACCCATGTCTGGTGAGGTCTCTCACCCATCTGACCTACTTACCACCACACCACAACCATTCTAGTCTCACCTTTGTTCCTGTTCCTTAAACAAGCCAAGCATACTTCCCGCTCACACCATGGAACTTGCGGATCCCACAGCCTGGGATGCAGTTTCCTCAGAGGTACTCAGCTTCCGCAGGCCTCTGCGCAGATGGCAGCTTCTCAGAGAGTTTTCCCATCCGCTCTCATCCAAGACAGTACCCCCTTTACCATTCATTAACCACATGTTCCATTTTCCTACGTAATTGTTCTTTTCCAGTAAGTATCATCACTTGCCATATTATTTATTGTTTGTTTGTTTTCTTTCAATCCCACCAAAATATCCACAGAAGCCCAGACCTCTGTTTGATGCTTTTTTTTTTTTTTTTTTAAATATCTAGGACCATGTCAGGCATAAGTAGATGCTCAATAAATATCTGTGAAATGAACTAATTGTGATTTTTTTTAATGCAGAGAAAATAAATATAATAACTAACAAACTTTTTATCTCCTAGGTAACTTTCTAGAATGGGCAATTAAAATAAGGATTTGCAATTATTGAAGCAAAGATGTGAATTACTTATTTGTGTGTCCTCCTTTATGCTCTTCTGTAAAATGGGGACAATGATATCTTCCTAGTTTACTACAGAGGGTTGGTATGGGCACTAAATCAGACACTGTCTCAGAAGCATCCCAATTCTACCCAGTATTACAATATTCAGTCTTTATGGCATCTTGTGCATGAGAAATCCTTCTGCTCCACTGAATTCCAGATGCTTTGTTTTGCCTACATTTTCCTGACCAGTAAAATATTGGTTAACATAAACTTAGGAAAGTTTCATATTAGAAAACAGTACCATTTGCTTTGTCCTATGAGCATTATTATCCATAACCTAGACGAAAAATTTGAAAACATGTATAATTCATAGATGCTAAAATCCTGGGAAAAATAGTTAATACACTGAAAAATGCTAGCTCAGAAACCTGAGATAAGATACTCTGTGGATTACTCGAGTGGAAGATGGGTCAGGGAGAGAGGTTTCTGAGCTAGCATAGAATTGAAGCTATGTTTTCTTAACAAAACAAACAAGCAAAAAACACTCACAAACATTAGTGAGTTTAGTAAAATTTAAAAATGTTTTAAAGGGAGACAGGTGGAGAGGAGGAAGGGTTTTTATTGCAGCAAAAGAAGTAAATTGGACACGAGCTATTTCTGATTTTAAAATGTTCCTGGGCCACCACTGGCCTTTAATCCATGTTGAATCCCTCCTCGTAAAACTCAAAAACGGCCCTTCTCTCTTCTCCCTCCGCTCTCCAATCCCATCTCTCCTCTTCATTTCCCATCTCAGAATTGCCATCAAGAACTCTAGTTTTCCCCCACTCTTTTGTTTTGTTTTGTTAATCCTCACCGATCATATTTTTCTTTTGATTTTTGGAGAGTGTAGAAGGAAGAGGGGGAGACACATCGATTGGTTGCGCCCCACATGGCCCCGACCAGACCCAGGAATAGAGCCTGCAACTGAGGGACGTGCCCTTGACTGGAATTGAACCTGGGACCCTTCAGTGAGTGGACCAGTGCTCTATCCACTGAGACAAACTGGCTAGGGCTCTTCCCACTCTTGAAGGTCAGCTTTCCTCAGCTCTCAAGCTCCCAAATCTATCTCAGACCATCATCACAAACCCCTACTTATCAAGGTGCTTAATAGAGTGGAAGGACCTGCTTGTGGTGGAAATCACCATATTTACAGAGTATTAGTATTCAAGAGCAATTATTGTTATTGTAAATGCTATTAGCTTAATTATGGTACAGTAGAAATAACTTTTTAAATTATAAGACATCTGAGGAAAGTTTTTTGTCAAACCCGACGCTCTAAGATTAAATAGAAAGAGGAGGCATAGCATAATGATCAGTAGGCAAGCTGACATTGTCTCCAGCCTTGTTTCAACTTGATTGGCTGTGCAACTTTAGGCTGGTTACTTAACTTCCCTGATTTTCTATGTCCTCATCTCAAAATGTGATTACGAGCAATGTGTTCCTCCTGGCGTTATTTAGGTTAAATTAAATAATGCATATAAGGCCCAGAACACACTCCTTGTCATTGGGCAGTGTCTGTGTTAGCCATCAAAATAACGTTACCTTACTCAAAAATCTCTTTTCATTTTCTAGCTCATAACAAAACTTTCAATGTCCACTGAAAATTTAGCTTGAAAGACTTTGAAGAGTATACTGAGGAAATTTACCACCAATATTTTCCTTCTACCTATCATTTTCCAAACTGTCACTAAGATTTCTAGAAAATATACTTCAATGGTTTCTGTATTGAAGGGAATTTATTTGACTGGCAGAATGAGAGAGAGACTATTAGTAAATACATTTTACCAATTTTACAACTCTCCTGGGTAGCATGATATCAAGACTTGATACTGTGATCCCAAATAACAAAGCTGAACTAGAAATTGTTTAATTTAATACCAATTTTCTTTTTGCTAAATCCCCATGTCTGCTTGTGACAAAACGCAGCCCTGTGCTGTCAGATGGGATAGCCACTATCACATGTGGCAGTGTACACTGAAGTTAAAATGAATTTGAATGAAATAAAACTGAAATTTCAGGTACTTGGATGGAGCAGCCACACTTCTACCCTGTTTCCCCAAAAATAAGACAGTCTCATATTAATTTTTGCTCCCAAAGATGCGTTAGGTCTTATTTTCAGGGTATGTCTTATTTTTCCATGAAGAAGAATACGGTACACATTTATTGTTAAGTGAAAATAAAGGAAATTTATTACCATATACGGTATGGTAGTATGGTAGTTGTCAACACAAACCAGACAAACTGTGAATCCTACAGTATCAAGAATTTACTCATTTATTCAATGACAGTCATGTCATCATCTTCTGGAACATCATAATAATCCAATTCCGGAATTTCCTGGTGAATTTCTTGTGACTCCATTTCTTTCAGAATCAGTGGACCAAACTCTCATGTTTAGCCTGGGGGGGGGGGTGTATGCTTATTTTCGGGGGATGCCTTATATTTTACTCAGAAGGAAACCTGTAAGTAGGTCTTATTTTCGGAGGATGTCTTATTTTCGGGGAAACAAGGTAGTGCTCAGATGCCACATGACCAGTGGCCCCTGGTTGGGGGAATGTGCATAGGAAGCATTTCCATCGTTGCCCACAATTCTATGGGACACTGCTGCCTGAGAATCAAGTGACTTGCATCCTTCTTGGTGTGTCGCCTTCAAAACTGCTCCCTCCTGGGTCATCACTCTAATGCCTTCTTTCTCTGAGGTTTTCCTGTCCTTAGTCTTAGATCATCAACCAATAGAAAGTCAGGTGCCCAGGAGCAAACAAGGAGAGAGCTCCAGGGAAATGAATGGCTCGCCTTGCATCCCGAAAGCAGTACTTTCCAGAGAGAGGTTTGAGGATGACTGCTCTCCCAATCTACTGGAATAGTTGTTTAAATTGGAGATTCTTAGGCCCCAGGTTAGACCTTTGTCTGCTAAGAAGCAGCTTTCTCAGCCATTGTTATGGATGCTGAAGTTAGAGGACCTTAGCTGAGAAGAACAACCACTATTGGTATCCAGTTACCAAGAATCTTACAGTTGGATGTTAATTTGCATGGGAATGGAAAGCAATGGCCAAAGGTACCAGAGAAGATATCTTTTGGGGAAGGCTTATTTTTGTTGCTCTTCAAATTATATAACGGAAGACCATCTACATATAGGTTCATTGCAGATCAATCAATTAGCATGATTCAATGTGATAAAGCCCACATACCTACTAATAAAATTAAACACACACACACACACACACACACACACACACACACACCTGCTCTTGACATGAAGTATTATTTTTTAGTATGTTTAAACTATGTTCACTTTTTCAATGCTTTCATTTTATTTTGTTATGTCTATTGAGGTATAACTGACAAAATTATTAGATATTTAAAGTGTAAAATGTGGTGGTTAGTTATATGTATACATTGTAAAAGGAGGAATCATGTTAACTTTGTATTTTAGTGTTACGTCATTTAAAATTTTCCTCTGCAGAAGGAAGTAAAATGAGTGAAAGAGGGAAAATGAGGAAAGCAAAGAAAAAATACACTTCTTAAGTAAAATTGAAAATTGTATCATGACTAGACAAAAAAGGAAGGAAAAAAAAAAGTCAAAACCAGAAGTAAAACCAAACAGTGGAAAATCCTCTGGCAAAGGTTATTAAGGAAAAAAGAGAAAATGTAATGAAATGATACTGAAATGGAGGAGAAAATATAAACACTGATACAAACAATATTCAGATGATGATAAGACAACCAGCTAAAAACACTTTAAGTCAAGTTTTGTTTTCCTGGTTATCCAGATTTATCATAGAGCCATAGGAATGAAAGCAGGGCAACCTGCCACAAGCCAATAGGAACAGCAGAGAGATTGGAAAGAAGCCTTCAAAGATGAACGGGCTTCTTATGAGATCGGTGGGAAATGGATGGAGCCTGTAAGTTAAGATTTCTGGCTGGCTCTTGGATTTGGAAGCAAGTGCTAAGAGCCATGTTATTAAAATGGTGACAATATGCCTGCCATTGTTGCTCCATTGTTGAGCACTGACCTATGAACCAGGAAATCATGGTTCCATTCCCAGTCAGGGCAAATGCCAGGCTGTGGTCTTTATCCCAAGTAGGAGGTGTGCAGGACATAGCTGATCAATGATTCTCTCTTATCATTGATGTTTCTATCTCTCTCCACCTCTCATCATCTCTCTGAAATCAATAAAAACATTAAAAAAAATAAAACAAAAAAAAAACCTGACAAATTTGTTTACATTGAGAAAGTGTATGCGTAGAAAGAGAGAGTAAGTTCTGGGGTTGAACTTAAAAGAATGAACAAGAGCTTTCCAGAAATTAATACATGTTACAGAATCATCTTAGTTAATAAGGATAGAGAGAGGAGTCCAAAATGTGGTAAGCTTACAGTGTTTCCCAAACTTTTGACATATGTGTAGCCCTTCTATAATTTTCGTAATGCTGAGTACCCCTCGTACTCATGAGAATGTAGAATTAGGCGCAGCCTACCACGGTGCAGTGCATATCCCCACCAAACTCCGGTGCAACGCGTACCCCCACCAAACTCTTCCCGTACCCATAGGGGTACGCGTACCACACTTTGGGAAGGCATGAAATCTAAGGAAAATTCAAGGGAGTATGCTTTCAATAGGATTAAATTCTACAGATAGGAGTAAATTTAGTACTATTTGCTATGTGTAGTTTGGCAGTATATTTATTGGGGAAATTACATGATATCTATGGAATTAATTTTAAAACAATTTTTAGGATCGGCTTAGCTTGGTGCTATATATTTTTTTCCCCATGAGTTAGATGCATTTTATATTCAGCAGCAGAAATTGAGCATTTAAAAAAAGTAAATCATACACAGAAATGACATTTTCATGAAAAAAAAATGAAGGATGTTCATACAGTTTAATACCAAGAGAATACAGTGAATGCAATTGCTTGTTTGCTCAAGACATCATTAAATAAGCTGTTGGTAGGCACAAAATATAAGAGACCCAAATGGAAATTTCAGAGCAGCTGGTGTGCTGACTTTTCTGGTGGGAAGTGCTCCTATTTTTTAAAAAAAATTAATCCTCACCCAAGGAGTGAGTATATTTTTTCCATTGGTTCTTTTTTAAAGAGAGTAGAAGGGACTAGGGAGGGGAGAGAGGGAAACAGAGAGAGAAACATTGATGTGCATTGACTGATTGTCTCCCACATGGGCCTGGACCAGGGCTGGGGATTGAACCTGCAACCCAGGTACATGCCTTTGATCGGGAATTGAACCCAAAATCCTCTCTAAACCACTGGTGCGCAGGCCAACACTCTAACCATTGAACAACACTGGCCAGTCCAGGAAGTACTCTTTAGGGTGACTATGGGAATATAATATCTCTTGCATATGTGGGAACAATCTTAGAGGCTTGAATAGAATGATATTATTACAAATAAAAGCATAACTGAATAATCAATACAAACTCATTTACAAGAATAAAAATTATTTTCATGGTTGTAAAAAAAGTTAAGATAATTTTAAATTTTAATTGCTTACAAGTTTAAATTATAATTCAAATTTTAAAATATTTGTTGAGACTCAGGAATGTGAGTTCCTATTCTATGTAAAATATCTGCTCTATTCAAAAAAAAAAAGAAATGCATAACATTTTTAAAAATTTGATGCGAGTATAGTATATATGAGAAAAGTGTGTGACGCAATGATTTTTTTTTGTCTTTTACAAACTAAGCACTCTGAGCTTCCTCCCAATCCCTAAGAGTCAATACCACCTGCTTTCTACAACATACAATCTCTCTCTCTCTCTCTCTCTCTCTCTCTCTCTCTCTCTCTCTCTCTCAATATATATATATATATATACTAGAGGCCCAGTGCAGGAAATTCATGCACTGGGTGTTGTGTCCCTCAGCCCAGCTGGCACCCTCTCCAATCTGGGACATCCCTCTCACAATCCAGGACTGCTGGCTCCCAACTGCTCACTTGCCTGCCTTCCTGATTGCCCCTAACCACTTCTGCCTGCCAGCTTGATCACCCCTTAATCACTCCCCTGCCAGCCTGATTGATGCCTAACTGCTCCCCTGCCAGCATGATTGCCCCTAACTGCCCTTCCCTGAAGGCCTGGTCATTCCTAACTGCCCTCCCCTGCAGGCCATCTTGTGTCCACATGGGGTCAGTCATCTTTGACCACATGGGGCAGCCATATTGTGTGTTGGAGTGATGGTTAATTTGCATATTATTCTTTTATGAGATAGAATTAGATAGGATCGAGGCCTGGTGCATGGGTGGGGGCTGCCTCACTTGCCCTGAAGTGTGTCCTGGATCAGGGTGGGTGTTCCCTTGAGGTGTGGGGAGGTCTGGGTGAGGGGCCTGTGAGGGTTTTCAGGCTGGCCATGCCTCTCAGCGACCCAAGTGGACAGGATATGAGAAAGGAGATATAACTATCCCATTTCTGATTCTGTATGATACCAGCATGATTCTCTAATACAATCTGACACAAATCTCCAATCATAAAAAATGTGGGCAGGTTTTTTCCCCTTTCCCTACTCAGGGAGGTTAAAATAGTCACATTCCAGAGACCCTGAGGAGATTATAGTTAAAGGAAATGAATCTTACTAGTAATATATTATCATTGTTTATTCTACATATATCTTAGACTTCTCTCTCAATCTATTTACTGATAAATATTAGACATGTAAAATGAATACAAAAAGGAGAATAATCAGCTATAGACTGTAATGGATCACCTGAATATGTTAACAACCTTGACTTTTCTTATTTTGCCATAATACAAATGACATTTAATTCAATAATACTAATTATAATTGAGATTAAGTGAATGTGTACTATAAACCAGCCTTGTAATTTACAGAAGTGAACCCATTATAGCCTCATAATGACCACACCCAGATTCTGTGTTATCTTCATTTGGAGGAAATGAGGCTTCAAATGGGCCTGTGACTGGAAATCCAATCTAGGTCTGCCAACTCCAGAATTTGAGCTTCTATCAATTCTGATCCTGTTTATTTATTTAATGACTAAGAAGGTATCTTTTTAATTAGAAAACAAGAAGTGTGGGAGGTGTGGGGGTCGGTCTCTAAAAGTGCCAGATGTCATTCACAGAGATTCCTCTCTCACACAAGGAGGGGCAGCTGTGTGTGCAGAGGTAGAATCCAGAACTAGAACACAGAGTCCCAATGACCACCTTCTCCTTAAAACAGAATCCGAGGAGCATGGTGACAAATCTATACACAGATACGAGAGCACTAGAAATTCTGACAAATGCAGTCACCTCTTTGGGGTAAAGACATAGTCTCGGAAGGTCCAGTTTTAAACGAAAGGTTACCTGTTAGTTTCCATTATTACATTAGCATGAATGAAATTAACAAATGATAAGAAACTGAACAAAGAGCACCATAGCAGTGAAAGGCTTTCTCCCAGTAAGGGTGTGCAGAGAGGTACATCTAGAGAGAGAGAGAAAAAGAGAGAGAGAGAAAAACAGCAATTTCTTAGGCTCTGATTATCTCCCCACCCATGGGCTTGAAAGCAGAGTGGTCCTCTTCTCTGGAGATAATGGAAGGAGAGTCCAAAGTAACTTCCTGTTACTCTCTCAGGATGCAGTAGGGAACTGAGTGCAGGCTCTCTACTCTAGAAAATCTTCCCCAGCCTCCCCATAGATTGTCATCCTCTTCAGCTTGTCACACGGAGCCCGTGTGGCCTACTTTCCAGCCTTGTCTCACACTTTACTTTCACTCTGGGTTTCCCCACCTCTTTGAACTTCTCCCAGTGCACCTGTGGGCATTTCTTCAAAGTGCTAGAGAACTATTTTGAAATGAATGCATATGTCTGTGTTTGCAAAATGTGCTAAACTACTAAAATTCCAGGAAAAAGGGTTTTGACTGCTATAATCTACAACTCTCCCATGTATAATTTTATTTTATTACTAGAGGTCCGGAGCATGAATTCATGCATGGGTGGGGTCCAGCCAGCCCACCTTGATTGGCATGATTGGGGACGGTCCAGCAGGTGAGAGGGCACATGGGAGGTTGGCTGGCTGGCCCTGCCCCTGATCAAGCCAATTGGCTGGCCACAGTGCATTTCATAGCGACTGGTCATTCCTGTCTTTCTGGTCGCTTGGCATATATATATATATATATATATATATATATATATATATATATATAAAATTTTAAAATATATTTTTATTGATTTTAGAGAGGAAGGAAGAGGGGGAGATAGAAACATCAATGATGAGAGAGAATCATTAATCGGCTGCCTCTGGCATACCCACACTGGGGATTGAGTCCACACCCCAGGGATATGCTCTGACTGGAACTCAAACCATGACCTCCTGGTTCATAGATTGACACTCGACCACTGAGCCATGCTGGCCAGGCTCCCATGTGTAATTTTAAATATGGCAAGATACCAAACAGGTGACAAGGAAGCAGATAGGAATAAAAATAAAACACACATGATGAAATAAACCTATTCCTTTAAAATCTGGTAGATTATTTCAGGGTATCTAGAAGAAATGCAACATGCTCATTTAAAAATTATTGAGTTATGTTATTCTGTACTTTAAAATAGCTGTCACGTTAATTATTTATCATTTTTATTCTCCCTTCAATAGTAAAAAGACAAATTTTGTATAGCCAGATAGTTATTATAAAGCTAACCAGTTACCTTTGTCTTTCTTCATGCTTTTATATTAAGCCCCATAGACTAAGAACCTGGCTATAAATAAAACTATTGATGTTAAAAGGTCATAGCTGTGACCTTTCATGTGTTTCTCCTCCACTGTATCTATATACTCTGTATACTTTACAGGAAGATGAGATTCTTTATTTAAGAGAGCTTAAACTGTTCAAATTTGTAATGTACTGGGGATTTTGGAATGTCTAGGGGACTTAGTGGATAAAGAACTGACCTTTCATCTCTGAACCCAGACACAGCCCAACCTCAGATAAGCGAGAAAGTTCTGTGGCAGTTGGCTGTATGATAAACTGGTACTCTCCACTATCTCCTACCCAATTAAGCATTACTGGCAGATCTCGCCTCAAGAGGCACATGGGGTATAGAAATGGAATTACTTCTACGGCTAGAGAGGGTGTCTGAACCTTCAAGATAGGATTTTAATGTTATAAATGGGAAGCGTTGGCCAAAGTAGCCTTTACAGATAGAAACCCATAAACTCAGTAGAGAGTCATCCCTTCCTTCCAACATCACATGCAAATTTGAGATACTGGAATACTTTCAAGATTCATACTTTTAGCTTTTTTTGGTAACAATTTTTTTTTTCAATTACAGTTTGCATTTAATATTATTTTGTATTAGTTGCAGGTGCAGAGCATAGTGGTTAGACAATCATATTCTTCACAAGGTGTTCCCTCTGATATTCCAGAGCCCACCTGTACATAGTCATTACAGTATTATTGACTTCCATTACTTTGCAGGAAAGAAAGAACTTGATGCAGTAGGTAGTAGCACTTGTGCATAGTGATATTAGCATGTATTACCATTTGCTATAAAAGCTAACTTAATATCCACAGTAAGGTATGGACTAGAATTACTAAAATCTATCCTACATAATAAAAGCCTAATATGCTAAGTGTCGGGTTGACCAGTTGGCCTTTCAAACAATCAAAGCGTAATATGCTAATGATATTCTAAGGCCACTCAACTGCTCGCTATGACGTACACTGACCACCAGGGGGGAAGATGCTAGGATCCGGCCAATCAGGACTGAGCAAGATGAGCTAGACACACTCCGGAGCCCTTCCTCATCCCTCCCCGGCTAGCCAACCTCCCTGGTCTCAATTGTGCACCAGCGGGGTCCCTCAGCCTGGCCTGTACTCTCTTGCAATCTAGGACCCCTCTGGGTATGTTGGAGAGCTGGTTTTGACCCAATCCTGCAGGCCAGGCCAAGGGACCCACTGGTGCACAAATTTGTGCACTGGGCCGCTAATATATATATATATATATGTGTGTGTGTGTGTGTGTGTGTGTGTGTGTGTGTGTGTGTATATATATATATATATATATATATATATATATATATATATATATGACTTTGGGAGTTTGACCTGGAGACTGAGAGTTTGATTGCTTGCTATGACATGTGCTGATCACCAGAAGGTGGTGCGGAAAGAAGTAAGGCCCCAGTCAGCAGCCAGCAACCGGGGAAAGAAGGCCCTGGCTGGCAGCTGGAAGGCCCCAATAGGCCCTGATTGCAAGCCAGGCTTAGGTACCCTACTCATGCATAAATTTCAGAAACAATGAGGGAGGGGAAGTTAAACGATTCCTATAAAAATATTCAAAAAATCTAAAATTTCAATAATGAAAGGTATAAGTTTGACTTGAGAAAAGCCTTTAATAGAAGTTAATATTGTGATTAAGCATCTTCATTATTCTCCTTAAGTAGTGCTTTCATTTACATGTTACTTTTTAAAATTAACAAAAGAAAAAGATTTTTTCCCCCTGAGGATATTTTTTTAAAAAAGCTCACTTTGATTGGATTACATGTTATTTTCATTTACTTAACTTTTTTTCTATATTTTTGCAAGTGTTATACAATAAACATTGTTTTAAACCTGGAGATGTAACCTCTAAAACAAATACTGCTCCCAAAATTCTCTCATTATAATGTTCTCTTTAACCATCATTTATGTTCAGAAAGCTGGCATTTCACTCTGTAAATCTGAAAATCAGTAAGTCCTTTGGAATTAGAGGGAGAATACTTGAAAACTTTTATGTCATGAGTAATTTGATGTGAAAGTTGAGTGAAGATCAACTCAATAAAGGTGAAGAGTTCAAATTCAAGAGCAGTACGATAAGAGTGGCTGGAAGATACCAGAACCTGAAAATACTTGAGGGAAACTGAGCTGAGTTGTTCAAAAGAAAAGTGAATAAGCCTATCTGAACTATGTACATAGATGATCTGAATACTTGATACTATTTGGTTTGACCAACATGGTTAAAGTTAACCAAATCATTACTCAATGGGTCTTCAGTGAAGACATGAAATGTAAATGGCATAAAAAATTAGCTAAATAGAATAACAATCTGAAAAAAAGTAAAATCTAAAATATTGAAGGGATTAATAAAAAATATATATATATATATATGACTCATAGACATGGACAACAGTATGGTAATAGCCAGAGGGGCAGGGAGAAGGGAGAGATGAAAGTGGGCAAAAGGGGGTGAATGAACGATGCAGGGTGCAGATGATGTTTTGTTGAGTTGCACACTTGAACGTACGGTTTTGTTAACCAGTGTCACCCTGGTACATTCAATTAAAGAAAAGAGATGGAAAGGATCAAGATATGAGACATCTGAACCATTATCAAATTAGAGGTAAGAAAATGATGCTACACTTTGTCTTTAAAGAGGAGATTAGAAATATGGGCTGAAAATCTGAGCAGGATTGGAGTAAGAAGATTGATGTGATCTGATGAAGTATCAAAAGCTAAACTTCAGGATTTTTGGTTTTATGTTTTAAGATATTTTAAGATGATCTATTGTCTCCATATGGCTTTTCAAAGGGGGATTGGATGTAATCAGTAAGAACCATTTAGAAATGGCTTATTCTGGAAACACTATCTTCTGACACTCACTAGTTTTCCTACCTAACGTGGGAAACTAAATATGAAACCCAGAATTCGGACACATAAATTTGAGCCTTTCCAAATCTTTTGTTTATAGTTAAAGGTGGGTTGTGTGTGTGTGTGTGTGTGTGTGTGTGTGTTTAAAGAAACTATAGAAATAAAGCTTTTAGTTACTTGGAGTAAATCACTGATTACAACCACAAGTATCTGCAAAAATCAGTTTCATGTGAATTCCATCTTTTTATGACCCTTATGTATCTCTTGTGTAGCAGGAATAACAATCGTAGTTTAAACAGCTAGTTGATTTTTAATTTAATTGGTGTGTGTCCCACTAGACAAGAAGGCTGGGTTATGTGTATTATTACACCATCGCAGCTGATGTCCCTAGCTGTATGACACACAGTAGGTGCTTCATAGCTGTTGAATGAATGACTGAGTCTGTGAATGAGTGAAGCCCTCCTTGAGCTGTCATTTTGATTGAACTTGCATGTAAGAAAATAGATGCCTACAATTAAGTGGCTTTCCACTGCTCAGAAAAATGATTTTTGCTATGCAAAGGATAAATAACACTTTCACATTTTACTGACTTGGAAATCAGCATTTTTCCCCCTAGAATCTAAACAAAAAGCAACAGTACAACAAAACTCCACAAAATATGTAAGTAATAAAATATAAACTCAAGTGAGAAAATGCAAGTCATTGATGATGGTGATGAATTTTTAATTTTTTTCTTATTTCTGATATACAAAGGGTTGTTCAGGGGTATGATATGTCGTAATTTAAAACCATGTCCACTTGCTCGATGCCTGCAGGCACTCAGTGCACACACAGTAAAAGCCAGGAGAGGACCTCTTGCTTTAAAGATGATAACACCCCTGGAATGTTAATAGTGTAAAACTTTCTAAAGGAAAATTATTCTTCACGGAACGAGGAGTGGGTCATTTGGGCTTAGTCCACTTTGCACCTTTGTGCCAGGGAATCTCTGGGCTTAAATTACAGGAGCCTCAGCCTTTGCTTTTCAATCCCTTAATCTTCAAGGAGCATAGGTTTCAGTTCAAGACAACTTCACACAGAACATAAGACCCTGTGAGCCTACCCAAGTTATGACGATCCTTTTTTTTTCTTTTTTCTTTTTTTTTTCAGCTGTGATCTTTCACTTGCATACCTAGTAAAAATGACTTTGAGGCAAACCAGTGTAGAATAATTAGTGCATTTCCAAAGAAGGGCTTTTTTTTCTTTTTTTCCCCCCCACTCCACTATAATGCAACGCATGAAAAGCAATAAATGCTTTCATGTAAGCCACTTGTACCTGTGGTTTTCATCACTGTTTCATTGGGATCCCCCCCTCCCCATTAGAGAACCTTTGTGAGGTGCCTGAGCTGAAGTGAAAAGAGAGGCTGGCCTGGGCGGTTTTACATCTGGTAGCCTACCCCATTACTTAAACAGGCTACATCTTAAAAAAAAAAATAAGTTATACAGGTTGAATTGGGGCAATTACGTTCTGATCTAAGACATATATATTTGTTGATTATTTCCAGGTGTTTCTTTAAAAACATGTTTTCTTGATCTATAATTAATATTTTGCTAATGGAACTCTAGCAAAAATGCCACAAAACCCCATCACCATTTCTCCTTGCCATAAATGATAAGAGCTAATAGTAACCATATTCAAATTCTTAGGTTTTTAAGCATTATCCTAGTTTGTGTCATAACTATTATTTAGAATTATAATATCCAGGTGCTGTATATAGTATTTGATCAAAGGGAATAGAAATGTAATGAGTTATAAGTTTTCTCCCAGAGGACTCAAACTGTACATATGAGGGGTGGGTGTGATTTATTTTCTGAGTCATTCTGGAAATAGTTATGAAAACCTTTAAATATTGGTAACCGGGGTTATTGAATCTGCTAATATTTACCACTTGTGGGGGGATACAGGAGTGCATTTTCTGAGGCAGAAAATGAACCAACATGTCTTTAAAAAGAGACTCTACATATCAGAAAGCATAACTATCACCTGCTGATTTTTTAATGAATATTTCCAGACCCATATGACATGTTCATAGAATAAAAAAAAAAGAATCTAAACTTCAAAATTGACCTTTAGAGATAACCAAAAGTGACACTTGATTTTTTTTTTGACGGTGATGAATGCATCCTCTAAATTACAACCAACAGTCGAGCTGTAATTTTATGGGAACATTTCTAATTTTTCTCACATTAACCTTGTGCTGAGAAACGCTGACAACTTCGAATCGCAGGACTAAATCCTCGTCCCATTCTTCGCCACCCGTGAAAACGATCAGCTCTTCGCCTCGAAGCACAGGCAACAAGGAAGCATCAGAAGAGGGCTGAACACTTTGAAAATATATTTTTTTTTTCTGATCTCCCTCAAATATTGCTTGACCTTAATCACTGTCTTCCAACAAGCTTAATGTGACATCACCTTGAAACAGGAACACATGGCTCTCACGTCTGGCTCTGGGAGAGAAGTCTGATTATTAGTCCTCTGTGTGATCTTTTCAGATTGCACTGATGAGACGGAGCTTAATCTCGTTTCTCTCCTCTCTCCAGGACCACAAACCACAGGCCGTTTAAGGCGGCCCGAAAATCTCTTACATCTGGAAGAGCAATAATTCATGGGATTTCGCCTGACAGCCACGACAGGCAGCGGGGCAGCCAGAAACAACCGGCTCTTATGTTGCGCTATTTGCAGAAAATCAGGGGAGGAGGAGTCAGCCCAGGACCACATCCTTCTTTAGCATATGTTAGTGGAGAAAACCCTTTTATTTCCTGCCAGAGGCTTCGTGAATAGGCCCTAAATATTACATAGACGGTAGCTATCACTTCCAAACAAAATTCCTGGGTGTCTGCGGAGCTGCAAAGCATATGAGGGCCTATTGTCTGGCGAAGGGTCACGGTTAAATATGCACAGGTTTGATAAAATAGACGTTTCAGAGTCTGCCTGTGATCTATGGGCAGTTGCACACCCCGCTGTGTGTGAATATGAAACCATCTTCTGACTGGGATTATTTCGTGAAATGTATAGGGGATTCAGCTACAGTAACTTTTACTGGGCGGCTTAGGATGGCCGGCAAAGTCCTAGAATTTACTGCAGGACACAGCTTGCGCTGTCAGGCCCAGGGTTGGTGTTTATGATTTTTGCAGAAGCAGAAATAAACAACTTCTCCTTAATGGTCTTCTTTATGTGGAGGCGGCAGCCGTCCTATCTGGTCCCGTCTCGGTAGCTGGTGCAGCGGCCTGGCCCCTTTCACGTGGAACCAGTGTCTGAACATTTGCATTTCTGCTCCTCTGACTTCTCTGTGGCGGGAGCCAGCAGCGGGGAAATAGCCTGCAAACGTCTGAATGGGCCGCATTCCACTCTCCTGTTTCCAGTGCTATAAATACACCGTGAATAGAATGACTCAATTTTAAGACTCTGACAGAGAGAAGAGAAGGAAACAGCCAGATTTATTTCCCGATTGTACCTTGTCAATAAACCCTGTGTAAAAAATACTCATCAAAGAAAAATCTAAAGGACTTTGTGGAGGAGCCTGATTTCCTGAAATATGCCATATAGTAAAGTCACCGCTGGATACCCATGCCGAGGCACACTGAAGCGATGTTAAGAATTACAGGAGGCGTAAGCACAAACGTATGAATATGGGAAGTGTCTGTTTTCTTATTTAGGTGAAGGTAAAAAAAACAGTCATTACCTAAAACATTCCCGATGTAACAACAGTTTAAAAAGTTCCAAATAATGTTGATATACATTGTACGGAGGAGTAGGCAGAAAATACAATTTGAAAAAAAAAAACACAAAAAAAAAACAACCCCAGACAACTGTTCTATGCCAAAAAAAAAAAAAAAAAGCCAATCCCTTTGCCAAACTACACATTGTTAACTCAAAATGTGTTCCATGTGGAAATAGGAAGACTGGTTTTAAGGAAAAGGCTAGTGATCTGAAGTCAGCTGGCTCTGTGCCTGTCAACTACACATTTTGGCTTCTAGTTTTACAGCTAGAATTAGAAATATTTATTTCCCGTTTAAGACGAGTGCTTTTCCTTTGCCTAGTAAACCGCTGCATTTGCTTGGAAACATGCATATAGGGGTGAAACCCTTCCAGGCAGTTCACAAGGGAAGAATAATTTAAAAATCTCTTGTAGGCAGGATATTATAGGTTGGAAAGATTGTATGTTAGCCTGTTCTCATTTTGGCCAGCCGTTTGCCGGCATTTTTGTATACTCATCACATTTTCTGGGAAGAAAATGAAATTACCAAAACCCGGCTCTTGAGTGTGAACGCGTATGACCACAAGACAGACACATCTTTGGAAGGCTCATATCTCTGCCGCTGACAATATGTACCTATCACCACTGTTTAGAATCATCAGCGTCAACAAGCCTTCGGAGAGCCTGCCCCTGGTTTCTTTGAAGCCGTCATTATACTGTGGGCTGATGCCCGTTACAGATGAAATTCTGCCAGGCAGCATGGACCCTCAGCTCCCAACAGGCATTGCAAAGGCCTCACAAAGGGAATGAGTCTTGATGATGTTTTGTTTTTTAAAAATCTCGATGTGGGGTTGGAGGGATGAGAAGAGATACGACAAAGAATATATATATATATACTTACATGCATAACCCACAGACACAGGCAATAGGGTAGTGAAGATGGCGGGTGGGGGAAGGGAGGAGAGGTGAGGAAGAGGGGGAGAAAGGGGACCATGAGAGATATCTGTAATACTATCAATAATATAAAAAATGCATTTTAAATGAAACAACAACAACAACAAATTACCTAACACTCATTTGCTAGTCCTTCCAACTTCACCTTGGGCGACTTAGTGTATCATACGTTTTCCAGCTTTGGTTCTTTGCAGACATTCAGAGCATTTTTACATTGTCTCGTGTACTATGAAATAGTGGGAGTCAGAGGTTCCGGTGTATGTGGAGCAGCAGCTTTTATTTCAGTTTCACTCTCTAAGGGGCAGACTCAGAGGCCTGAGGCGGCCAGATCTTGGGGCGTTTGAGTGGGAACGGGCCATTTCCGAGGGCACAGAGCCCCAAGTTTTCACACGTAGCCCCTTGCTGGCATGCCCGCATTTTATTTATGATTTTGGGTTTTATTTCACAGCATTCCAGTTTAGTTTAGCATGATGTATTTAATAACCATGTCGACTGTCTTAATTACCCTATAAAGCAGGGTTCCACTGGCATTTGACCCTCCACGGCATTCCAGAGGAACGGCAGGACCATGATAATTACCAACCGCCTGTGAGAAAATTAAACAAAAAGGCCCAACTTTTAAACCTCCGTTTTAAACGACCTATTACATCTCGGGAATAAATCATTGATGAAATAGCCTGCTTAACAGGAAAATAGCTATTCCATAGCAGAGAATTTCCCCCTGCGTGATCATGGGGAGAATATTAAGTATTCTTCAGCTCCAAAGGTTAGATCTTTATGTCTGTCCAATGCCTTTTAAAGACACATTTTTGTGTAATTTTTCTGTAATCAAGGCCCTTCCCAATAGAGGTTACAGACTGTGGGTATTTTGTTAGTCTTAAACATTTTCTACCCATAGAATATTAAGTGAACTTAGATTTGGCCGGGTGGAAGGGTTTGGGGGTGTTAGGTAGAAGGGGGAATCTGTTTATAATTGGAGAAAATTCAAATTAAGAGATCCACGAATAAGTGTGTTTCCTCTGAATAGCAGAGACATTTGCTATACATTTTGTGAGAAGTGCTAATCAATCACTCGGTGTGATAAGATTGATTTATTAATTGCTGCCATCGTCCAAAAAAACAGTGGCCTGCTTTGAAGGTCTAAATGTCTGGATTAATTTGAGAGTGGGTGCCAATATGCCATAACTATCTGGCAATAGTTCTGTCAGTCTGAAACTCAACAAAAATAAAGCTTACATTGTCTGCCCTCGCCCACGCTCCCCACTGATAAATATTTGTATTGTGAAAATTGATATTTTACATACGTTCCATTTGTGGCTCCCAGTGTGACAGTAGAGTTAAAATAGATAACGCTTTTCTGCTGATCTCAGTCTAATTCAATAATTAGGATCATTGTTTAAAATACTGTTTTTGAATATAACTCAACTAAGGACATATAAAATTGTAAACTTTTGTTCTTTCTTTGGAATAATTTTGACTCTTTTTTTTTTTTTTTTTTGCAAAAAGCATGACAAGCACATGTGCCTTGAGGTCACATAAGGTCCATTTCCAGGTTTCTAAGATTGGGCACTTTTTTTCTCTTTTGGCAAGTTGCCTGGGGCCCAGGGAAGCTGGCCAATGGGTACTGGAAATAATTGGGAAAACAAGTATGCGTTTTTGGCAAAGGCTCTTCAGTAGAAAAGAGAAATACTAGGTTTGTGGCCAGGCATCCCAGCATCCCACTCTGTTCTGCTGCTTATCCGCTGTGTGATGTTCAATAAATGAGTCACCTTCTCTGAGTTTCAGTTTCCTCACTTGTAAAATGACGGTGGCAATTTCACAAGGTCCGGGGAGGATTAAATAAGATGACATGTGTACGATGCCTTCCATCATGTCTGACCCACAATAGTTACTCAGTTTTTATTGGATTGGATTTTTTGGCTTTGTCCCCATCTGAGTGCACTGTAATCTGACTAATGCTTTGCTAAATGTTTTCTTATTGAAACCCACTCAAAAGGGCCAAGATTTAACACTAGGAAGAGACTGCCAATTAGCAAGGAGTGGCTGATCAAGGAGTCTTAATTTATTTCCTGGACCACTCCTGCCACATAAATTACTGTGGCCTCCAATGCCAGTTTCCTCAGGTGCATTTCTCACTGCTCTGCAAAAATTGTGTCCCAATCATAGATTGTTCCCGTGGCTCTTATTTATTTATTTATTTATTTATTTATTTATTTATTTATTATTTTTTAGTATAACTGAAGAAGGCTTCAGTCTTAAAATAATTTAAATTACTCTGAAAGGAAAAAAAAAAAGAGATAAATAAGGAAACATTTAAAAGGGCATTGGGTTCTTGAAGTAGATATTCCTGACTCTTATAGTCAATTCTCACCAAGGTTGGTCCAGCTCTAGATGTACATCCTGAGGACTTTGTCCACATGGCTCTAGACCGGTTCCACACCCCTGGTTTCCATCCAGAGCAGGGAAACCTTTCCTCTTTCCCCGAAGAAGCACGTTCTTTTGACAGAGTAAGCTCTGGTGCTCAGGCTCAGGGTTATACATTAGCCTTGGCACCACCACTTAAGACTTTTCAACTCCAGTCAAGGTTTAGATCTGAGAAAGCACCTCCTCTCCATACAGTGGCCTCACCTATCCTCTCACTCTTCAGGTGAGACATATAAGAAACAGGAAGGTCAAAGAAGGCACCACAACCCAACACAATTCCCAAAGTTGCAGCAATTATAATATTAGTGAGGTGTCCTTTATTACGAAAACAAATTTTAGTACTGCCCCTGGTATAAAAGTATCCAGGTGAGGGTGGGCAGCCTGATCCAGCAACTCCTGAAATCCATTTTTAATTAAGGTTCTTTTGCATTGTTACCTCACCGACCATCTAGTGCGCCAGCTCCTGCAGACCACGGACCCTGGAGCAATCCTGAATGGGGTTCAAAGGAACTGACAACCTGAGTGGGAAAACATTTACAGCTTCACTTCCACTAACTTCAAAGTACAATTCATGCCTTTGTTCAAATTTGAATGGAGACAACAAACCACAGTAACAGTGAAAGTGCCTGTGACGTTACCAAAATAAATCACAGATATTTTCCCATCACATTATACACACGGCAGATGTCATTTATGCTCATCAGCACCTCAAAATTATATGAGGTAGGAATTGGGTCTGTTATCGTATCATAGTATTTAATGCATTCCTAATGAAGCACATAGGTTAGTATATCATAAATTAGTTTTTAGACATTTTGATAGCTATTGAAGTAGCCTAAAGTTCCTTGGCAACCCTCTATGTTGCACTTGAGGGATGCAAACGCATTATTCTTAGGGTGGTTAGGATTTACCAGACTGCCTGCGGAGTCTATGGCACAAGTAGTCTAAGAACATGCTGGGGACGTCACCTTTATTCTGCAAGCAGCTCTGCTTCTGCTCCTAGGCTCTGCTTTCCTCATCGGTCAAGAGAGAAACAAGCCAAAACCGATTTGGCTCAGTGGATAGAGTGTCGCCTGCGGACTGAAAGGTCCCGGGTTCAATTCCAGCAAGGGCATGTAGGGGGTGTGCAAGAGGCAGCTGATCGATGTTTCCCTCTCATTGATGTTTCTAACTCTCTATCTCTCTCTCTTCCTCTCTTTAAAAAAATCATATATATATATATATATAAATCATATATATAAAAATCATATATATATACATATATATACATATATATACATATATATACATATATATACATATATATACATATATATATATATTACACATATATGTAATATATATATGAAAAAGTTATTCAAGCTGGCTAAATTGTTTTTTCCTCAGATTCTCCAGGCTAAACATGACAATAAAATGCTCTGTTCCTTTGGATGACATAAGGATAGGGGTCCAGGAAGCCGTGTTTACCCCTAGGACCTAGTGACTAGGTGAAGAAAGTTCAATGGCAGAAGGAAATGAAACTAACCAACCAGAGAAGAGAAAGAGGTGGAGAGTAGAAAGTCCTGACAAGCACTCTTATCCCTGAACCTGCTCCAGGAGGCCAGCACCCCTCTTCTACGGCTGTGCTATGAAAGCCGATGGTTTCCTTTCTGAGCCACCTTACGTCGCCTTTCTGGATCTCATAACAATGATGACAACACAGACATCCTGACTGATACAGAGAAACATCATGGCCTCTTTCTCTCTGACTCAGGCCAGTATCACAAATCCCTTCCCTTAGAACACCTTCATGGTGGGCATTTACTATCGCTGCCTCTTCAAGCTTCTTCCCTTCATTTTTCATAAAAGGATGCCATCTTTCCTTGGGAGCCTGTCTCCCCCTCTTCTCAGGCTACTCCATACGGACCAAGCTGACCCCCCTTAAGCTGGAGGGGCGAGTCTGTGATGCAGGACTCAGCCACTCAGCTCATTTTATGAAGCCATGGCCCAGCTCAACATACGATGCCTCCTGGACCACTGGGGGTCAAGTCTGTGCTTTTCAGGAACTTGAGAACAGATCCAGCTCTTTCATTGGGTCTGCAGACAGTAAGTGGCAGTGGCACTGGAGTTATGGGAGAAAGATGAGGACATGAACCCCAAGCAGTCATGTTTCCCAGGGGCTGGAAACTATTATATTTGTGCTTTTCTTTCCATTTCACAGGACAAAATTCTCTCCATGGCACAGCTCAATATCCCAGTCACCTCCCCTCGACCCTTTCAGAGTTGTACCTCTTCCCTGTTCTTCCCACTTTGAATGAATAAGGGAGTGAATGGATGAGTCAGATCTCTTTGAATGTGGCCTGGACCAGAGATAGCTGCTGACTTGCCTGCTTACCTTGGTTCTTTTTGCTTCTGACTCACTGTCCTGCACTCAAGCTCAGCAATTTTGGCTCCCAGTATACTGTTCACCAGGTTTGCAGCAAAAGGGAAACCTCAGTCCTCAGATAGAAGACATCAAACAGGAGAGGATGGCCATGGGAATCGGCTTAGAGAATGAGACTGAGGTAAGATTAAAAGTATCCCACCTTCTACAATCCTCAAAAGTGGACTTGTCCAGTTCATCCCCAAAGTACATGACATCTGAGTTATCAACACCTTTACCGCAAGGGCTGGCACCTTATTTTTGCATGTATTTAATTTCCTAGTTCTTGGTTTGGTTTTGAGCAAAACATCCTTTTTAAAAATACATATATTTTATTGATTTTTTTTACAGAGGGGAATGGAGATGGAGAGGGATAAAGAGTTAGAAATGTCAATGAGAGAGAAACATCGATTCAGCTGCCTCCTACACACTCCCTACTGGGAATGTGCCCACAACCAAGGTACATGCCCTTGACCAGAATCGAACCTGGGACCCTTTAGTCTGCAGGCCAACGCTCTATCCACTGAGCCAAACCAGTTAAGGCTGAACAAAACATCTTGATTCCATCAGGGTTAAGAGTAAGAGAGCCATGTGTCCATAGACCCTTTTATATCTTTTAAGGCCTTATATCCAGGCTGAGAAGCTTTTCTGCCCCAACTCATCGTCAATATGTACAACCTCAGGTGTGATGTACCTTTTATACCGTCACAGACCCTGTATAACCAAGACATCCCAGGCCACCACAGTCTGTGGGTAGAATGAACATGTATGATGGTGAATGGCACCACTGTAATTCCAGGTAATGTACAGTAGGCATGGAGGAGTTCTCAAGGCCCAGGCATTGTACCATGTGCTGGAGACATGTTAGTTAAAGGAGGCAATAGTGTCACTATCTGTTCATAGTCAGCCAGCTAAAGAGAAAGGCTGGCCTTGGACAGATTGTTAAAAATGTGCAGAATATTAAAAATGTCACGGCGGGATCTAAGCTAATACAGGAGGCCAGGAAAGGCACATCAACGATGTAACTTTGAAGAATGAGGGTTTCGTTAGAGAAACAAAAGGAAGACTTCAAACCGCCTTGAAGAGAAGGTCCAAAAGGACAGGACAGAAATGAAAAGTATCAGGGCGGCCGGAGGCGAGAGCAGCCAGAGGGAGCAGAGCCCTGGAGGGGACCCGGGGTGGGAAGGAGCCACATCTTGGAGAGCCTGGGAAGCCGTGTGCAGAGTGTTTTTAATTAAAGTAGACTTGAGAAAATTACACAGATTTGGAACAGATGCCGTGCAATGGGGACTGGCTGTGGAGAGAGGAGCGCAGGGATTGCCGGTGTCGGTGAGAGCCCAGCGGAGGTGGGACATCATGACAACGTAATGAAAGCAATCAGCACCGAGATTTAATTTTCTCCAACAACGCTTAGCGGCCCGGAACGAGGCAGAATGAAGAGAGGCCCCTCGGTTGCTGCAGAATTAGGGAGTGGCTTGGTACGTGAAGATGTAGGAAAGGAAAAGAGATAAAGGGTGTTGGTGTGAGCGGTGGCACGAAGACTGCCCATGAGGCCCCATCTTGCACGAAATGAGGAGTTAGGAAAGACATACACTATAAAGAGAGACACTATAATGGACAATAGCACAACCACTTTTCTCATCTGCCCAGACCCCACTCAGCTAATATTTCCCAAGTATGCAGGTTGTTTGCATCTTCTGACTTCTTTTACCTAAAATGATTTAAATTGGAAAAAAAAAAAAAAAAAAAAGACCAAGATGGTGGCGAAGGTGAACAGCTGGTCTGCCGCTCGCACAACAATTTTAAAAAATTAAAACTAATACAAAGGACATCTATCATCCAAAACCACGGGAAGGCTGGCTGAAAGAGAGGGGAGCGCGAGCGCTGAAAATCTGAGGAGCCTAGGTACGGAGGCACGCGAATCGCGAATCGAGAATCTGGCTGGTGGCTACTAGGGCTGGTGGCCAATTGGGCTGGAGGCTGGCGACTGGGTGCGCAGCTGGCTTTTCTTTTCAACCCGAAAGGAAACAAGCTCCCTATCACTTTGAAATCCAGTTTCTGGGATCACGTGGGGGACCCATACACCTGCGGGGAGAAGCTGGGCCATCAGGCGAAGTGAGGGCAACTCTTGCAGAGGTGCGCGCAGCAATCATTGTATACTGCGCTGGATCGCAGGGAAGCAGGGACTCGGAAATGCTCAGGGCCCTGACAGCCACTGCTGTTAGCCAGCCCCAACCTAGTGACATCCTGAGACCCTGCTCTGAGGCCCCACCTGCAGATTCTATAGACCTGCCCAGGCATCACAAAGCTACTTTTACATATGAATGGCCTGTATTGAGGCAGCTTAACCATATATAAACTGCAGCTCCAGCAAAACACACACACACACTCCCCCCCTCCTCCCCCCGCAAGATCCAAGCAAACAGGAAAAAACTGTAGTTCTCACTGTAGCTCCTGAACTGAATCCCATTGGAGATCCAGAAGCCAGTGTTCCTAGTGGTCAATTTCAACCACTCACACCCATAAGTGACACCTTTGGGAGATGGACTCAGTCAGCACCAAAGCCCCACTGAAACAAACCGAGTCTCTGGCGCAGCAGTTCTTCCTTTATAGACAGAGCAGGTCCTCACAGATAATTGGCCTGGAGATCAATTCCTCCCAGAGTACCAACAGCAAACAAGGCTTAATTAGACCAAGACTTTGCACTCAGCCCACAAAGGGATACAACAAAAGCGACCACCCCAGGTGATTGGGGAGGCTGATAGGTCACCTACCACACAAAGCCACTCCATCAACACAGGGAGGAGACACAGAAGCATGTCACGAATGGGAGAGATGGAGGAGAGTAAACTACTGGACGACACAGAGTTCAGAATCCCATTTATAAGATTATTTAAGAATCTTCTAAAAACCTTTGAGTAACTTGATGAGACCTCCAAGAAGCTTGGTGAGACCTTCAAGGAGCTTAAAGAGAATACCAAAAAAATGGAAAAGGACCAGTCAGAAATTAAGCATACATTCTCTGAAATAAAGAATATACAGAAACTCAATTATAGATCAACGTACCCCAAGAATCAAACCAAAGATCTGGAATATAAGGAAGAAAAAATCACCCAACCAGAGAAGCAGAAAGAAAGAAGAATCCAAAAGTTTGAGGATAGTGTAAGGAGCCTCCGGGACTGCTTAAAGTGTACCAACATCCGGATGTTTGGGGTGCCAAAGGAGAGCGAGCAGGATATTGAAGGCTTAATGGAAGAAATAATGACAGAAAACTTTCCCTACCTGGTAAAAGAAATAGAATTACAAGTTCAGGAAGCATACATAACCCCAAACAAGAGGAATCCAAGGAGGAACACACCAAGAAACATCATAATTAAAATGCCAAGGGCAAAAGACAAAGAGAGAATCTTACAAGTAGCAAGAGAAAAACAGCTAGTTACCTACAAGGGAGTACCCATACGACTCTCAGCTAATTTCTCAACAGAAACTAGGCAGGCCAGAAGGGAGTGGCAAGAAATATTCAAAATGATGAACAACAAGAACCTACAACCAAGATTACCCTACCCAGCAAAGCCATCATTCAGAATTGAAGGGCAGATAAAGAGCTTCACAGACAAGAAAAAGTTAAAGGAGTTCATCAACACCAAACCAGGATTACATGAAATACTGAAGGGTATTCTTTAAGGAGAGGAAGAAGAAGAAGAAAAGTAAAGGTGAAAGTTACAAACAACAAAAAGACATAAAATACAAACCTACCGACAAGTAAATCTAAAAATCAAGTGAATAAAAAATCTGAAGAACAAAAGGGACTGGTAAACATAATAGAATCAGGGACATAGAAAGGGATTGGACTAACAATTCTCAGGGGGAAGGGAGCCTGAGGGGTGAGGGAAGATATTGGACAAAAATCTTACACCTATGGATGAAGACAGGGGCGGGGGTAAGGGATGGGGTGGAGTTGGGAATCAGGTGGAGGAGAGCTATGGGGGAAGAAGGGGGAAAGAGGAACACCTGTAATAAACTGAACAACAAAGATTTATTATAAAAAATATATGGATATCTAAAATAAATCAATAAATCAATAAATGATTTAAATCTACCTCTCCTCACCACCTTCATTTTTTCCTCATGCCCAAATTCTAGATAGTTTTTAAAGTCAAGCATTGCGACATTAAAAATAATTCTCCCTGCATTGTTTTCTTTCCAACCTGACAAAGTTAATTTTAGTTTCCCCTTTGCATTTCCCATTTTCTTACCTGGTTATACTTTTTGTGTATGTGTGTGGTGGTTATACCTATTTTTAAGACTGCTACATTGAATCACCATTACTTACTTGCAAGTTTCTCTCCATAGAGAGTAAAATTCTCAAGTTTTGGATCAGGTCTTATTCATCCTTAACCCAACTGAGGGCTTGGCTCATAGTTTAGTGGGAAGTAAACACACAACTGTGCCTGAATGAATGAAAGGCTAGGGAGTGAGCATGGTCTGGCCTCCTGTCTCTGAACCCACGGGAAAAGGAGCCAGAGAGCAAGGGTGTAGGGCTGTTTCCTAGAGTCCTGTACAAGGCTCTCACTAAGTGGTCTTCATCTTCGTTGAGAACAGGGGGATTTTAAAGGGTTAGGAACCTGAGGAGAATTCTGGAAGTCTAAGACAAAGCACAGGAGATGTTCTCTGGAACAGGAGTCTGCTAAGTGTGTCAAACCATCAGTTAAATTAGGCGATATAAACCTACTAGCAAAGTCCCATTTTCTATGGTTCCGGATTTTTTGGTGATGCCCAGCTGCCTGGGAGTGGAGTAGTGACATGGGGATTGCCAGAAAATACATGTTTGGGGACTATACCTGAAGCACCAAAGGTTGTAACCATGTCCCCTGTGGACAAGAACAAGTTGTATCTTTCTGAGAGCCAACGGTGAGACTTGGAACATTTTCCTCCTTCAAGTAGACTGCTATATTCATATGAAGTAAGTCACACCTTCTGACCATCACTACTTGTGTCCATTTAAGTATCACTTGTGTCAGGCAGCTGGTAATTTATTCCAACTCACACATACAGATGATATACAGTATGTAATCTCCGCATAAATATGTGTCAGTATAGAATTATACAGTTTTGATCCTCTAAGGCAAACAAATCTCCTTTGGAGTTTTAAGAAGCAATTTCTGTAATTGCTAAATTGTCCTTATAATACTCATTCAGTAACTTATTTGCAATTAAAAAAATCACAGATGTATGACAACAATTCAATGTAATAATGAAGATCAATTTTAGATTTAAAAACAATCTAAATTCCATGAATAGATTCAGGTAGCAATTATAATTTGAAATAGCATCAATTAAAATACTTAGCATTGGTTAATAATAAATATATATTATAATATGAGAGTGCTGTAATTTCCCAGAGCAACGGACATTCAGATGTAAATTAAAAGCAATTATAATAAACTCCATGGGACTTTAAATAATTTTGTTATTGGGAAAATTTTATACTGAGTATAGTTTTGAAATTATACTTAGTTTGAAGAAATAGAAAACAAAATAATTTTGGTTCCCTGACATGACCTAGGAACTTAGGACAAATAACAACAAGAAAAAACACACACAGACATAAAACAACTAGAATTGAATAGGGTAAACAACAAATTGTTAATTGCGATTTTTCTTACCAATACTATTTCAAAATTCCTATGTAATGTGGTGTGTTTGACTTGGGAATGTAAGTTTCCGCAGAGTTTCCTGGTAGAGTGAGGAAGGAGACAGGGAGGGAGCTAAGAATGGAGATGGTTTATCAGGACAATATGTACCATGGGGGCCTGTGCTTATCCTATCTCAGGATTCCTGTCTCTAAATCCCTCTCCCTCTGCCCTGCCCCAAACCAAACAAAGAACCAAAAAAGGGAACATCAGTATTTTCTTACTAGAGAGTAATAATATATGACAGAGATAATATTTGTGGCTTTGAATTGCTTACAGCAGATATTTTGAATAATAGATCCAAGAAGAATTAAAATTATATAAACACATTATCTAAGAATACACTATTAGGTTTATTTCAAGTTAAAAAAAGGTCCTAGCAGATTCATTTAATTTTTCTTTCCCCACCCCTTTATTCTCAAAAAAAGTACTAAGTGAAGAGTTCTCATCACAGGGATGGCAAATTTGATTATCCAGTAGAACCCAAGGCTCATTGGAAAACACACACAAAAACTTGTGAAATCATTAAAAATATTTTAAAAAATATTCTTGTATTAAAAGCATAACTTATACTTTGCAAAAGTACAAACAATGTATGAGTTAATTTATTTTACTGGCTATGGCTATTTGCTACAGTCAGTCATTAGGCAGAGAAGAGGCAGGCTTCACATGCAAACGAATCCACAGAAACGCTGGCTGTGTGTTCTCTTTCATGTTGATTTCGGCTAATGCCCTTTTACTGCTGTTTATAATAGTTGTTTTCCCTTTTCCCTGACATGAACCTCTGCCTTCAGATTAAGGAAATATTTATAAGCATTTCAGAATTGGCCCTCTGTCAAGAAGAAGAATAAACATGCACATCATAAGCCCAAGCTGATCAATGGAAAATTTAGAGCTCTTCCAGAAATACTGGGAGACCTGATGAAAGTTAGCATGTTGACTGTGGGGTTACTTAAGGTGAGCAGGCTGAAATGTGGGCATAAAGAGGAGATGAAATGGATGTTGGCTCAGATGGAATGCGCATGAGCGGATGCACCCTCTGTCATCTCGAGGTGGACACAGGTGTCTCCGGTGTGTGGTGAGTCAGGGCTGGGCTCTTTCTGCTGTGTTGCTGCCTTCAGGTGGGTTCTCATCACCATCACCTGCTTCCTGCTGGAGGCAGGAGGCAAAGAGTGTGGGAGACAAACCTGTGGCTCTACACAGCATGGCTCAGCAGGATCCAGCCCACTGCTCACCTTCCAGTGACTAGAAAGAAGTCATCTACCCAGGCCTTGCTGCACAGGAGCATAAGAAATATAGTCCCTGAGTAGGCAGCCACTGTCCAGCTACAAAGATTTCTAAGGCATAAATGGAGGGGCAGATGTGGGGAACAGCTAGCCATAAATAATACCTACTTTCAGCCTTTGATTTTAAAATCTAATGATCTTGATTTGGCAAATTGTTAATCTCATTGTTTAAACTTCTACATATAGGTCCTACTTTATCATTTGAAAACCTTTCATAGTTTTAGTGGACATGTTCCATCAATAAGCAATGAACAGATTTGACATGATTAAGGATGACAATTGATTTCAAAAAGCACTTATTTAACTTCTATTTGGGGATAAAATAGTGAAGTAGATGAACTTCTATATGTTTACCACGTTTTTGGACACTGATATACAGAAGTGAACAAAATGACATACAGCTTGTACTCTAGTGGGGAGATCGATAGCAAAACAAGAGGAATCCAAAGAGGACCACACCAAGACACATCGTAATTAAAATTCCAAGAGCAAAAGACAAAGAGAGAATATTAAAAACAGAGGGAGCAAAGCAGGTAGTTACCTACAAAGGAGCACCCATACGATTGTCAGCTGATTTCTCAACAGAAACCATGCAGGCCAGACAAGAATGGCAAGAAATATTCAAGGTGATGAATAACAAGAATCTACAGCCAAAAATACTCTACACAGCAAAGCTATCACTCAGAATCGAAGGTCAGATAAAGAGCTTCACAAATAAAAATAAAAAAGCTAAAGGAGTTCATCACCACCAAACCAGAATTATATGAATTGCTGAAAGGTGTTCTTCAGGAAGAGGAAGAAAATAAAGATAAAAATTATGATCAACAAATACGAAACTATCAACAAGTGAAACTAGAAGCCAAGGGAATTAAAAAACCTGATGAACAATATAAACTGGTGAATATAATAGAATTAGAGGTATGGAAGGGGAGTGGACTGATGATTCTTGGGGAAAAGAGGAGTGGGGGTGCGGGAAGAGCCTGAACAAAAACTGTACACCTATGGATCAGGACAATAGGGGGGTGGGGAAAGGGCAGAGGGTGGGGTGGGAACCTGGTGGAAGGGAGCAATTGGGGGAGGAGGGAAAGAGGAACATTTGTAATAATGTGAACAATAAAGATTTATTTTAAAAAAATTCTTAAAAGGACTTTAAGAAGAAGGGGAGCCCAGTTGGAGTGGCTCAGTTGGTTGAGTGTCACCCTGTGCACCAAAAGATTGCCAGTTTGATTCCAGTCAGGGCATATACCTGGGTTTCGGGTTCAACCCCTTAGTCAGGGCACATACAGAAGGCAACCAATTGATGTTTGTCTCTCACAGTGATATTTCTCTCTCTCTCTGTCTCTCTCTCTCTCTCTCTCTCTCTCTCTCTCTCTCTCTCTCCTTTTCTCTTTCTAAGCATGTCCTTGGGTGATGATATAAATAAATATATAAATTAAAAAAAAAACATACAGGAGAATGGAAAGGAACAATCAGATTACATAGTGATAAGCACCATGAAGAGGGTGAATGGGAATAGCAAGCGATCTTAGAGAGCTGCTCAGGGAGACCACTGAAAAGGTGCAGCTCCACGATGACATAAATGATGAGACAGTGTCAGCCATGTGAAAGTTCAGGTGCAAGTTTTCAAGGCAGTGAGGATGGCAAATGGAGGAAGGCGGGGGGAAGGTGATCTATGAGTTTTGAAGGATAGCGAATACAGGGAAAGAAGCAGCCAGCTGCATGCACAGACAGAGGGGTTCTCATGGGGCAGAGGGTTTGGATAAGAGCATGAATCATGGTGTTGGTGGAATGGGTTGAAATGGTAATCCAAGAATTTGAGAGGGTCTGGGCATGCCCAGGTAGGGCTCTGGAGGCCAAAGAAGGATTCTGGTGTCTATTCTCTTTGGAATAGGAAACCACTGGAATGGTGGGACTGTTGGAAGCAGGAGAGTGATACATTCTGATAGAACTTTAAATTGCTGTCCTAACCCCATGGTCAGTAAACTGCAGCTCGAGAGCCACATGTGGCTCTTTGGCCCCTTGAGTGTGGCTCTTCCACAAAATACCACGGCCTGGGCGAGTCTGTTTTAAAGAAGTGTCATTAGAAGAAGTTTAAGTTTTAAAAATTTGACCCTCAAAATAAATTTCAATCATTGTACTGTTGATATTTGGTTCTGTTGACTAATGAGTTTGCCAACCACTGCTCAACTGGTTTGGCCCAGTGGATAGAGCAAGGGCCTGCGGACTCAAGGGTCCCATGTTCGATTCCAGTCAAGGGCATGTATTTTGGTTGAGGGCCATTCCCAGTAGCAGGTGTGCAGGAGGCAGCTGATCGATGCTTCTCTCTCATCAATGTTTCTAACTCTCTATCCCTCTCCCTTACCCTCTATAAAAAAAATCAATTATACACACACACACACACACACACACACACACACACACACACATATAGATACACACACCGGTATATATTTTTCAATTGCTGCCATGTATAGAAGCATATGGGACATGAAAGTAGATGTGACAAGAAAAATATATGGCCGTGCTAGGAAGTGCATCTAACCCACGTGTGGGAAAGTTTGAGAGCTTTGCTGGTGGAGGTGAGCTATGAGATTTGAAGGATTAGCTGTAGTTGACAATTGAGATGGGGAAATCTGGTCGAAGCAGCAGAGCAGAAGATGGTAGAGACAGTGTAAAAAATTATGAATTAATCAGTGGCAGAAGATAAGGTCCTTCATGAAGTCTTTTGTATTATACTGAGGGATTTGGATTTTATCTTCAGAACAATGGAGTGTGTGAAGACCTAAGCAGAGGCGTGGCATGACCAGACTGGCCTTTGAGAGTGAGCCCTCTGGTCACCTGAGAGAATGAGCTGAGTGCCTCAGACAGGGACAGCAGTTGTCTGCATGGAAAATGACACGAAAAGTGACAGGGCCTAAAGCTGAGACCATGGCTACACCAATGGGAAGAGTAAGTATCAGTGGTAAGAATAAGGAGAAGTCTAGAGTTTTCTCCATTTCTCGGATTGTTGCTGGCACTTTCAAAGATAGAGAATACAGGGTGAGAAGCAAATAGCTGGATAGAGAAGGAGAGAGATATCATGGGGTAGAGGGCTTGCAGTGAATAAGAGAAATCTTACTTTCAATAAAAGTGAGTAATAGTGTGATAGGTGGAAAGCCATCTACCTTTATTTTTAAAAACATTTTTATTGATTTTAGAGAGAGAGGAAAGGAGAAGGAGAGAGAGAGACATAGACGTGAGAGAGAAACATTGATTGGCTGCCTCGTGCGTGACCTCTGTTGGAGATCAAGCAGGGAATCAAACCTGCCACCTTTCGTGCATGGGACAATGCTCAACCAATTGAGCCATAGCAGCCAGGGCAGCCACGTGCCTTTAAAGGTACTGATTATTTCTAGCAAATTGAAATCAAAATATCTAAATAGTACAGGGCTAGGTACTTAGAGTTAGATATTGCATTGATTTAAAAAAATGAGTATATCTCAAAGCAATATTTACAAAACTTTATATCAATTAACTAGTTGCCAAAGATAATACCTATTTGTTCAACAGGTATAATATCGTTAACTTATATTAATCATAGAGATTATTTGAACATACTTATTGAACACATTACCTGTTAGACACTGTGCTAAATATCATACATATATTAATTAGAGGCCCGGTGCACAGATTTGTGCACATAGAAAGTAAATTAATTAGAAGGTGATCAGCACGAGGGACTGGGCAAGACAGGTGGGACATGCCCTGGAGACAACCTCTCAGGGTCCCTCCCCAGCTGGCTGCACCTGGGTGATGCCAGGGCTCGAAGGACATCTGTAGAGTGAACTGGGTCCCTCTGGCAGGTGGAGTCCCTTGGCCTAGCCTGCAGGGATCGGTCTGAAACTGGCAGTCTGACATCCCTGAAGGGTCTCAGAGTGCCAGAGGGCACTCTGCAAAGTTGCTGTCACTTGGCAGCTCCTGCGTTGAGCATCTACCCCCTGGCGGTCATTGTACATCATTGCTACCAGTTGGATGGTTGCTTAGGCATATATATATATATATATATATATATATATATATATACACACACTCTCATGAATTCTTTTTAAAAATATATTTTTATTGATTTCAGAGAGGAAGGGAGAGGGAGAGGGAGCAAGAGATAGAAACATCAATGATGAGAGAGAATCATTGAATGGTTGCCTTCTGCATTCTCCCTACTAGTGATTGAGCCTGCAACCCAGGCATGTACCCTTGACTGGAATTGAACATGGGATCCTTCAGTCTGCAGGCCGACACTCTATCCACTGAGCCCAATCAGCTAGGGCATATCTCATGAATTCTTAACAGTCTTGAAGGAAGAACAAATATTATCGCCCTTATTGTAAGATGAAGCTGAAGCTCAGGGAGATGGTGAAATTTGCCCATGGTCAGCTAGTCAATGGCAGGGCAGGGGTCCTACACTTATTTTGAACTACAGGACACCACCTCTGTCACATTTTTTTTTTTAATATAACATGATGATTCATGGACATGTCTTCTTGCGGGGCTCATACCATATGACAGGATGAATTTTAAATCAAGCTATTTGTTTTGGAATTAAAAAAAATAAACTTGCTTTTCAATTTTAAGTGAATTTGACATTGTTTTAATTAGTTAAATGCCCTAACAAAAGCAAGAGCTCTCAGGGCTGGTTTCTCTGATGGGAAGGGCAGGCTTTGGAGCTAGCAGGTCTGGATTCAAATCCAATTCAGCACTTACTGTCTGGCTTATCTCAGGCAAGTTCCTTTTCCTCTCAGAGTTTGCGTCTACCCTACATCAGCGCTGGGCCCAGAGGAGGCATCAGTAAACACCAATCAAATACTTCCACAGATTCAGTACAGTCACCATTGAATTGGAAGCAGAAATAATAAACTAGTTCTTTCTTCATTAAAAAAATGAAACTAACCCGCTTAGTTGCAGAATTGTCTGTCTTGTTCTGTGTTTAAATTAAAATGTTGTCTTTTTTTTTCTGATCTTGGAAACTTTGCCAATCTTTTATTTGTCTGTCTCCTCATTCCCTTTCTCCTCCACTCTCCCCCCCAAAAAAAGCTCCAAGTCAGTCAAGAGCTGATGAGCCCACGCCTTCGGAATCTTGAGGTCACAGTACCAGGGACTGCATCTCCATCTGAGTGTGTTCGTCACCAGCTCCCTCCGCTTTGCACTTGGCTCTTTGCCCTTCTTCCCCATGTGTTGGCTGTTCTCATTTCCAGATCAGAGTTGACCTTTTTTGTAAGGTTAAAAAAAGCGCTAAAAGCCTCTGCCTTTTTACTGTCATACATTATTAGCTTTCTCATCCCATCAAATAAAAGAGCCGCGTTCTCTACCCGGCTCTTGTGACGGATGTATTTAAAGAAGGCTTTCCCCTCCACTTTCTTACAGTTTGCAAATAATCTAACATCATGAATTAATTTAACAAATGTAGTAAAGTAGCCTTCTAGCTCCATGTAGAACTCCCCCACCACCACCATCATTAAAAATTAATACTGAGTTGCTTTGAGTCATTACCCCAAAATGCCAACATAATCACAGAATTAGAGCAGGATCTCTCACACTGTCAAGTACATACAGCGTATCTTAAATACTTCAGTACATGACGATGCATTGAGTGACATACAGATGGTAAAAACGTTATTAGCATTATATAACAACTTCTAAAAGTTTCCTCTCAAAAGAATTATAGATTCATATTTAATTGTAAGAAATAATACAGAGAGATCCCATGTGCCTTCTATCTAGTTTTCCACAACTATTTTTAAACAAAGAGACAATAGTGCAGTGAAGGCCTTGGGAAGGAGCAGGATAGGAGATGATGGGGTCAATGGGGAGATAGATATATATATTTAAAAAATTCATTTCTATCAATTCATTTCTACCTGTGCATGCCAATGCAAAGTACTTTGATAGGCCCAAAGATCTTGCTTTTGTCTGAGACCTGGGATGAATTTCTTCAGTGTCCGTACAGTTTTTGCCTTTTCAGCAGTCACATGCTCACAAATATTACTTTCTCTGTTTTCTGAGAGAATTCTTGCATGAGAGAATAATTAAAATTCTCAACATAAAAACACCAGAATTATTTACTACAAATTCAATATTTAAACTAGTCAAATAATTACAATACTCAAATAAAGTAATTTACCCACTCTAAAATATCTTTGTTACTTATTATGCAAAGCATATAGGAAAGTTGTCAAATAACACTGCATTCCAATCGATACTTATAGCTTATTGTATGCACTGCTGGTGTGTGTGTGTGTGTGTGTGTGTGTTGTGTGTGTGTGTGTTGTTACTTTAATTTCTACACCATTGTGTGTTGTAATGTGTGTTTCTGTTATTTGTATTGTGATATTTACTTCATTGAATTTTCTACAGGTTTAGAAATCTCTCCAATGATGCATATCTTTTGAGACAAAATGAATGCAAGCTCTTTCAAAAGAGAAGGGTTAAAAAAAAAAGTCTCTTCAGAATTCTGCAATGTTTTCCATGATCTAATCATAAAACTACATTATCACGGTGACAGCCTTCCCTATCTGGTTCCTCTGAGCCTCTTTAAATTAATTCAACACCATTACATTCCTGGGAAGCTAGAGGCTGTGACTTAGAGTCCAATTAAAAACATAACATAATTTAACTATTGATAAAAAGATAATCTTAGAAAGTTCATTTTCATGGGGATTATTAAAAACTTGATATATTCCAAGTGGGAATAACAATTTCATTTCACCTCAGGTAAGGAAAGTAAATGGAAGTAAGTTCAATTGTAAGTACAATTTAAAAAATTGCCTCCAAAAATATAACTTTGGATACTTACACTGGTGTTCTTGATGATCGATAGGAAAAAAAATCTTGCTTTTCTTTCAAAGTTAAAAGTGGGTAAACAACCAAACAACAATAAGCCCTAACATAATGTTAGCCCTCTGAATTTTGGCAAATGGAAACCACGGAATAAAACCTCTCAGTCCACAGGGAGAAAAAAGCTATGAAGTCCATGAACAATTTTAGAGAAGAATTTATAGACCACTCGAGTTTAGTCATATTAATAGTTGAATAGTATGTGCAATAATTTGGCGCAAGTATTAAAAATGACTTAGGCTAACTAATTAGGTAGACAACAACTCACTTCTGGCTACAGTCCCAGTTGAAGCATAACTTATAATATGTTTTATGAACTATTCTATAAATCCTTAACTACCAGGGTTACAAATTCCTGTGTTCCGACAGTAGATGTTGTCAGGAAACAGCAGTTTTTTCCCTATTTTCTCCGTCTGACCTAGAGACGGCCGGCCTCGGGGCTCCAGCACCGACAGAGAAATGAAGGGAGGAGATGGCAGTCATGGGACTATCTCTAGGCTGAAGGAGAAAATTTACGCAAAGAAAAAATTGTTTTTCTATTAAAAAAAACAACAACACATAACATTACTTTTGTACATTTCATGAACAAGCTGTTTGTCCAAAAATAAAATAAAATATGCAAATAAATAATACAAATAATGACTTGTTCAACCTTCGCAGTTTGTATTAACTTAGACACTGACCATGGTCAAGTTTCCTATTATCTATACATATAAAAAGCCAGTGGTCATAACAGTGTAACGACCAAAGACCGGTCACCACGGGAGCACCTCTTGGTCTCATGGTCCACAGGCTCAGATAGCAGCAAGGCAGGCACCAGGGAGATGGGGGTGGGGAGCATGGCACAGGTGCCCAGGTGCCCAGCGGAGGTGCTATTGCCATGGAGGGAGGGCAGGGGGCTGGCGGCGGGAGGGGGGGGTGGGGGGGTGGGGAGGAGGGGGGGAGAGGCGGTGCAGGGGGGAAGGGCACAAGCTGGGAGAGGAATTGAGGCAGAAGATAAAAGCTGAACCATTTAAGAGCCAAATGGTTAGGAGAAGCCAACACCTCAGACACTCAACCCTGGGGAGAGAGGAATGGGGACCAGCCAGGCACAAATGAGCTGGAGAGGCTGAGGCAGCCGAGGCGGGGTTTGGGGTTCCACCAGCGCAATGGGTCTGGGGTCCTGCCCGCGTGTGCGGTAGAATATGGGGTCCTGCCCTCCCCTCTCCCTGGGGCACCAGCAGCTTTGGCAGAGTGTGCCAGGTGTCATGATGGCAGACGTGGCCCTGATTTCAGGCGCGGCCTAGGGGACCCTACACAGACATGATTTAATCATGCGCTGTGCCTCTAGTGTTCTATGAAAAGGGAGTTCAACAAGCAAATTAATTGTGCCAATGCCATCAGGAAGTTATGCTCAGCAGGGTATATTTCCAAATATTCATTTTAAGCCTCTCTTCCTTTTTCTTTTCTTCTTTTTTTTTTTCTTTTAATATATTTTTATTGATTTCAGAGAGAAAGAGGAAGGGAAAGAGAGAGAAACATCAATGATGAGAGAGAATCATGGCTGGCCTGCCTTCTGCACGCCCCCTATTGGGGATTGAGCCTGCAATCTGGAAATCTGTGACCTCATGGTTCACAGTGGACACTCTACCACTTAGCCATGATGGCCGGGCAAGCCTCTCTTCTTTAACTTTGGCTGGACTACACTTCAGCACCATCTCCCCAACTCACTTTCCCATCTTCCTTTTCAATTGTTAGCTGCCCAGCAGCCTGAGCGTTGGAAAAACGGATAAAGATACTGACGCCCAGTGGAGAGTCCAGGCTGCTGGGCAAAAGTGTGGGGACAGTTACTAGAGTTGGTCTATCGAATGGTCTGCAACAGACCACTGAAGAAAGAGGTTCCAGGAGAAGCGCAACAAGGAGGCCAGACAGGTAGGCAGTGAGCAGCAGAGAAAGCCACAACTAGGAAGCCGGATTCCCAATACTGGTTTAGGGTAGAGTCAGGTTTCCCATAACCAACTGGGGGCTCACAAGAGTAAAGCAGTGTCATTCAGGACCTAGACAATTAATAAATCCTTGTGTACTAGAGACGATGCAGAAGACGACTGAGTTACATGAAACTAGTACATCTGCAGGGACCTTGAGCACAAGACCCTCATCCCAACGATGCCCCTTAGGGCGAATGCCTTAGGGAGAACTGAAGCATCCCCCAGTGTTGTCCGAGGGTGTTTTATTGTTGATTTACCGGTCAGGCCAGTGGGCAAAGGAGCTGAAACATGAAAGAACTTTACATCTCAAATTAGGATCGATCTGAAAACTGGTGTAGTGCATCTCCTCTTGAGAGGAAATAGATTTATTAATGCGGCCCTGGATCTGGAAGACTATGGTACCTATTTGGGTGATAATAAGATGAAGGCTGACATTCAGGGTTTGCTGTAAGAGTCCAATGCGGTGATATTGGAAAAATCACTTTGTCTATTATGAATCATTGTGTTTTTTAAAATATATTTTCATTTATTTCAGAGTGGAAGGGAGAGAAGGAGAGATAGATAGAAACATCAATGATGAGAGAGGATCATTGATTGGCTGCCCTCTGTATGCCACCTAATGGGGTTCGATCCCACAACCGTGGCATGTGCCCTTGACCGGAATGGAACCTGGGGCCTTTCAGTTGCAGGCTGATGCTCTATCCACTGAGGCAAACCAGCTAGGGCAGGAATCATATTTTTCTTGAGAGCTTATTGATACCTATTGCCCTAATACTTCTACTAACTCCAGTAACTTAGGACAATGAATTTAATAAACAAAAGTGTATATTCATGATTGACGAATATACACAAATTGCAATATACACTTCCTCAATTCCTCTCCCAGCAATTTAACTTTGATATCCTATTCATTTCCCTTCTCATTTGATTAAGAAAAAGCCAGATCAATACCTCAAGTCTACATCCCTTGACATCTCCTTGCAACCTGTAAAATTGTGAGTGCTCTAATGTGTCCCTGAGGGTTTTGCTAATTTTCCTGGAAGTTCTCATCAACAGGAGCCTTGGCTCCCCAACACTCCTTTCTCATTGTGTGCTTTGATTTGTACCTTTCACAACACTCACTCCTGCATCTCTTTTCTGACTGCCTCCTCGCTCCTGCTGCCAGAAGGAAGCTGAGTCTTTGCCGGCATCTATAGCTCCCTCCCGGCTCTGGCTCTCTCTAGTCTCTTTCTTCTGCTCTCACCATAAATGCAAATCCTCTCCTCTCACTCTGCACAGTGAAGCTTTCACCTCTGCTAGTGCGGCCTTCTGAATCCCAGCTAAGACTGCAGCCTGTGGGTGGGGTGATTCTGAAATTCCTTTCTTTCATTCACTCACCAGCTTCGCAAACAGGGAGATGGCCGTGGAAAGACAAGGGTTCTGGTAATGGTTTGGGTCCCAGAACCCTTTGTAATCTATTTAAAATGATTATGAACTCTTAAGGAAGAAAGTACATATACATACATATCATCTTTCTTATATGTTAGGAGGTTTACCCTGAAGCCTTGTGTGAATCTATTACATTGGCCCAGGTGGCCTGGGACCTCAGTTAAAACTTCTCCTGTGCAAAGAAAAAAAAATGATGACTTTGTAAGTACAACTGAGAACAAGTCCTGATTTTGACTGTGTGTTTCCAAAATAGACAACATTCCCTGAGTTGACATTGATTCTTCTGTAAAACATGATCAACAATATTCATTTCTGAGTTGTTGAGGATTAGAGAATTTGGTAATATCCTAGCATAGGGAAGTCCTTTAGTAAACATCAAATCATTGAAAACAATCCATCCCATCACTTTCTGGTAGGACATTAATTCCTGCCTACATCAAGATAACAATAATGAGTGATCTGAATTAAAATTATACAAAAGAAATTATTTTTTTGAACTTTTCCCTTTGAACTATGGATTTTTGCTAATTTTTATTTCTCACTATCTATAATAAAAAAAGCATAGTATGCTAATTAGGTCATACAGCCGAAACCCCTTCTGGATGTCCTTCCGGACATCTTTCCAGATGACCCTCTGGACGAAGCTGGGATTGTGAGAGCCAAGCCCCTTGTATGAATTTCATGCATTGGGCCTCTAAGTGTTAGTGTGTTTATGTAAATAGCAATCAATGTTGACTCAAGCTTGTGGTAAAAGTTCTAAGTTCTTTCTGGGGAAAATGAAGGAGAATTTCTTAACTGAGTCTCAAATAGGGAATTTCTGCATCTAAAACTTTGTCCCTGTAGGCTTTTAACTCATAATTGCAATTTTATACATTGATTAATATGTATACAGGTTCGGGATCTAACCTTATAAATTAAGTGTCTTATAATCATTTTTTTTAAAGTTCAGATCTCATTCCTATTCCAATGGCATCCAAAGGTCCCCAGGATAAAACAGCTGATAACGTGCATGGTAACATTTCCTTACATCTATAATAATAAAAGCATAATATGCTAATTAGATCTATAATAATAGAAGCATAATATGCTAATTAGACCAGACGTCCTTCCAGACGCAGCCAGGGCTGTAAAGAAAGCCCAGTTCCTGGGTCTCAGGTGCCAGAGGGAAGCCCGTGCTGGCAGCCAGGGGAAGGAGGGCCTACTCTTGCACGAATTTCATGCATCGGACTTCTAGTGTTTACAATAAAGAAGGTTGGAACCCATCTAGGAATAGAGCAAATTAAGAGTGAGGTTCACTGCCATCTATTTTAAATACAACCATGTCCTTCTGGACTGAGAGGGAGAAGACAATTGTACTTTTAGCTGTTTATGTAGTTGTCCTATTCACTTTATTATTCACTCATAAGCACCTTTTATTGGCTAGTCTGTGTGCTTGACCCTAGAGTTACAAAGATGTGTAACACATGGGTCTTGCCTCCAAAGCTGAGGTGGACAGTGAGTCCTTGACTCTTGTTTAATGGAAGAATGCATAGCACAGTGTTTAAACGCACACTCTTTACTATCCAACAGACCTGTGTTTGCATCTTGCCTCTGAAACTGACCCTTAATGCCAACTTAGCCAATTACCAAAGTCCTCAGGGGCCCAATTCCTTCATCTGTGAAATGTAGAAATAGTATCTACCCTGCAAGATTGTTGTAGGGATTAAACAGAGGCAAAGTAAGCAGCATGCCAAGCACAATGACTGGTGCATACTAGTTGCTCAATAAACACTGGCTATTATTACTACATCTCTAGCACCCTAACTCTAATAACTGAGACAGCTTCACAAAAACCCTACGGTAGCCTATGAAAGTTTATTTTATTGCACAGTAACACAGGTATGAGTCACTTTCAGGCGACTCTTTAATAGACAAATGCTATTAAAAACAAGCAAACTCTTTCTACCAAACCATCAGTTGCTGACAAAGGTTCTCATAGGGCCATGGTCAGCAAACTGTGACTCTCAACCCACATGCGCTCTTTGGCTCCTTGAGTGTGGCTCTTCCAAAAAATACCATGGCCTAGGCAAGTTTATTTTGAAGAAGTGGCGTTAGAAGAAGTTTAAGTTTAAAAAATTTGACTATCAAAATAAATTTCAATCTTTGTACTGTTGATATTTGGCTCTGTTGACTAATGAGTTTGCCTACCACTGTCATAGGGTATGCTTTACTAGGTATTTTCTGACAGTAATCTAAGGCTGCACATTTCAATGAAAAGGATCTACTTTGTGTTTTTCAAATACTGTATCAAGAATAGGTACTCTAAAGAGAAAATGTAAAATTTGTTTTAAATAAAATCTGCACAAGAGTTTTGTTATAAGCTTTGAAACAAATATTCAGCTTACATCCTATTTCTGGAATACATCTAACTGTTTCTGTTTTATAAAACTGCTGATTTATGCATATATACATTTACACACATGTATGTGATATTTATCAACCAAGTACCAAAAAATCTCAGAAAGGTATCTGATGAGCCAACATCTCATTTTCCTGGTGAGGCATTAGCAGTTTTGTGGGGAAAACCTAGAATGCCTGCAAGTTTTTCCTCACACAGACTTTCTAATGATGGCAAATGAAAAAAAAAAAAAATCCAAAAACTAAATTTTAAAATACTTATTACTGCAATTTTCCATCAGGAGCAATAGATTCTAAATGAAAACTTCTAGTCTCACCAAATTGTTATTAAAATAAAATTGCCTTACTTTTTGCTACATTATCCTATATAATAAAGAGGTAATATGCAAATTGATCCTCATACCCTCACATCAGAAGATGGCCACCCCCACTTCATCATAAGAGGGCCACCACAAGATGGTCACCCCCACATTATCAAAATATGGCTGCCCTGCATCATCACAAGATGGCCACCACAAGATGGCTGCCTCCACATTGTCACAAGATGGCCAGAAGGGGAAGGCAGTTGGGGGTGACCAGGCCTGCAGAGAGAGTAGTCAGAGGTGACCAGGCCTGTAGGGGAGGGCAGGGTGGGGGACCAGGCCTGCAGGGAAGGCAGTTGGGGGCAAGGGAGGGGAGTTGGGGGTAACCGGTCCTGCAGGGGAGGGCAGTTTGGGGGACCAGGCCTACAGGGGAGGGTAGGTGGGGGTAATTGGGCCAGCAGGGGAGCAGTTAGTGTCAACCAGACTGGCAGGGGAGTGGTTAGGGGGCTATAGGGCTGGCAGACAGAGTGGTTAGGGGTAATCAGGCAGCCAGGCAGGTGAGTGGTTAGGAGCCAGCAGTCCCTCATTGTTAGAGGAACATCTCCAAAGGGTCCCAGATTGGAGAGGATGCAGGCTACGCTGAGGAAACCCCCTCCCCCCCCCATGCACAAATTTAATGCACTGGACCTCTAATTTTAAATAAGATTACAAAAAATTATTTCATGATTCATGCACATTAACATAAGAGCATGTAAAATGTGACTAACTCCCCATAAAAACCTTACTATCAAGTTCCTTTTGTAGGATACTTTCATCAGTAAACCCCTAAGTCCTAGAGTATCTTTGTAGACAGAATTCAGGTTTTATAAAATGCAACACAATCTTTAAAAACCACAGTGCTTCTTCTTCTACCACCAACTCTAAGTTATTAGTAATTTCTTGAGTATTTCTACATCTGACAAATATGTCTAGGTTTTTCCATAATGCCCATTTCCATAATGCCAGTGATTTCGAAGTGCTCTGAAAGAAGTATTAGAGGACAGATGTAATGAATGAGGGAGTGCACAAAGCTCATTAGCTTGAACATCTCTGGCAAGTAGTTATGGGTCAGAGAAACTATGGAGGGTCAGTGCTTTCATAGAATTCAAATTGCTATTTGGCTGGAAAAGGGAGAGAGAGCCACCACTTCTCTGTTGTGGTCCAAGGATTAAGAAAGAGTTTTAACAGTTGTGAATTTTATACGTGGCAGTATAATTTGATTGTTCAAGTTTTAAAAGTTCTAATATTTACTTATTCCCAGTTCTACCTTATTAACAGTGCTTCCTGATGGAATGACAGAGAAGAAGATATGATTCAAATTTGAAATAAAAACTAATAGAAAGTTTAATGAAGTGGGGTTGTCTAGTCTAGACATAGAAAAGACTGAAATACAACAATAATAGTTGCCAAGCCTATGAGTATTTATTTATTTGGAATGGTTCTGTGCTATAGATTTAAGCTACACTTCAATTTGTTCTAAGCCCACTTAGCAGCACACTAACCGTGACATGACAGAGGAAAAAAGTCAAATGAAATTGGACTTACAATTCGTGTCAGCACAAGGAAGTTGAGCTTGATATAAAATAGGACTGTGATGTTTATTAAGAATGAAAATGAACTGGTAAAAGGGACTGTAAAATTTTTCAAAAATATATTACAACATTTGTTGACCTACCTGGACTTTTGAAGCTCTGTGTTAGAAAGGCAAGAAGTAGCATGGATAATGTAGGAAGGACCCTTCTATTTTCATAAGTGACAATTCAATTACAGTGTGAACCGATCTTTGATATCTTTTTAGTTTTCCCATTGAATGTTTGAATTTTGATAAATGAAAAGATGTGCTTTGTTTTTTTTTTTTTTGTGGGTGTGTGTGATTGGTTATTTTGGTGGTAATCTCTAGCAGTATTCTGAAAAGATTAGTAAAATAATAACAACAACAACAACAACAATAACACACACACACACACACACACACACAAAATTATTGGGTCCCCTCTGAAAGAAAAGAAAGTTGTAAAGCAATAGTACATAGTACACATTTATTAAGAACAAGTAAATTCAATGGAATATTATGCTGCCATAAAAAAGAAGGAACTCTTATCAATGGCAACAGCATGGATGGACCTGGAGAGCATTGTGCTAAATGAAATAAGGCAGTCAGAGAAAGATAAATATCACATGATCTCACTCATTTGTGAAATATAATGAAAAACATAAATTGATGAACAAAAATAGAGCCAGAGGGAAAAAATATTTTAGAATATAATAGAAGTAATCCTATTATTTGCATATTTTTAATATTTCCAACAACTTTTGTGATTATTATATGTTAGTACCATTTTGGTAATATTATTATGTTTAAAATCTTTTTTTTCTTGAAATATTAATTTTTATTGCATGTAATATTATAGTTAAAATCGTTTTTTTAAGTATTAATGTTCATTGCATGTAAATGGCTAATTATTTTGTATCTATAATCTGGTAATAGATTTATTTTGTATATTAAAAAAAAAACAGAAACAAGTGAGTTCGTTGGGAAATCAAATGACTGCAGCATGAGATGTCTGTCAAATCTCTCACAGAGGCCCTGGTGGACAAGCTTGAGAGACACACCTTGTGGCACATTTGAGGTAAGTATTTTAATGGGCAGACTTTGTTTAAAAGGTTCTTTCTATGTGACTTCCCAAATCAAAAACTTTATTTATTTTGAAGGGGAAAATTGTAGAATTCTGATCACAATTGTGGAAAATCAAACAGCAAATATCTTTTTATGATACCATCAAAATTTTGACAGACCAGCCGAAACCGGTTTGGCTTAGAACGTTGGTCTGTGGACTGAAGGGTCCCAGGTTCGATTTCGGTCAAGGGCATGTACATTAGCTGCGGGCACATTCCCAGTGGGGGTTGTGCAGGAGGTGGCTGGTCGATGTTTCTCTCTCATCAACGTTTCTAGCTCTCTATCCCTTTCCCTTCCTCTCTGTAAAAAATCAATAAAATATATTAAAAAAAAATTTCTGACAGACCAAATAAACAAAAAAATTTAATAATTTATATAAATTTATATATACTTTACTTTAGAAAGATCAAAAAAGCTATTGTAATAATATGTATAATGGGAAACAAGGTAATTTGAAGGCAATAAGGTAATGTGTATAGTTAATAAGGTAATTTAAAAGTATTAAGTGAAAATTATATTCTTTAGACATGTTTCACTGAACATGGACTATTTATGTGCCAGGTACTGTGTTAAGAGCTGCAGATGAAACAATGAAGAAGAGAACACATTCTCTACCTTCATTGAGTTTATAATCTACCTAAATGGTGCGATAAAAAATTAACAAGTAAATTTATAGTAATAAAAGAGAAACATGCAAATTGACCATCACTTCACTATACCCACCAGCCAATCAGGAGGGAATATGCAAATTCGAAGGACAAAGATGGCAGTTCCTAAGATGCTCCAGGCAAGGAGTGGCCAGGCAGGGCAGGACACCTGCTATGAGAAGGAGGGCTGGGGGTAAAAGGATCTATAGGAGCAGCACTCCAGCTGCAGCGAAGATGAAGATTGCAGACTTCGGAGTCTGCAGCAAAGATGAAGATGGCAGACTCCCATTGGAGTCTGCAGGGAAGCAGCCAAGAGGAAGATGGCAGACTCTGGCCTAAGTCTGCAGCAAAGACAAAGAAGGCGGACTCCGGCCGGAGTGAAGGCCTGGGTCCTGGGTGCCACAGGATAACCCATGGTAGAAGCCAAGGGAAGGAAGGCCTATTGCACAAATCTCTTCGTGCAAAGGGCCTCTAGTAATTACATAAGCAAAATAATCCATGATTTCAAAAGTGCTGGAGATGGAGGGCAAAGAAGGGAAAATCAAGTAAAAGATAAACGACGCACAGGCAAAATTGGCTAATGGACTACATGTGGAAAGTAAGAATGAGTAACAGGAAGGATTAAGAATGTCTTTTCAAAGTTATGGTTTGTAAAAACTATAAAAATTGTTGGGCCTTTTCCTAGAGATAAGTTAGGCTGAAAAAGACTTAGGAAAGATTCAAGATTTTCATAAGAGTCTGTTACACATGAGAAAGGGTTAAAGTTTGAAACATCAAAATGAGAGTCACAACAGAAATAACATCTGAAGCCTTGCAAATATATGATCTATCTTAGGAGAGAGTCTGGTCAAAGGATAAAAATGGGTTTGGGATAAGCAGGTAGGAACTTATTTCGGGTTGGGAAAAGGAAAGAGGATGTGATGAAAACCAAAAAGTTGCCAATGAGGATGGTGAAGACTAAGAGTTTGGGGTCCCAGAAGTTCAGGGAAGAAAGCATTTTTATAAAAAAGGGAAAAGTCAGTGAAGTCAGATGAATTCAGGTAAGAACCAAAATGCTGTTGGATTGGACAATTTGGACAGGATGGAAGATCTTGACAAAAGTAGTTTTAGTAAACTCAGGGGCAAATAAGATTAGTAAGTAAAAATAGATAAAGTATAGATCAGGTGTGATAATAGATTAGGTAAGAGATAGAAGAGAAAATGAAAGGAAAGGAAATGGAGACATTCTATTTAGTCAAATATTTCTAGAAGTTTCTGCGAGGGGGACCATGGCATACTGGAGTGCTGATGAGAAAAAAATACGATGTCAAAAGAACTGCTGATTTTTAAGGAAAAACTGAGAGCACGAAAGTATTTCTATATGAACGCAGCAGAAATGGAGAAAGTTGCGATAACTGCATGCTGAAAATTATTCATAATGCTAGAAGATAGTCAGAAAGAGACGAGGAGTCCAGACAAACTGTGGTTTGTAGCTTGATGTAGGACAGCGAGGGGTTTTCAGATTTTTCTATTTTCTTAAAACAGTATGAGATGATGTCAATAGTCTGAAGGGGTAAAAAAAAATATTATGTGAGGTTTGAGAAAAAAGATAAGGCATGAAATAGTCTTCATGGGCAGTTTAAAAGCTAGCCTCATAAAGAAACACAGCATGACTGTGTGGAAGAACCTGGCCTCCAACGGAGGTCTTTGGAAATGAACCTAAAGTAAACTCCTCAGCTTGGGTGGTTTTCCCCAGAGAACTTCAGCTACTCTGTTACCAACGCTCAAGAAAATGGTAGGTTTTCCTAGTGCTGGGATTGGCCAGGGGAACATTGTGAAAGAAGATGAGAAGAGGAAGGGAGTTGAAGATTCTTGGAGGGAATGACTAAATGACAGAGCATGAGGTCTAATTGGGCAGTGAAGGGAGTTAAGAAAGGTGTGGATTTCTGGGTATAAAAAAGAGGTAAGATAAATGGGTGGACTTTGAAAAAATGCAACAGCAGGATCTTTAGAGCACATTAACATGAAGGTTGTGTGCAGTGATGGAATGTAATGTTTAATACCGAGGTTTCAACTGTGCTACATTTTCCAGCGATGGTAGCATCTAGGATGTGGCCATGGCCATGAGTGACAGTGATGGAAAGAAGGAAATGATCACTGGAGCTGGGGAGGTCAAAAATGAAGAGGCCAGAATGCAGGTGTTTGAGGACATGGATGTAAGGACGATGGGTCAACACTGTGTACGTGATTGCTTTTCCTAAATGCACGTGCTATCTTAGGACACACTAGTGATGATAGAGTGGGCATAATGTGTAAAACAAGGGAGATGATAGTTATGTTCTATGTAACACTGGCAAGCCTTTCCTTTTAGTTTCAGATTCCATTAAGTGTGACACATTTTAAAACAGATTAAATGCCAAACGGGAAAACAATCCAGAACAAGGGAAAAGAAGAGTGAGAAAATGTAAAATGTATCATAAGAGCATCAGATGAAGACATTGAGGGAAGTTAGGCTGGAAAAGAGAAAACTTTAGGGGAAACATGAGAGATGTTTTCGAATATTTAAAGTGCTGTCTTGGGTGGGGGGGGGGGTGGTCAACAACTAGATTCATTATGTTTTGTTTCTGAGGGAAAACTGATAAAATACCGGATGTGACAGGAAGACATCTTTCATTACAATGTTAAAAAAAAAAAAAAAAAGAACTTTCTTACAGTCAAAGTCCAAAGACACAACCTATTTTTCTGGAAGACACTGGTGGCTCATCATTGGATGTGTTCAGTCTAGTTGGCATATCCACAAATACCTTCAAGAATCAGAGGTCAATGTTTTTTATTTTGCAATTCTCTATAAAGGCATCAAAGTCTAGAATATTCTAGCATCAAAACTACTGTTTTTAATGTGGTGATGAATTCTTCCTGGTCTATATATTTGTTTGCGTGAAGCAATTTAACTTATTTCTCACTATTTCAAATATCACTGACGAAGTGCGTGTGGTAGAATCCAGAAATTATCAAACCTAGAATTAAAGGTGCCATATTTGAACTCCAGCTATACTATTTATTAGTTCCTTAATTTCACTTTTACACAAATATAACATGAGAATAACTACTTGGTTAAGAAAGCTATGAAAATATTTTTGGGGGAAGCAGGCCAAAAAAAGTTATTAAGGCCAAGAAAAAGTTATTAAAGTTTATATAGATTAGTAAATTCTCAAAAAGTGGTTGGTGCATATTAGATTTTCAGAATGGCCTAATGAGGTTCTAGTAGCTTATAAAAGCTCTCTAAGTTTTTTTTTTTCTTTTTTCTTCTGATAATTCCATTGACAAGGGTAAGGTGAAAACAACGACAACAACAACAAAAAAGGATTATAGCAAAACTAATAACCTCATTACCCAACTTATAAATAATTGCTTCTTTTATATTCCCAGTGTCTGTAATAATTATTATTTTAGGTAAGATATGTAGACTGAAAATATGTTGATTTGATGACAATTTACAAGATGAGAAGTACCAAAGCTTGGACAACAGCTTGGTTACAACTTCAAGTTCAGGGCCACAGGGGGGCTTTTAAATATGTAGATGATGGGAGAAAATGAAGTAGCCAACCTATGCCATCCTGGTGACTTCGATAATACGTGACTTTCTGTACCAATCTTTAACATCTCTTACACTGTCTCTGTTGGTCTTCCTGGACTTGAGAAAACAGAGAGAGAAACAATTTACGATCACTCCACCAGTAATCCAAATTACCTAAGAAAAAGGGGTTGTTGCATCATTTTGTGGCAGAGATTTACTTCTCATGATTTGGCTGAACAAAGCCTCATCATGCCTTGGTGTTAAGAGCCCATGACTGGGAATTAGAAAACTGGGGTTGAGTCCTTTCCTGCTGGCACCTCTTGAGCCCTAGTTCCTTCTGAGCAGGGGCAATAGTTCCAGGCTCACCCACCTCATGGTATGTTTTGTGGACGGGGCTATGAATAGATGTGTGCACAGACATTATTTATTTTTATTCCTCATAGATATTCTTCAAGGAAATTATTGATTTACACATACCCTTCCCACCCCACAAAATGATTAGTGAGGCCCTGAAAGCCACCTGCCCTACCAAAGGTCACAAACAATAACACAGCCAACATTAAATGGGACTTTGCTAATTCCAAAGCCCGTGATTTCCCCACAGCTCCAGAATGAAGCAACATCTGCCAGAAGCTGCAAACAGCAAAGTTTAATTTATTCCAGGAAAAGGAAGGTTATCCCAGAAAGGACACTTAATCAGAGTATCCTACTTGGCTCTGAAGTGAATAGTTTTTACATAACTAGAATAATGCAAGCCCTGGCCACTGACTTAACTAAAATAGGTAAATTTTGATGACAGGGTTTTAGAAGACATTGGCTAAAATAAACGCACCAAGAGGCAATGGTAGTAGCATATTATTTAAAAGTTCACAGGTAATTCCAGGTAATTCCTAAAAGAATCCACTCAAAACACACACACACACACACACACACACACACACACACACACAGAATGGAAGTGAGGACTTATACTGGGAGTGGAGGGTCCAGGAGTAGGGCCTGACTTCTTGATAAGCTTTTATTGCTACTTGATTTACTATGTTCATGTAGTAAAATGATAAACAAGATGAAAATAGAGATAACTTCAGAAAGTTTAATGAGGCCACTCCATAAATATGCTGCATGTTATGTTAGGCTTTTGGGAGCTATGCATGTTTTTGTCTTGCTCTTTCTGTTTGCATATTATAACAATTTGGAATATTTTGCATCTATTAAGATTTCAAAAAAGTGAAGGGCTATTATGTCTCTAGGAAGAGTACTCTTATGTTGCTGAGTGAAAAGCTCAGTTCTTAGTCTGTGGCCAGTATTTGTTTTAACTACTGCTTGTTGCTTAAAAGCCTGCTGTTTTCTGCTGCAGAATTTGGATTCAGGTGAAAAGTCAGCACAGGTTAAATGTGGAGACCTGTAGTAAGGCTGTAAGAAATCCTGGTCATCATCTGCCCAGAAATCCTCCCATACTGGTAATCTCTCTTCCTTCATTAGGGTGCCAAACTTCACTAGGTATTTCTGGAGTTTAGGTATAACTAATGATGAACCGATGAGTGGATTTCTTGAGGGCTGAAATTATAAGACCAGGAAAAGACAAGTCTTTCCTGAATCACAGTATGAATGTGACAGGCAAAGCAGGGGTCTCCTGCCTGACCAAACTAAAAAAGATGGAGGAAAGAGGGATCTCTAGCTAAAGGCATCTATTTTTAGTTGACAGATGATAAAATGAAAATATGTCACAATGAAGTTTATGTTTTCTAACTTACAGAGAAGGTTTGCCTCCTTGTATAAGTGTATCTATATATAAGCATGCCCATGCATATGTATGATACACTTATATTTAAAATATGAATATGTAAAAAGTTGTGACTTATTTTTTTTATCTTAACATACCACAATTTATATATCTAACTACATGCTGTCCTTTGGACAATAGTGATTTTGGAAAGCTTTATACCTATCTTAATGTTCTCCCTAAATTTAGAAGTCTTTCTATCTGCTTTTTTAAAAATTGTTTCTTTTGATAATACATTTTACCAAATATTATTGAATATATGTTTTGAAAAATCAATCATTTTTGGAGACAGCCAAAAAAAAAGTGGAATAAAGTCTTATGAAGGTGAGTGAGCAACATGAGTCATAGGGTTATGAATAAAGTATGAAGTTTGATTATCAAAGGTAAGATTATATTTCTTATTGATCAGGCTAAAAATCCCCAAAGAAAATCCAAAAGCAAATTCCACAGGTATTTTAGGAAATATTGTTATCACCTTGGCTGGGTAGCTCAGTTGGTTAGAGTATCATCTCCATACACCAGCGTGGCAGGTGTGATCCGTGGTCAGGGCACATACAAGAGGCAACCAATGAATGCAGAGAGTGGAACAAGAAACCAGTCTCTCTCTCTGTCTCTCTCTCTCTCCTTCTCTCTCCCCTTCCTCTTAAAAAATCTTATCATTGGTTTATGTCTTTTATGTCTTGAGTCTTGAAAGCTGACCTTCCTCAGTTGAAAAATTTAATTTTGCTAAACCCAATAGAAAGAACAGTCATTTTATAGTCCAGAAATATTAAAAAGAGATAAATGTTATCAATATGAAATATGAATTAAAGAGAAAAATGGCTGGAGTTAAAGAAATCAGCTAGGAAGTGAGCAGAAAAAGAAGATTGGGCTAATAGCATGCAAGGAGCCTGTGTTGACCATTTTACTGACATATGTGGAGGGCCTCCTAAGAAATTAAGTCAAGAGAGAGAAATTGTGTGCCTGATGATTTTCTTTGTCTTCTTTGATCCTGAGGAGAGATATCCATAAACTTTATAATAAAGTGGGCCAGCCAAAACTGGTTTGGCTCAATGGCTAGAGCATCAGCCTGCGGACTGAAAGGTCCCAGGTTCGATTCCGGCCAAGGGCATGTACCTGGGTTGCGGGCACATCCCCAGTGGGGAGTGTGCAGGAGGCAGCTGATCGATGTTTCTCTCTTATCAACGTTTCTAACTCTCTATTCCTCTCTCTTCCTCTCTGTAAAAAAATCAATATATATATATATATATATATATATATATATATATATATAAAGTAGGCCAATTATTAAACACATTATTATTATTATTATTATTATTATTATTATTATTATTATTGATGGTGGTAGTAGAGGAAGAGAAGATGGAGGAGGACTAGGGATAAATAAGAATGGATGAAAAGGCTGAGTCTAACCAGGCAAAGATGAGAGGGTTGGAAAAGCTAACAAGTTTGTGGAACTGGAGAAATGGTTAATCTGATATTTAAAAAAAAATTAATTTTGAGAGGGAGATATTTTTTTTCAAGGAGCTCATCTTGCTTACTTATGCTTATGGTGCTAGTGATGTGAAGTTATAAACCGAATAGCTCCTTCATTAAAGGAGCTTGCTAATATTTATATTTTGTATTTCCACAATTCTTCTATATGGGGAATCTGAAGATTGGTGTGTTTAAACTTATTCAAACAATAAGGTATAAGTTTATCCTTTCTTGCTTGATTTTAGTGTACAGTCCTGTTCTGCTCAAGACATTTCCATCAATGGACCACAATAGGAGGGTGGTCTCAGAAGATTAAAATGGAGCTGAAAAATTTCTATTGCCCTGTTACAGCCCTGCTAATGTCTTAGCACAATGCATTACACAAATACATACCAGTTTTGCAGCTGTCTAAAGCAGTGGTGGCCAACCTTTTGGAGCTCATGGGTCACCAGTGGTCCACGGACCACAGGTCGGTGACTGCTGGTCTAAAGTATTCCATACTGTAACATGCTGCCTAAGTTTGTAAACTAGGGGAATCGAATTTGTCACCCCAAAATATGACTCTTTGACATAAGGATCATTTTAAGAAACAGCAGACTTCAGAGAAGCTTTGAAAACCAAGTAGAAGTTACCCTTGGTAAAAGACATTTACATTTGTAAGGGACATCTCCATGTATAAGGAAGTGGGGCTTGACTTTATCTCTAGAAACTCTTATCAGTGCAGATGACAGTGACTTAAATCAGCATAACAACCTTACCCTGGTTTCCTGTGCTCTTTTTGCTAACCTCCCATAACTGACCCCCATCTCCAATGGCTTCCTTTGTTTTCAACAGAAGGTATGATTTAAGATGGGGGCTTCAGCCATTTTGAAGAGTTACTCAGTTTTCCTGGATCTCTCCCATGCATACAGAAGGTCTACATGTTAAAACTTTTCTTTGTTTTTCTCCTGTTAATCTGCCTTTTATTATAGGGATGTCTCAGCCAACAACCTAGAAGGGTAAAGGAAAATTATTTTTCCTCCCCTACAGAGCAATCGGCTATACCATATACCTAATTATGCAGTAGGCTACACCATCAAGATATGTGTAAGCACATACAGGATGTTCGCACAACGACAACAAAATCACCTAATAACACATTTCTCAGAATGTATCCCTGTGGGTAAGCACCTGAACACTCTCATGTTATTTCCTGCATTCTCTGCGATGCACATTTAATTACATGTTCCCCACATCTGCTGAATGGAAAAAATATACTACAGGAGAATCCTAAGTTTCTAAGACTACAGATTTGAACTTAATACAATTGGCCAAACTAATAATGGGCTACATTGTTTGTCCATATTGTCTTGAAATGAAGAAATAAACTTAAAGTTTCATTTCATATGTATCTATAAAAGCCAAATTAAGGATACCTATAGTTGTCATCAGTAAAATATATCTTTAAATAAGAATACATTCAATCAATACTAGCTACAAGATGAGTACAGTTTTCTAGCTGGAAATTATATCAGAAAAGTCTGTGTACTTCCAGTGCACTCTAAATACTATACATTCTCCCTGATCTGTGTACCAAACAAATTCTTAATGTTATTACTTTTGCTTATCACTTCTACTCATAGCATCTCTTTGAACTAAGCTAATAGTACTATCTGCATGGTGCTTTCTACTTATTAAACACTTGAATTATTAAAGTCTTTCTTTATCTTTCTTAATACTACTGGTGGAGATGTCGGTAGTAATCTCCCTTTATCCCAGGTAGAAGTTACTACATTTGTTTTCTTAAAAGAAAAAAAAATTATTTTGCACAGAACGAGTTAGGGGGAAGGTATAAGAATGTCAAGAGGAAGGTTAAGGGGTCTACACCTTCTCTGACCTGCAGATCTTACCTACTTCCTTGGATAACCTGCATGGCTGATCTCCTATCACACAACCACACAGCTGGTAGGAAACTGACAGATCCTCCAGTCAATGTCACACTAACACAGGAAGTCCTTCGTCAGCAATCCTGACATCAGCTTCAGCAAGAACAATTGGAACTGGAAATTCATTTCTAGAAGCATAAGTAAGCAGCCACCGCTTTTGAAGTTTAATATTTATTTGAACGTGTTTCTGACATAATTGGAAATCAGCTTCACTGATGCTTAACCTTTTAAAGTAATAACTAAAGTAAAAACACAGGAAATGCAATAGTTACCTCCTTTGATTTTTTTTCCTCTCAGGGAAAATGTTTTAAGAGATATTAATTATAGCTTGAGAAAAACGTTCACAACTGTCAAAAGCAACTATTGAAAATTTGTCATCTAGTCATCACCTTCATCATAATTATCTCAGTCATAAAGTTTTATTTCTAACACCAATGGCATGCTATTTCAGGGGCCATACACAAAAAAATGTGATGAGATAGCTCTAGTATTATATACCTATGTGTATAAAATTAAAACTAAAGATGGATTAAAAAAAAATACTAGAGGTGTATCCTATCCAAACTTCCATGATAATGCTGTCAGAATTTTCAAAGCTTTCTCACATGTTTAATGGACCTCCTCACATGATGTTTAAACGTTTTTCACCTTTTTAACAAGACTTCACAGGTATTAAGAAATTGACATGATCTGTTAAGAATTAATGTAGCAACTTGACATACTCTTGAAATTTCAAGCATAGTCTAATTATTACGCAAGAAAAAAAAGAGACACCTGAAGATTATGCAAAACTATTCCTAAAGCTGAAAAGGTGGATTCTTAAGTATTATCCAATATGCTAGTTTTCATTTCCATAAACCTGAAGAACAGCACTGTTGCTGACTTCTGATCTCTGTGTTTCTGCTGGCCTGCACAATGGCTTGAAAAATATGAAGTAGCTGCTATGTGGGCCTTTCAGGGTTTGTTTTAAAGTCCCTGTGGATCATTGGAACCATCAGGAAAAAACAAACAAACAATAAAAAACTGCAGTATATGGATATTATTTTAGTTGTTCTATAGTGTGTGTGTGTGCGTGTGTGTGTGTGTGTGTGTGTGTGTGTGTGAGAGAGAGAGAGAGAGAGAGAGAGAGAGAGAGAGAGAGAGAGAGAGAGTGGTAGTAGTAGTAGTGGCTTCAAGATGCGATGCAAAGAGATGGGAATGATAAAGCTAATTAGATCAGTGACAATCGGATGACCTAGTCTCCTAGCAGTGTTTCTTGCCCTGGATTATTTGGCGTGTCTGTCTAATGACGAATCCTCCTCCTTTCATACTTGGCCTACCAGACCCAGCCAGACTCGCGAACAGTGGGCTCTAGCTTTGCCCGCCAAAATACTAGCTCAGCCATGATGATACTGCAGTGACCACTAAGAGGGTTTGTGGACTCAGGAATTCCAGAACTAAAATGAGTTAGCTTTAGAAAAACTGGGAGGTTTGTCAGCCCAGGTACAGTTTGCATGCTGCTGGAAGCCAGGCACGTCCGCGGCCTCTTAGGATACCTGCCTCAGGTCTATTGCTCTATAATTTCAACTGCTATTAAGGCTTTATTTTTCTGAAAAATATATTACCTGACAACTGAAAGGAAAACAGAGAAAGGGAAAGGCTGAGGAGGAATCTGTTTCTTTTCTTTTTTTTTTTTTTAATATATTTTATTGATTTTATACAGAGAGGAAGGGAGAGAGATAGAGAGCCAGAAACATCGATGAGAGAGAGTCATCGATCAGCTGCCTCTTGCACACCCCCCACTGGCGATATACCCGCAACCAAGGTACATGCCCTTGACCGGAATCGAACCCGGGACCCTTCAGTCCCCAAGCTGATGCCCTATCCATTGAGCCAAACCGGTCCCGGCAGGAATCTGTTTCTTAAAAAAAAAAAAAAAATCAATAATATTGATTTTTTTTTTACAGAGAGGAAGGGAAAGGGATAGAGAGTTAGAAACATCTATGAGAGAGAAACATCGATCAGCTGCCTCCTGCACACCCCTCACTGGGGATGTGCCCGCAACCAAGGATATTGGATAATACTTAAGAATCTACTTTCAGTCCACAGGCCGATGCTCTATCCACTGAGCCAAACCGGTTTCGGCGAGGAATCTGTGTCATCTACAATCTTTCACCCTTGGAAAACTTTGGGATCATGGGGCGGCAAGTAGTCTCTACTGGGTTCATCTTTATGTGGAATGGGATGAAACAAACAATGCCAAGCGTAGGTTGTCAACCTACTAACCTTACAGAGCAGAACCAACAACACATTCAACAGCTTTTTCAAGGGCGGGGGTGCGTGTGTGTGTGTGTGTGTGTGTGTGTGTGTGTGTGTGTCCAGGCTCAAGTCCCCATCCCAGCCCAATATTCTAGTTTCTGCACTGGGTCCATAGCCCGTGAGTAAACAAAAGAAAGCAGCTAACATATTTTAAAGAAAACAAATGAAATCTGTCCAGAGGGTTTTTGTTTGACTCTCTTATTTTTTTTTTTCTTCCCTTCTTTAAATAGAGAGTTCATTTCATTTTAATGGTCCTGTCTGGGATCCAGCAGGCAAACCTTTCTTACTGATGGGGTCTCCACTTAACTGGTGTCTCTGTCATCAGCCTGACCTTGTAGCTTTCTCTAGTGCCATTAGACCCTGGGCGCTGGCTTATTTTCATAAAGCGGCCCCCTCTGCTTGATCCCACTTCATCTACTTCACGGACACAGACATTTGTTGGGCTTATTAGCTCAGCGGGAGCCTTATCATATTTTGTATCTGAGGCTGCTGGAGATGTCAGGAGATGGAAATGCCGTGTAGCTCTTTATCCTGCTTTCTTTCACTTTCTCCCGGAGCCCAGCTCCGCATTTGGATCCAGTGCTCTCCTATCCCTGGATGCCGAGATCTCTTTAAATACGTCTAGCTTTGCCATCTGTACCAATAACACTGCAAAGGCTTAGCCATGATTAGGCTGTCAAGATTTATTAAGTTAAAAAGTATCAAAGTTTCTCGCTGCAGCCCCAGACCTTTTAAAAATCTACCTTCCTCGGACGCCCTTCCCCACCCCCCGCCTCTAACATTACAGTCCGCTGGCTCTGCTTGACCTTGACCAACATTTGCACCCAGGGAACACTAATGAATTTGGGCCAATTCATCTCCAAACTCCAAATTTAATCAAGCCGACATGTCAGGGAAAGCAGGCTATAATTAACTTCCAGCGTTTTAGGTAATCTGTACATTTTTTATGCATTTCACCTATAGATAGAATTTTGCCACGCTTAACACATCAGTTTTTTCGAAAAAAAGATGCAACGTTAAACAAATACATGCATACTAAAACGGCTGATTTTCAGTGTGAGAGAAGGGTACGGGTGTGTTTTTAATTTTGAAAGCATACTGACATTAAGTATTTGCTGTGTAGTAAAAACTCACACAAACGGCAAAGCTGTTGCGGATTTAGTTCATTGTTTCGTTTGTCTTGTGGTATCTGACTGATGTAATGATTTTAGTAAATGTACACAATAAGTGGCTGTACTTGATTAAAAAATAAGTTCTCAGAGCCGGTACTGAACCGCTTTTGTTTTGGTCAGCACTCTGTTCTGGGGTGGGTAGCATCATTTCTGTACGGTGACACTGTGTTGTTTTGTTATTGTTGTTGCCAAAACAGGAAGATTTCTAGACAAAACTCTGATGTCCTCCTATGACTTGAGCAACTCCCATGTATTCATTTAAAAAGTCACTAAATATTATTAGCTTAAATCATAATCTGATTTGTTCTTAATCAATCTTTAAATGATGCCTGAGCAAGTTTGTTAGGAAAAATAGATCTCATGTTTGTCACTAATTTGGAATGATACAATCTCTGAAAACATTGTCATTACGCACTTCTAAGATGTCTGTACGGGGGCTGTGTCTCAAAGTGAGAACAGTAGCATATAATACCAAGTCTCTAATTTCAGAACAAGAATGGTTCATGGTAAGTATTTAAGCATGTCTGGTCCTACAATCAACATGAGAAAAACTGGCTCAAATTTTGCAATTTTGCTTCTAAAAAATAAAGGAAATTAACATTGAACTGAATTAAAGAAAGACATTTACAAATATCCTATACTTTGATGAAAATTTTCCAATTTGCACTATAGGGAACTTTATTGATTACACAGTTTTAAATATTACACACATAAAGGCCCATTTCACATACTTATACTATCTAGAAAATAAGTGTGAAAATTTTATTTCAATATTTGCATACAATTTACTGATTGATCATTTGGAAACGCTAGGAAGAAATGAAAGTTTGCTAACTGGAAGAATGTATTCTAATAAAAATATTTCTTAGAGAGGTCAATGGAGGAAATCAGGGGACTTATGTACTTTTCAGCATTAAAGAGTAAAAAAATTCTTTTTTGGAGGTAAATCTGATATGACATTAAAAAAACAGGGATATTCCTTTATGGCATAAATGCTTTTAGAAACTGTTAAATTACTCTCAATTTTTTCCAAGTGTCATTTTTATTTTTCTCAATAAAAATATATTTTATTTAATTTTGAAATATTTTCTCTTTAATTTTGAATGGAATTTCTCACCTACCATTCATTCTTAAATCTTTAATAAGTTCCTTTAGCAAGCTCCCAATAATCAAATTTTATCTTGTGAGAATGCATATCAAATAACAAAACTACAATTATGTATTTCATTTTATTTCTTTTAACTAGCTATGTTGTTAATATCTAAGTTAAAAATTCTTTCATTTAATATCATTCCTCATATAAAAAACTTTAGGGACATGCATTTACTAATTACATACAAACACTGAAAAATGAGACACCAAAATTTGTTGCATTAACAATGAATATGATCAGTTCTTCTTATTTTACTCGATTACTTTGACCATGACATCCCATTGTTCTGTTACAGGTATGCCGAATGCAAATGGCAGGAGTGATATAAAGTAGGCAAAGCCGAGAAATGGACGGTTTCTTCATTTGTTTTAATTTTGGTTCATTAATCATATATGTTTTGATTTTCAAGCCCTGGTCAGGGATAAAAGTCTAAAAATTGTAGAAAGCGAATTCTATGTAAAATGGCATCCTTATGTTAAATCAGAGATTCTGGTTGAAGGCGAAGTGTTTTACATTTATAAGGTCTGCAGGTGCTATAATATATCAATGCTATTGATATGGTGTATAACCCTACATTGCCTAAGGAACTACTGAAGATGTTCCAGGTCTAATGTAAATAGTAGACTTGTTCTTTTCAAAGATTGTCATATGTAGAAAAATGTCTTTCCAGGGTTTGTATTTGTTTAATAATCACTAAGGAGCCATGTGCAACTGGCTTAGAAACACCGATAGGGAGTCCCAGGCAGTGTCTCTGTTTATATAGATAGAATCTTCTTTTTCTGCCTGTAGGTACCATTTACTTAGGGTGGTCCTAGTTATCCAAGTGGGGATTATTAAAACTGAAAGTGATGTGAGAAAAAATATGTTATTTTTATGTTAACAGGTATGTGTAAAGCATGTTACAGTGTATATCACTGTCACATACACTTTTTCAGTTGAGCCTCACTAAAACTTTGTTAAAGGTTAAAATTCTTCGAGGTGCCCTACAACATCCTCAACAGTAACTTCAGTGTCTGATAGACCGGTGTTTAGGTCTTGCCTCTCTCATCGCTTTGTTTAACTTCTCAAAGGTGGAGTCCCATCCTTCACACTCTGGATAGACACTCCCGGGGTGAGATGTAGTAAGCCTATAAGACATTTGTGTAGTGCCTGGCACACAGCCAGCTGCTATCATTCTCTGAAGACCAGGACCCTGTGTTTTTTAAAATATATATATTGATTGATTTCAGACAGGAAGAGAGAGGGAGAGAGAGATAGCAACATCAATGATGAGAGAGAGTCATGGATTGGCCACCACCTGCACACCCCTAGGTGATTGAGCCTGTAACCTGGGCTCAATCAAACCATGACCTCCTGGGTCATAGATTGATGCTGGGCAGACCCATGTATTTTTAACTCTGTCTTCCCAGCTTATTGTCTAGAGCTTAGTAGAGTACTGAAGAGTCCAGCAGATGTTTGTTGAGTGAATGAATGAACCGACTTGTTTAAGGGTGTGGACTGGGAAGTAGTAGCACTGTAGAATCAAGTGTATATTTCCTGACCCTAAAGTCCACAATTTCCCTGATGATGCCCGTGCTGAGGAAGTAACCACTGCTGCCCTCCTATTTCCCAACCCACCCATCACCGCCCTAATCTTTGTGAGGCCCCAGCCTCTTTCCCATGGGCATATCCTAGTTATTTCTTGTTTCAAATCTCCAGCAAAATCTGTCAAGACACTCAAGCAAGTAGTCCGAGAAATTGGTCCAACCGCTGCACACGCCACCAACTCCATCTCCAGCTGACCTGCACTGAACAACCCAGCCAATCACACAGGTGTTAGAAGGATTTTTCAAAATAACTGTTTTTCACGTAACAACACCTCACGCTCTTAAAGAACAAGAGAGCAGCATCTCTATTTTGTTAAAAACCACAAGAGCCAGAACCATGCACGCACTTCACAATGTGTGAAAAGCTTAAGGTTCATCACCCACCTGTGTCTGGAACCCCGTATGCAGAACCCCAAACCTTAGGGAGAATCCGGAGAGCTGCAACTCTGTCAGCGTCAACGCGATATGAGCGACCTTACAGCCAGTCACCCTCAGCAGGGCACAGACAAAAATCAGCAACAGCCAAAACCGGTTTGGCTCAGTGGTAGAGCGTCAGTCTGCGGACTGAAAGGTCCCAGGTTCCATTCCGGTCAAGGGCATGTACCTTGGTTGCGGGCACGTCCCCAGTAGGGGGTGTGCAAGAGACAGCTAGTCGATGTTTCTCTCTCATCGACGTCTCTAGCTCTCTATCTCTCTCCCTTCCTCTCTGTAAAAAATCAATAAAATATATTTTTAAAAAAATCAACAACAATGATAACAGAATGCCCCACTACCACCAACAGCAACAAAACCAGAAAACACACACACACACACACACACACAGACACACACACCAGGAAACGCAATGGAGAAGCAAAGAGGCTTAATATTTAGGTCATTGCAATCCTTGAAGATGAATTTCTCACCCATGGTCATATGATTTATTTAGAAAAATAATTTTATTCATAGTTTTTTTTTTTCAGGATTTTTTTATTAAGCAAAACGTCATAAGACCAAGTAAGTCACAGGAAATGATCATTTGGGTTGGGATGAACAGCTCTTATGAAATTCTCAGTATATGACACTTGTTGTTGTTTTGTTGTTGTTTGTTTTTTGTTTTTTGTTTTTTTACTGAAGTCATACAATCCTAGCCAAGTACACTTGATGATGATTAAAACCACCAGGGATAAATGCATATAGAAGAAATACCTATTTTTTAAATACAGAATGGACATAAACTGCTAGATTTGAAAATGGTATTAGAAGAGAAGGAAAGGCCTACCTTTGCGGTTACTACATCTTTTGTACAACGATTCAAGCCAGTGAGACATTGAGAGGGGGAAAAAAAAAGAATCGAGACTGCCATGTGTTCAGCAAAACTGCTTTGAACAAAAAAAAAAAATAATAATAATAAAAGGTCACAGTTCAAATTAAACTGCCAGGCAGTCTATACGTGGCCTGCTCATTATATATTTATTGTTTCTTGACTATGGAAAAATGATCATTATCACCGTGGTTTTCACCTGACTTTCAAAAATGAATGCACATTATCTTTTGCATTATCTAAATAGAACAGGCTCTGTTCCGTGCAGTGGCTAAACTTAAAATGATAGAATGTTCATTTAGCCCCGCTGTCTTCCCCTTCTCCCCCTCTTTCTGCTGGGAGGGGAGAAAAGGGCGGGGGGACAGTCTCCTTCCTTTGGCAGGCAGGTAAGCAAGCTATTGTTTCAAACCCAGTGTCATCTTATGAGTGAGCAAGGCCCCTTCATCACCATCGTGGAGAGGGGGAGCTATATCTCTCCAGGACTTTAACCTCTTCTGGCCCAGGGCCCAGGGCCCAAGGGATGTGAGCAGGTCCCCCAGCCCCTGGCCAGAGTCCCACCTCCCAGCTCTGCAGAGCCTCCTGCTGCGTCCACATCACCACCCAGCACATCTGTTTTGATGGCTAGAAAGCCATCGCTCTGTCCCCCCAGAGCTGATGTTAATGAAAACAAAAAGTCCCCTGACAAAGAAGGAACTTCTGGTTTCCCAAGCATGTTCTACACATAAAAGGGGCAAATTAAGCACTATTTGAAAAGTACTTCACAGTACACTTTCATCTATTGTCTTCAACCGGGATTGGGGGGGGGGGGCAGGGAGAGAAAAGCAGGTGTTTCACAATACATAGCTTAGGTCTGACGTCTAGTTTTTGAGGCTCAGGGTTAAATGTAAATCTACACGGCCTGGTTACCAATCTCCACAGTCGCACCCAGGCAGGACTGGGAAAGATTGATGGTTGTGATTGCGAGATTAATCCTGTGATGTTTACAAGACTTCTGAGCTGCAACCTGGTTGGTCGCCTCATGCTACCCGGGGAAGGCTGCTTGGCTTGCCAGGGTAATTTCTCCTGATGCAGTAAATAACTAGGCATAATGAAAATACTCTGATGTATTCCGCCGCCTGATTGATGCTCTGCGTGTGATACGGAAAAGCAGTGCACTTCCTATCACAAATTTACATATACAAACCAGCAGAAGACGCATGATAATGTCAGCATCCTGCCGGGGCCCCAGGATGAGACACAATTTTATAGCAGTTATGAATTACTGTTGACCTTTCTGGCCTCTTATACCAGGATGCTAGGCCGGAGCATATTGAAAGTCATCAGTCTGGAGCAGTCATTCTTTACATAATTACGGCTATTTGGGTGGGGGGAGGGCAGTGTTTCTCTTATTGTTGAGGATTAGCATTAAGGGTTGGTACTGCTCTAACCCACAACAGTCTCTCCTGCTTTATCCACATTTTAGTAAAAGCAGGGAAAGGGACACTGAGAAGGCTTCAGCATATTTTTCTAAGCACCATCGTACTGAAACAAAAATGCTAACTGCTTTTCAATATTTTTTTTTTAAACATTGGTGAAAAATGATCCTGGCAGCTTGCATTTAAAGAAAATAATGGCATATATATATATATATATATATATATATATATATATTCATTATTTCTCTGTAATCCTTAAGCCCTATTTTCTTGTTTAATTCTGTGTGTCTCTGAACTGGAAAAATAGTTGGTTAGACCCAAGACTTTTGAGCCCATCTATAGATTACATTTTTGAATTCATGTAGACACATTACTGAACGTGGTCCCATACTTCATCCTAAATATTTGAATAATCAGGCTTTCAGAACACCACTAAACACAGCTCCTTATTATCATTTGCATTTTAATGTCCTTAAAATTATTACACTAAGGGAAATGTTTTTGATACATTACAGCATTTCCTCTAAATGTGTGATTATGTTAATGAGTTTTCAATCAGTATCCTAGCCTGACACCATAAGAAAATTTATGCAAAGTTCATACCCTGTCAGGGCCTTTAATCAGGACCATTTATTAGAGCCCTGCCTTCTTTGATGGTTGCTGCTGCCTTTATTAAATATACGGACTCGGCCATCTGAAGGAAAGGACAATAAAAGGTTACTGAGGATGAAAGCATGAATGCTATTTGCTCATGTTTCCTTTACAGACACTTCTTCAATAATTAAGGAAGGGCTTTCTTTGGCCTTTTAGGCTTTTGAAGTGCATATCAAACATAACTGCTCTTGTTTTATGGAATGGGTAATACTTACATTTAGTCTTAAACACAAGTAAACTAACTTGAAGGTTGTGAGTACAGGAATATAGATACACATGCGCGCACACACACACACACACACACACACACACACATACAGGCACTTTTTTTTCTTCTCCCTACCAAGAGAAAGTGAGCGTGACTGGTCCAATGAGTGACATGACATCACTGGGTTTTTCTCTAAGGAGACCAGATAGGCTTTAAATCACACTGAAAATAATTAAATTAAAAAGGCTGCCCTGCTTTTGATTATGAAAGGTAGATACCCTTTTCTTTCCTATCCATGCACATGGGGACTTAGGCTGGGCTGTGGCTCCAGTGTATTCATGAGTGGTGGATTTGACACAGCAGCTTTCAGGGAAAGAAATGTGTTTTTGAGCTTCTGCCATTAGAATGGGTGACTTTAAACAATTAGTTAATTCGCTGCCCATAAATTTATACAAGGGTTGAAACAGGCGAGAACGGCACCATGTCTCTGCATTCCACGCAGAGAAAAACAAACCAAACAGAAGCCCTGGCTAAGCAGTATTGACAACCTGGGGTTGGAATACAAATTCACTGTGAGAAAACAGACTCACTTCAATGAAATACAAATAAACAACAAATTCTGCTTTAACATGTCTAAATAGGAAGTCGGTGACTGACAGGCGTGGGTCTCCTAGGAAAGCCATTAGTTGAGGACTTGATAGGAAAACGTTTGATTTGAATGCACGTGGCGTTTCCCCTCAGGGGGCGAGCTGAGTGGTACAGGGGGATTCACAGGCACCCCTTTAACCGAACGTGCCTGCTGGGCTCTGGCTTAGAAAATGAAATCTGTGGGACCCCCTAATACTAACAGGCATATAACTCTGTCGTCAATTTAGAAGGATCGTAATTACCGCAGTCTGCTGATTGCTCATTTCCCTATCTCCCTCAAATCACCCTCTTCTGGCTTTTTGTCCAGATTCTAAAGGCAATGTTATAACTAGAATTTTTGTCCAGCTTCAAGTAAAAAATTACTTTTCATGTTTACATTATGGGTTGACTACAAAAATTATCCATGCTCCTTCCAAGGTAACTGCTGAATTATTTATTTAAAAGAGGATGGCTTTTTGTCTAAGATTTGGCAAACTAATTAACCATTGACCACATTTTCCTCTCCCCAGTCAGCATGGCCATCCTCAGCTATCTATCCAAGCCTGTGAACAGCAGCTGCTGAGCCAGCAATGCCATACTTTGAGTTGCTCGGACTTTTTTCCATCAGCGATGCCTATTGTTCTATTTTCCCTCTGGAAAAAAATGATTTTTAAGTAAATAGGTTTTGCCAGTTTCCTAATTTGGATTTTACAAAGAAAAAAAAGTGAATAATATGAATTGGTGGTTATGTATTTATTTTTCAAAATTCATAACAAAAATTATAACACTATTCATGCTATTAATTTCAGCATTGGTGCAAAAAAGAATTGGTGTTTAAAAAAGCCCTGGGTTAATGACATTTATGCAGAAATAAAATTAGTTTAAAGGAAATCTCAGTAAATGAGCCCTTTGACACCAGCTTTGTATTTAATTTATGCGAGCATTTCAGACACCCTGCATCACGTACCAGTCATTTTTTTTCTGACTGCTGGTCCATCTTTAGCCCCTCCCCCCTATGCTTACCTTCACCCTGCCGACACACACACACACACACACACACACACACACACACCACACCATGGAGACCAAATGAATCACTCAGGCAGTGTCTACTGGTCTGAAGAGAGAAATATATAGACTGCATCTCTAGGCACATCAAAAGAGACTATACCACGTCTTTGTTATTATCTTCAATATATTATTACTGAGCACTGAATTATTATTTCACTCATTTTGGTGTTAGGAATATATATGTCTTTGGTTTTATCAAATAAGAAGGAATAGGGCACTTCAATTCACAGAGAAGAATGCAGAGGGCATGCATGAATATTAAAACTAATAACCTTGGGAACAAGATATATATTTTTGGCAGTAGGTATTTATTCCTATCACTTTCTCAGTCTGGGCCACTATTCAGACCACTTCTAAGTATGGACCTGGATGGGGAATGCAAGTGCATATAGCTCCTCCTCTCCCTCCCCTCTCCCGTATGTTGGAGTCTTAGGAGGTGAACAATAAGAATGAAAATCAGCTTCTGCAAAAGGCAGCAGCAATCCCATGATTCCATCCGAGCCAATCACTTAACATATCATTCATAACGCTCGCCTGCTGCCATCATCCTTGCCCTGTCAGTAGTATCTTTCTTCATTTTCTTCTGCTGCTCAGTTCCAAGAAAGTGGAACCACTGTATCATTTACTGTCCACAACCACAGCTGCTGATTTAAGGGTTGATTTGTTATTTTCCATAATGTCCCGCACAATTCTTTATTTCAATGCAAAAGTTTAGGTTGGAGAAAAGCCTTAGGTAATTTCGACAGTGGATGGTTTGAATAAGATGAAATTTATCTATGGCTTTGAATAGTTCTAGATGGTTTTGAGCATTTAAAAAGATTTAAATAAGTGTTTTATGGTAAGTGGTTCTTTTTTTCATTCGAGACTATTATACTCTAAATGGACAAAACAAATGACCTAAGACAGCTTCAGCAAGAGTTAAAGGAAATCTTTCTTATCACTGAAAATTGGTGGCTCAACAAATGTCTCTAATGAGAAGGAAAAATATTTATTCACCATATCCCGAAATAGTTATGGTCCCATTATGTCTAACAAGGCCTCCTGAAGGCAAATTCGTTACAATTCGTATTTTTTTCTTATTATTTTCCACAGTGGACAGTGATGACTCTCTGACTTAAGACCTAATCACGGGTGCCTATTAAATTTGGGCTTCTATGTTGCTGAAGGTAGAGCTGATTATCATAGTGAATGAAATAGTTGTTTGGCCTATTCCCGGGGGGGGGGGGGGGGGGGCGAAGAATAATTCTTCAAGCTGATGCCTCTCATTTGAGGAATCCGTGAACAATTGAAGGCAGTTAAGAATACATGTGAACTCCCAGCGAGGCAAATCCGAGGCTGACCACATATATTTACTGGCTGACTCCCACCTCACTCGGGCAGGGAGGCTGTGATATGGGAGGTTGATCTGTGTAACACACTAGACCTTAATTTACAACTCTAATGTAGCACATGGATCACGGGTGCTCAGAAAATACTTAGATGCCTCCAATTCCATGCAGGTTCTTTATGTTTTTACCAGTATATATCATGAGTTTTAGGGAAAAAAAATTATTAGAAAAGGTATGTCCCAAAGGCACTGAAGTGAAATATCTAAGTAAAATATACCCATCAATTTAAAAATGTGCTATGATTTAAATAATATCATTGTAATTGTGTAGTCACGCATTCAAAAGCTTACCAGAAAATGCACAAGGGCTAAATTATTTAAAAGGCAGAATTATTGGGAACAGAGAACAGGTTAGATAATGATTTTCTGAATTAGATTAACACCCACAGTCAAACAGATAAGATGTGGTATGATTAAAAACTACCAATGCCACTTAGCATGCCTTTGCATTTTCACTTTGCTAATATTTTCCATACAAAAAAAAAATGCCTGTACTTAAAACTGAAATTATAATTCACTGGAGAAAAGGAAGACATACTTCAAGCTTAAGCACATACTTTTTAGTTTTTATCTACTCCTCAAATATAACAAGTCTAAAGATACTCTAGGAATCTTTGTAATTTGCAGATAAACCTCTGCTTTAAATGGCAATAAAATACAAAGAAATGCCAGTCATGAAATAATTTACTGGTAAGTAAATTTAGGATAAGTAAAAATCTGTAGCTTTGCACAGTAAAAAAAAAAAAAATTAAAACTGCACATTTATTTGGACAGTTCTGAGCCTTTTGTTGCAAAAAAAAAACAAAACAAAAAACCCTTTTTTGTACAGCCATTTTCCAGAATGCTTTCTCATGAATTAGCTCAATTAGTTACCTGGAGGACTTTGGGATGTGGACAGAGGGGTCCCGTTAGTGGGAAACAATTTCAGAGAGGAAGCGCAACTCACCCAGCATCTGAGTCCAGAAAGGAGCAGGGCTGAGCCTCAGGTTCTAAGCTTTGGATCTCGGTTCAGTACTTTTTCTTTTAAACCAGCTGCCTTTTTTTTTTTTTTTTTTTTTTTTTTTTTTTTTGTCAAGTAAAGGGACTGTGAGCATATTTCGCTCTGTGTGATGTATAGGTTTCTTGGTGGAGAGACACAACAGAGCAGTGAAGTGCAAACCGTAGAAATGAAGTCATATAGGAAGCTGTGTAAGAAGTATGTTTATTGAAGTCCCATTTCCTGAAGGTACCTAGGCCATGTGCTCCCCCAGATTATGTATGGGTACACTGTGACTCAATTATTAATATTAATAATAATACTTATTATTTGCCTTCTCTAATACACCATATTGTTTTTGAATAAGTTGTGCCACAGGCAGTGAAGGAAGTGAAAGGTACACTCTGGTTTAAAAAAAAAAACAAGACAAAAGAGCATTATTGAGGCTCAACTGCTGAACTCTGCCCTGGCCACAACCTGAGGGCTTTTCAGGCTCATGGGGAGGGGATGCGTTTCCCACCTCAGAGAAGAGCATTCTCTCCAGCTGATTTCAGAGCTGAAATAACTGGAGTTTCAGAGGGAGCTCCTGCCCTTCCATTCAGCTGCCTGGAGAGTGTTGTGGAAGCTGAGACGGATGTGGCAGTGATGGAGGGCCTAAAGAGGGAGGGAGGGAGGGAAGAGCACAACCTGAGGAGTGCCCGCTGCCTGAAGGAAGCCTACCAGGTAGGTATTGTGCGTGTGAACTGACTTTTTAAAAGACTGACGTTTTCTCATTTACTTCTAAGTCATTAAAAATAATACAACAATTTAAAAAAAGAAAAAGGAAACGATCAGAAAGAGTATGCGAAATATCTTCAACTGCGACATTATTTGTCATTTCTATTTTTCAGTGTGCTTTCATATCTGATACTTATCATATTTCAATTTACTTTAATCACCAGAGGTTGGGTGTCTCACCGTTTTGCCTATGCTAATTTATAATATTAAAATATTTGATTTAATAATTAATTTTTCATTTAAGGGGCCATTAGGAAAATGGATGGTGCTATTTTACTTTCTACGTTAATTTAAAAAAAGCAATATCATAGTTATAACACATCCCTATTCTTTTAAAAATATAAAATGAAGAGTGCTGAAGAAGGGCCCTGTCTGAAGCAGTCACTGAAGATAATGGGTAAAGACAAGGAAAGGCTGGGTAGCACACATGGTCCGTGGGGTTCAATGTGTAGGGCCAAACCCTAACGTCTGAAACCCCCGTCCGCTCCAGTGTTCTGACCTCTGAAACTGTGGGAAGTGCAACATCCTACTTCATAAAGCTGTTGTGAAGATCACAGGCAAACGCTTAGAACAGTGCCGGGCAAATGTAAAGCACTCAGTACATCTTAGCTACTTTTTATTTATTTATTTTTTAAAATATATTTTATTGATTTTGTACAGAGAGGAAGGGAGAGAGACAGAGAGTTAGAAACATCGATGAGAGAGAGTCATCGATCAGCTGCCTCTTGCACACACCCCACCAGGGATATGCCCGCAACCAAGGCACATGCCCTTGACTGGGGATATGCCCGCAACCAAGGCACATGCCCTTGACCGGAATCGAACCTGGGACCCTTCAGTCCCCAAGCCGGTGCTCTATCCACTGAGCCAAACCGGTCCTGGCCATCTTAGCTACTTTTTAAACAAAGATAACACTTGAATGGTGTCATAGCACAATTCAGTGTAACGTGTCTTGTCCTAAGCGAGGTGCAGGGGTTCTGGAAAGAAGCACAGTTTATAGGGAAAGAAATAAGAGGAATAGTGACAGCGTTGAAGTCAGACAAGCATACTGCCAGATGTAGCCTCTCATGAGATGTGTACCTCTGAGTTATCTGATCCATGGCCTGCTCGTGTGTACAATGAATTCTATCACACAGCTTTTCTTTTTAGCAGTGAAGGGAGAGATGCAAATGGAAATAACTAGCCAGTGCCTGGAGACATGCTTTGTGGTATCCGTGGGGGTGCTGGGAAGAGGTGGTGCGGTAAGGCAGTGGTAGGGCATGGTGGCAGGGATGGATGCAGAGCTCAGAACACAGTGCAAGCCCCTGCCGAGCTGGAGCTGGGGGTGGACTGGATCCAGCAGCTTGACCTGAGACTTCCCCTGTGTCAGCTCAAGAGTGAAGTCTTACTGGGCCCCTCCAAGACAAAGTCAGTGTTAGTCAAGTTGATTGAGGCAGCACCAAGGATAGCTCCCAGGAGCCCTCCTGTTTCCACTCCTGTTTCTTCTCCCAGTTCTGCGCAGGCTTTCGGAGACGTGGTTCCTTGTCCAGCAGCTTCTCACATGTCTGGATGAAGACTGAGTCTAGTCCTTCCTCTACCCAGAGCCTCGGTGATGACAAGATGACTGGGCTAGGACCTGTACTAGATGGGGACAAAGTGTGTAGGCTTCTTTCTGGCTGGGTAAGAGTTTCTTAAGCTTCATCATAATTCTAGGGGTTGTCTTATTCCTTTAGGTTGGTGGATTCTCAAGGCCAATGTCACAGGGCACAGATTTGTTAGGATCTGTTCTGAGGTGCTTTGGAAGCAATAACTAACCAATTCCAAAGTCAGCCAATGCTGAAGTTTTCCAACGATTTATATTTTTAAATAAACAAAGTAATTTTAAACTACTTTTGAATTCAGAAAGCATATCATAGAAAACTATGTATATTATATACAATTTAAAAAATAAAATTCAGAAAAAAATAAAATAGCATTGCTTAGGAATGTGATATGAGTATTTAAAAACCCCCACAAAAGAATAAAAAAAAGTTCAAGAGACAGAGGCAGGTGTTTGATGGCAGGTGGATCAAATCAAGGGAGAATTTAGTGGTAACTTCAACCACACTGGTAATATTTTCTTTATTAACTTAGATTGTAAGTGTTTTAGGTGGAGAAATTCCCAGAATTGCTGAAATTACCTCAAGTAACTCCTTCCTTCTCTGCCTAATCCTAAATTGAAACTTATTTATCCCTATCACTCCATATAAGACAACACAGAGGCTTTGAGACTATGTACCCAGGTTTAACAGGTACAATTCTACAATTTTACCTCAATTAAAAAAAATGCAAGCTCCAGGTGCACCAATTTTCTCTCACTGTTTCAAAAATAATTACTGCCGATTGTGCTAGTAAATAGTAAACATGTGTATAATGTATAGTATCCTTCACTGCATAAGAAACTCAGTGGCACATATGCCTGAGGCTAATGCTTTGGGTAAGAGGAGTTTGAGCTTGCTGCCTTAGAGAGGGTTAAACTTCTGTTGTTATCAGTCCACAACTTTGGTGACATTTTGGTACCATTTAACCACGTCTAGTTATGATTCCTTGTAAAGTTGACCATGGAGCAGAAGGGTTTTCTGTTTTCTTTTTCTTCTTTGTATTGCTTTCCTCTCATTTTTGAATGCTGTGTGGCTTGTGGCCTTGTCTTTCTTTGCTTTGAAGTTCCTGCCAAATCAATTGGGCTCTTTGCCCAGAGAGATTAGAATTGAGAGGTAAGTAGATAAATTAGGATGCAGTTGTGATCCAAGGGCCTTTTCAGGGACTAGCTTCTCATAAAAGGGCAGATGGATGCATTTTCAATAGAAAGTTTCCTGAACTTGAAGAGAGAATTCCTGAGTTCAAGTACAAGTTCCAAATTTTAACAGCTGCTTAAGGACCCTGGTTAGATCAGTTAGCATCTCTCGATCACTGTTTACTCCTCCATAAAACTGATAGTAATAATAATTGTCAGTTCTTCCTGAGCATCAAAATTGAGTGAAATATTAAAGGTTTTGTGACTAGCAAATTGCCATGCTAATGTACAATATTATTATTATTCTCAATCTCTCCCTATTCCTATTCCTCTTATCTAATCCTTCACAAAATCCTGTCAATTTTACCTCCCGAATGTCTTCAGTATGTGTGCACTTCTCTGCTTTCATCACAAGTTGGCTGAAGCTATCTTCTTCTCTCTACCAGGTTATGGTGGTTGCTTCTTATTTGTCCTTCCTTCGCTTTATTGCTATGTAAATTCATTTTCCTAACTGGAGACAGAGAGATCTATTAAGAAACACAAATCTGGCCCTGCGCCTGTGATTCAGTGGTTGAGTGTAGACCTTTGAACCAGGAGGTCACAATTTGGTTCTCAAGCAGGGCACATGCCTGGGTTGCAGGTTTACTCTCTAGTAGGGGGCCTGCAGGAGGCAGAAGATCAATAATTCTCTCTCTCTCATCACTGATGTTTCTACTTCTCTCCCTTCATCTCTGAAATCAATAATAAAATATATATATATGTATTTTAAAAGAGAAACATAAATCTGCTCAGAACCCGATTCTGCTTAAAGTGCTTCACTGGCATCTAATCATTATTAAGACAGAGACCAAACCTTAGATTGGTTTAGCAACTCTGTACGGTTGGTCCCAAATTACTGTGCCTGCTTCATCTCACTCCACACTCCTCCTCAAATTTTGAATCAAAAGTAACAGGTTCTTTCTTTCTTTCTTTCTTTTTATCCCACTTGCTTAGGAATTACATAATTTAATGCCTTGACGACACCCTATCCATCACACACCCTAATTCAGGAAGGCACGATTTAAAAATAAAACATAAAACAAAGGAAGAGAAAGATGATATTATACATACTGGGAACATTGATGGGCCTCTGCATGTTGTTATTTTATGATTGCCTTATTTTCTCGAATTCAAAAGCATTTCAAAGATGATTCACCGGTAATATATTTGGGGAAAGTCTCTGAGAGTGAAGTGGAAGGCATCCTGATGGATGGGGTTGGGAAATCTTCATAAGCTCACAGATATTGACAGAATGACATTTTACTCTTCCGAGTAGTACTTACTTCTAGGTAATGGGTAGGGAAATTTAGTATGTTGCCTGTCTTTTCTAAGACATTTTTTTATGCTTTGACATGTTGAGTTGGATTGATTCACCTGTGTAATTGAAAAGTATAATTTGGTCTTAGTGTAATTGGTCTTCTCCTGGAATGCTTATCTGACAGGACAGATCAGTTATTAGGTTGGTTCTGCCTTCTACCTACACACAGATCAGAACATATATATGTAAATTTTTTCCTGGAAATTCACTTGTTAATGATATCCATATATAAACACACAAGTGAAGCTAACATTTTGTCTATCTTCTACTCTCTACACATGTATATCTGTGTACACTGAAATTAATTATTTGTTAATATTATTTTTATTAGTTCTGCTATTAATAATTTTAATAAATTTTACAGTGGTCCATTAATATTTTTTAATATATAAATACAGAATAAGAACAATGGTTAATATTGGTTTTCTTATATATTCTTAATTAATCAGGCAATATGAAAAATATATATATCTTCTTATTTAAGGTACTATCTGCTGAGTTAAAATTAGTCTTCCTACTCCAATCCATCAGTCTTTCAAATTGCCACCAGGGTTAGCTTCCTAAGAAGCAAATCTGACAGTATCACTCTCTTGTTTATGAATTTCACTGGCTCCCCATTACCTAGAGGAAATGTGCCAAAATTATTTGCCTTCAGAATCTCACCCAACTTAGAATCTGTTTCCATTCCTTCCTTCTAAACCTCAAATATAAGTCACAATGAGCTTTTCAATATTTTTGATGCAAGACATGTCTTGTCACAACTAGGGAAATTTTGTATTTGATTTTCTTTTCCAGGAAAATTCTTAACTTCTTTTATATCTAGAAAAGTACAATTTATCCTTTAAGACTCAGCTAAATGTCACTTTTTTTCTGAGAACATTTTCTTGATTTCCTTAAGCAGAGTGAGTTTATCCTTCTTTCCAGGAATACTCAGTTTATACTTTTATTAAAGCACTTGACAATTAAGAGTACAATCATTTTTAACTGCATATATAGTTATGTGACTTATTTTGGTATAGGGATCCTATATTAGTTAAGCTACAATTAAGTTGCTCTAAAAACAAATAAACAAACAAACAAACAAAAACGAACACAAATAAAGCATTTTAAATATATGTTCTCGCATCCATTTGATCATAAGGAGTTCACAGTTGAGACATGGCAACTCCTCTTTTCTCCCCTCCAAACATCACTTCCATCCAGTCAAGATAGCTCCTGCCATTACATCAACATTTCAACCAGGGAGAGAACTGGGGGCAGGTGAAGGAGAGGTGCAAGACCTAGAACTTGACTATCTACCTCACTACCAGTGACACTGGTTTGAAGGCTGAGAGATGAGTCTGAGGCTGATTGTTATCTTTATCCACTCAAAACACTATAACTATGCACCAACTAGAGAACAAATACTGGGCCAATACTCATCATTTTCAATCACAGAACACATCCTTGACTTCCCAATGCCTAGCACAGTGTTGGTTCATATTAGGAATCATTATACTTGATGGATAAATGGGTAAATCACAAAAATCAGCAATTTAGAACCACAATGGACCTAGAAATCATTTAGCACCACCCACTCATTTCTTCAATGAGACAGCTGAAGATCTTGTGATTTTGCTGAATTTATGTAATAGCTGGGATGTTCAGAAGCTTATCAGCCAAAAATCTTTTTAAAGCAGTAAAATTACTCTGTTAATTTCAAAGGATCTTTTCAGAGAAGAGTACACTTTAAAGGAGAGTACATCTCTGTTGTATTACATTGAAAGCTTTCTATAATATGCTCCTTTATATTCAAAGAGACCAATGGGAAGTCAGAACAAAATGAAGAGGTTTGGACTGAATGTCCACCATGAAACATTTAAAAATATTTTATACATTAAAATTTAAAAAAAGATATTTTTTCTCTTCAGTGTGACACAAGTACTCTGTCTCTTTTCATAGCCATCTAGTATCCTTCTTTGGGAACCATCATTACCAGTTTCTTATATAACATTCCAGAATATTCTATGCATATAAGTATGCATGATGGCATATATTTTTGTGACTTGCTTTTTAACATTTTAATTTTAGAGATCTGATAAGGTATATTTTCAATAAGGAAATGTGCTAACGTGGAAATAGAGGCTAACTTTTTGTTATGAAACCTTCTTAAATTCAAATGATGATCTTCAAAACATACTACGTCTTCAAACAGCCCTGACATCTATCCTTCCACCTATAGCCACCCCTACTTCTGTCTGTGCTCTTGACACACTAGCTTGCTGCCGGTTCCAAGAATAGAGTAGGCTCTTTACAATTTTCCTTCTGGTCTCCCAGCCTTGAACATGTGCCCCGGGAATTTGAATTGGGTTACTCCTCATGTTTCAGCTTAATGTTAACTCTTCAGAAGGATTTTCCATATCATTCTCCCTATGGTTCCCAGTTTACCCATAGCCCCTGCTGTTAGTCCTGAGAGCATACTGTGTAAATACCTCATCATTCTCACCCAGTCTGTAATTGCATTATTTATTTATCTGTTTACTTGTTCACAGCCTAAGTGCTCTACTGAGATGAGAAATTTGCCAAGGCAGGAACAATGTCTGGTTGTTCTTGCATAACCAGCCTCTTGACTCCTTTACAGTCAAGACCAACAGGTATTTGGTAAATAAAAACACACACACAAATGAACAATAAACAAATTCTCCTTGAAGCCTGTTTATTAATGACTCTGTGACCTACCTTCTTTCCATTGAGCTGTACACAGAAAGATATGTAAAGTATAAAATGTATAGAAAAGCTGTGAGAAAAGATATAATGGCTCTTTCCTTTTGTTCTGATAAATAACTCAACAGACACATTTCACCTACTGAATTCGTGGTGATTTCCCATAGCATCATACATTTTTAAAGGGCAATGTTTTCTCAATAGTCTCTTCTCATTCCATATTTACACTTTTTTTTCCAACAGCCCTGACACTAAATAGGTTCACTACTTCCTCGGAAACTTGACAAAGTGGATAGCAAAACATTGAGCAAGAATTTTTTATAATAAAACAAGATCATCATTTCAATGATGAACAAAGTTAATGCTAGTTCTAGGGATAAACTGAAGTTATCATTAGCAAGGCAGCAACTAAACGAGTTAGGGTTTCAAGGGCTCATATTAATCTACTTTTCCCAGCATTCCTCACAACGTCATAAAGAGCCCATATCAAGCATGTCAAACTTGTGGCCAGCAGGCTGCATGTTTGACATGCTTGGCCTAGATGCTTATGATAAACTATGTAAGTAAAGGTTGAACCACATTGACTGCATAGGATCAGTGCCACATGGATGATAAAACAAGAGTGTTCTACAGTCAGCAGTCTTCCTTTCAAATCAGTCTTCGTTTTGTAAAGAAGTAGACCATTCACTATTACAAATATTTCTTCATTTGTTGCTTCTAAAATATTTTGTTTATGCTTTATCAAAAGCTTTAATATCCCCAATTAATTGGACATGTGATTTATGATTACTCTTGCTTTCCTTTTACTCTCCAATAAACATTTATTAGGCACTTGTGATGTACTAGGCACCGTGGGCACACAGGATGTGGGATACGGTAAGAACACCCGAGAGTAAAGCCCCTTTTGTTTCTACTGCTAAGATCCATGAATGGATTTTCAAGTCTCCATTTTTTTTTTTTTGCTAAACTGAGTCATAGATATTTCTTGTCACATACGAAGTACCTTGTGAAAGATACTTATTTAAATTATCATTTTTAAATTAGATATGAGAATATAGATTTGTGAAAAATTAAAAGTATAGATAAAAAAAGAAGAATCACATAGTGTCACCCATTAGAAATCTCCCTCTCTATTCTTCCAAACATTTTTCTATATATAAGCACCTGAGTATATATGGCTGTACTATTTGTTTACAAAAAGATTTTATGTTACATATGCAGTTTGCAACTATTTTTTATGTAAACACCTATGGTAAACATATATGAGTAACTAAACACATTTAGTTACATATATGATTACCACATTTATGATATCATTTATTTAACGATTTTCTTCTGCATTATATTTTTCTCAACATATTATACAAATCACTTGGTGAATGTGTGCATGCACACATCTTCCTTTAATTCTTAAGATAATTCTGAAAGTATAATTGCAGAATGATAATAATACTTTACTCAATGCTTTAAATGTATTTACTCAATACTTGCTGTATATATGTTTGCTTTATATATCTTTACTCATCAAATCCTCAGAACAAACCCATGAGGTAGTTACTAAGATGCTGATGTATAAAGAAGTTAAGACCATATTTCTATTGAAAGGTTATCGATGATAAGAAACACTATTATCACATGCAATTAAAAAGAAAATAAATATTGCCAATTAATTTCTGATGAATATTTATATATGCACCTTAGAATAAATAAAGTATGGTGACTTGCTTAAGATTCTATAATCTTTTGGTGCAGACATGATATGTAAACTAAGCCAACTGGTCTATAATCTTATCCATACAGCTCTATTTTCTTCCCAGAATGTACTCCTACATAAAGATTAGGTCCAGTAGTTAACTGGGGGGTTGGGAGGGAATGAAACACGTACTTAATAGGTTGTGCTGTGGGGTAATTTTTGTGTGAGATAAATCAGTATTTTGTTGTCATGGTATTATCATGCCACATGCCCACACCCTGAGTTGTCCCTAGACTTAACAAACTCCCAGGGAGAAAGAAGAACACTGTAAAGTCTCTCACACTCTTCTGTGAAAGCCTAGATCATGATAGACACCACAGAAGGAGCATCTGAAAGTGAGTCCTTTGGAAGGAAAAGAGAATGAGAGCATTTGAACAATATTCAGAATGGGAAGGAATGGGTGAGTTCCTCAATAAACAATACCCTCTTCCTGCTTTGTTCTGTGCACTGTGGAGAACCTGCACTTCAGACTGGATGACTGAATGATATACCCAATGACACTGAAACCTAGGTACCAGGGTTTTCGTCCTCAAAAAGACATCTTGCTCCAGGACTGAGTGATACAGTGCTACAGAAGACTTCAAGGGTCTCCCCAATGCAAGTTCTTAGAGGATATGCAAGGCTGATATTGATTATTTTTAGACCTGGTTGAGATATGGTTTATGACTAAATTTGTTTTTAAAGAATAAAATTAAATTGTGATACTTCTTATATTTTTTTGTATAGCTGAGATTGAGAGCAAGATTCCCATTCTCTATAATTAGGAAACGAGGCAAGTAGGAAGTCAGTAGCGTAGCTCTGGTAGATGGATGAAAAATGACACTGAAGTACACTGAAAAGGGAATAGGAGAAAAGATAGTTTGAGAAAACAAGAAAGAATATGAATGAAAGAGAGAGAGAGTAGAGGGACTTGATTATATTTACTGGTTGAGAAAAGAAATCAATAGGCAGAACCAGAGAGGAGGAAAAAGGCCCAGGAAGAGCTCTATAGAAGCAAATACTATCACTGTGGAGGTAATGCTGTTTTCCCTCCTTACGGGAAGCCTCCTCACATGGAGGATACATTCCTCTCTAACTGGGCTTCAATCAGCTATAACCTAAAATTCCTTAACTGCTTGTACTTCCTCTGCAGTTACAAGGCCAGTCAACCCTAACCTGTTCTCTTTCTCTCTGTCCTTAGGCTTTTCTCCAAAGATATAAGGTCAATTTAATTCAATTTAACTGATTTGACCTGTTGGTGTTTATTGATTGCTTGGCCACTGATTAAGCACTTCACCGTCCTACCTGCTCGACTTCCCTAATCGTCTGCAGCTTCTTCCTCTCTGGGACTTGGAAAGAATCACTATCAGGCCGTTCAGGTTCCCAGTTCTGTAGGGAGAACCCTCCTTTGATGGGATTGTGGATGAACCTATACATAGTTGTTAGGTTGCTTTTATGAAGGAAGTCCCACTGCACAATTTTCCACGTGTCCACCTTGCGGAGAACGGGTATGATGTCTGTGGCATGAAGGCGGAACTGATTGCAGTTTATGATTTGTTTTCCAATGGAATATAAAAATTTTTTGTCAAAGGAAATAAATGACAGCCTCAATTTTGTTTTGGGTGGCCGGTGGGGATGGGGCACAGATTTAAGTATCTTCCTGAAACGGAACATAATTTTTGTGTTTTTAATGCAGATGGGGCTATTTGTCCAATTCTGTCAGAGAGAGTACGTGTCTATGGAAATTTGATGCCACTGGATCTTTCTTCTGTGTTTGTGGAGTGGAAGTGCACGTTTCATCTCTGATAGCTGGCTGGCTGAGCCAAGTGGAGGATCCCCCTCTGTGCACCAGGAACAGAAGTTCAGCCCATCTGCTAAGAGATATCTGCTCTGGAGCTGACTGTGGGTTGAGGATGTCATTAAACCATAGTTTACAAACTACATCTAAAATGGGATGACAAATACCTATTCTGAAGTTATTACTATATGCAGAACACCGAGTTCGGCGTTTGTGTGCTGAAGAAAAAATAACTAGTCTCATTAATAGTAATTGTCAGAGAACTGCTGAATGGTGTCTACCATAGACACTTCTGAGGGAGAGGGTGAGGGATGGGATATTTTCCATCATCAACTTGCCTTACCCCAAATATTCATTCCTACTTGGTTTGCTCTGTTCATTTAAAACAAATCCTACCCTGCCCTCCCAAAATTAAGTCTAAACCCATTGTATTTATTCATCCATTTACTCATTGAGTAAACACTAATGTAATAGTACGTTACAGACCCTCCACCACCCTCCAGTTCATTGTTCCTTCCTCATGATGCCCCTACATTTTGTTCTTGTGCTGTCTCATTGTGTAACATTAATTGTCCAGATGCTTGTCTATCCACTTGCATAATGAGTACTCAGATCCTGTCATTGATCCCTGGCACTGGGAAGATGCTCAATAAATGCATACATAAACTCACAAGTAAATAGCATTCTGAATAAGTAAGGGCATTAGAGAGGTCCAGGGACAACGCAAAGGCAGATGAGCACATCTATGTGTTGTTTTAAGGAGCTATTTCTCTGGAAAGCAAGAACAAAGGCTGGGCCTGGGAGAACTGGGCTGTGTAAGAGCCCGTTCTTCCTCCTGGGATTCACTCTTCTACCTGCCACCTATCCCTGTTCATCTCGCACCATCCCAGTGAAGGATGTCCAATTTGAACTATTTAAAAAAAATTAAAGTGTAATTGACGTATAACATTAAAAAATGGGAAGAAAACCTCAACAGACATTTCTCCAGAGAAGATATATAGATGGCCAACAGACACATGAAAAGATGCTCAACATCATTAGTCATCAGGGAAATTTAAATCAAAAGCATAATGAACTATGGTCTCACAACTCTTACAGAGGCTATTATCAAAAGGACAGCAAAGAATAAGTGTTGATAAGGATGTGGAAAAAAGGGAACATTCTTGACTATTGGTGGAATCGTAAATTGGCACAGCCACTGTGGAAAACATCATGAAGGATTCTTAAAAATTGAAAATGGAACTACCAGACAACCCAATTCCACTTCTAGGTATTTATTCAAAGAAAACAAAAGCACTGATTTGAAAAGATATATGCCCTCCTGTGTTCACTGAATCACTAGTGTTCATTGACAGGTGACCAGACAAAGAAGTTAAGGCATTATGTATTTAATGGAATATTATCTATAATAATAAAAGCATAGTATGCTAATTAGAAGGAATGACCTTTCGGACAAAGCCACAGCTGTGGAGGCTGAGGTAGAGGTGGCCACTGTGGTGGCAGGGGCTGAGCCCCTTGCATGAATTTCATGTATCAGGCTTCTAGTGTGTGTGTGTGTGTGTGTGTGTGTGTGTGTGTGTGTGTGTGTATTATTATTATTCAGCCATAAAAAAAGAATGAGATCTAGCCATTTGTGACATGGACAGAACTAAAGAATGTCATGCTAAATGAAATGTCATATAGAAAATAACTTAGAACATTCTTGCCCAGTACTCGTGAGTGATCCTGTGATTGTAGCAGAGGCTGGGAGAAAAATCCCACATGGCTGTAAGGCAAAGCAACTAGGACCTGATCATATCCTGTTAAAGCAACTTTGCCCCAGGAGATCTAGACACTGAGCAAGACCTCAAAGCTCCAAGTACAAAATAATCTCCTGCTGGATTAATATAACAATAATTTAGGGTAAAACTGAATGTAGCAATGGCAAGGAGGAAAAGACATGTCTCCAGATATGTTGGAGAATGGATGCATAGCAATAAGATTACATCTCATTGAGCATTTACTGTGCACCACACTTAAAAGCTTTACATGTTTTATCAGTTTTAGTCTTATATTTAAACTCTTTTATGTGGGTGTATATTTCATAAGTAGAAACTGGAATCTGAGCAGATGAACAATCTGCTCACATCCCCGGAGTTTGTAAGCCCCAGGGATGAGGTTCAAACTGAGGACACTCTGATACTCAAGGTCTTACTCTTAAACCACTTTTTGCACACACCCCCCCAACATGGGGTGCAGGGAGACTGCAACAGAGGATCACTCGCTGGTTTCAGTCCTTTTATCTGAAGATGATGAAATTTGAAAAGTTCTGGTAGGATCATTGGAAAACACATTTTGAGTAAAGATGATTATTTTAGATTTGTACATACTTCAATATAGGTCTCCAGTATATTATCAGTAGACTTTTGGGAGTAAATTGTGGTTTACTTTACTCTACTATAAAATGGAGATATTTATGTTACAACTTGCTGTAAGAATGAAGTCCAGAACACCATAAGAACTCAATAAATGTTGTTATTATTATTCATGAGTATTTGGTTTAAAAAGCAACAGTATGTTTATTGCTGGGAAGGCATACGCCTTTGTTTTCAGCTGTTCCAATAAATTTCTTGTATTTTATTGGAAATTGTTTTCTTTTACCCTTTAAGGAAAATAGTGTGCTAATAACTGTAATATAAGTTATTCTTAATTGAGCCCTATATGTCAAACTGTGTGTAAACATCTTACACATATTGTTTCATTAACTTAATTCAATAAATTCATGTAAATCATTTAATGCTGTAGGAAGATTTCAGAAATAGTTTTTGTCACTAATATGTAGTTCATGGATGAGTTTCAGAAAATGATGAACTTTTAAAAATTCTAGATAGTGTAAGTGTGCCAATATGTATGTCATCAGTTCCTCGATGCACTCTATCACCTCCTCTCCTCACCTAAATGTCTAAAAACTGCTACTTTATTAAGGAATGACTTAAATCCTATTTGGAAAGGAGAAGGGTTCATGAAATGCACTAAAATGAAATAATTCCAGAGATGACTAGTGCTTCGCTTTCATGCAAATGTGTAGCTTGTCAGAGGAGTCTGAGGGACGAAAGGAACTAGCTCCTTCTTGTTAATTCGAGTCATTAACAAATCCCCAGTGGCAAGTTTTACAGCACAGGTTTAATTATAATAGTATTCTGAAGTCAATACAGGGGCTGAGAAGGTTTTGTTCTTTTTCCAAGTCCTAGTGCAAAATCATTGGCGTTTCAAAACCAAGGGAGCATTCACAATCCTTTGAGGCTGTTTGCAATACGAAGCAGGTGGCTCTGGTCTCTAGTTCTCATTTTGTCTATATTATTTAGGCTAATACTTAATAGCTTTTATCTTCCTAACCAAGTATAGGGTCCAACTTAAGATTTAAAACTTGCCAGAGATACACGACAGGAAGAGATTAATATTATTTGCTGCCAGTTATAGTTACTAGGCAGGACCTGGGAAGAAGAGGATAAAGACTTGGAATACTTCTTTAAGAGTTTTCCTGTAATGAGTGGTTCACACGTACCAAAATTTCCTGTATTTCTTTTTCAATTAAAAAACGGTAACTGTGACTTCTATCCTGTTCAGTATTTTCGTGGCACATAAAGCAACGTGTCTGTTCTTAAAATAAATAATGTTATTTGTTTCGTTGTCTGACCCATTCCATCTGCTGGTTAGGAAGACTGAGCCAGGCACTATCTGATGGTCATAGGGATGTTCCCATTATGTCTTCTGGGTCTTTTTTCTGTATTTCAGTAACATAGTAAAGATGATCTGGAAGGTTTCCTCAAGCTTTCAGATTCCATGATTTTTAAAGCATTGGTTGTTGACTAGAAGGGTTAGAACTTGAAGGTATTTAAAAATCATCCATCTGTAAGCATCAGACGTTAACTTCCTAACATTACAGTGTTCGATGGACAGCGATCTCTACCTCAGGCCTCAGCGCCTACTCAGGTACTCCACCCTGACAGGAGAGACCATGGTCTTTCTCCCTGGGACTCACACGGGACTCACTCCCAAAGAGTGTGCCATACGCCTCAGCGAAGGTTCCTTTCAGAACGGGGCCCTGGTGATGTGTGAAGACACTTCCTGTTAGCGATTACAGAAATGAGGATCAGGTTACGATTTTGAAAACGGTAAAAATAAAAATAAAAAGGAGAAAGGCAATACTTAATATTTGGAAAAGTTAAATTTTTACCTCATATTGTTTTAATCTATATATGCGGCTTCTATAGTTTGTATTTTTTTGAAAATCTTTTTTTTACTTACATTTCCATGACATAACTTATTTTTCTGAGTTAGGATTGTCCATGCCTTTTAACATATTTATTCACACCTAATTTTATAATAATCTCTTATTAGTTTAGAGCAAGCATGTCAAACTCAAAGGCTAGCACGGGCCAAATAAACAAGGTTTAAGTTTATGTGGGCCACAAAAAAACCCCCCAAAAACCAAAAGCTTCAATTTTCATATGAAACCAAATTTCAATAGAGGCATGCTGAATACAAAGCACTGAAATAAATGAGTAATCATTAACATAAAATAATAGAACATTTAGTAAAAGTTAATATTTTTGTCTTGAACATTAACTTACTAGACACTGAATAACTGCAGAAATTAATAACCGTAATGCAAATAAACCTATTTTTCTTGTTCTCTGAAAGCGAAATATTTCCTGTTGTGCACATCAAATAAATCAGTCCAAGACTAATGAGGTAGCAATCAGCTGCTAAAATATTTGCTGCTGGTATTAGTGGAAATAGTGTGCCTGCATAAGGCATCTAAGGGAAATGAATGCAACATGATTACAGTAATCAATCATTAGCGAACATTGTAGTTCATTATTAATAATTATGCATAACAGGATATTATAAAAATTAAGTTACAAAGTTTTTATTAAAACATTTCTTACATACTGTTATATTAGCTGGGCAGCAAAAATATTTGTTGTGGGCCGCATGAGGCCCATGGGTTGCGAGTTTGACATGCTTGGTGTAGAGGTAGACTGGGCACTGATATGAGAGTGAGGTAGAATGGGAAGAAGACAGGATACTGGAAAGATAGATGATCAGAAAAAGAAATGGAAATGGAAAATACAAGGTTACAGAGGCCAACAGTCTCTTAAAGAAGTTTTCGTATATAGGAAAAAACAAATCATTATTATTAAAATCCTTTCTTTCCAGGCATCTTGAGGTTAAACAGTAAAATAGATATTGTTTTCTAAAGAGGACAATCTGTGATGTGAGAGACACAAAAAGGAATTTTAACTTTGAAATGTCTTTTTAAAAAACTTAAAGTAGTAACCATGGAAGAAATTGAAGCAGTCAGCAAAAAGCTCCCAGCAAACAAAAGCCCAGGGCTAGAGGGTTTCACAGGGGAGTTATACCAAATATTCAAAGAAGTAAAACATATCCTCCTTACACTATTCCAAAATTTCAAGAGGAAGGAACACTCCCAAGCTCATTCTATGAAGCCAGCATTACCCTAATACCAAAACCAGATAAAGACAACACAATGAAAGAGAATCATGGGCCAATATCCCTCATAAACATAGATTCCAAAATCCTCAACAAAATTCCAGTAAATCGAATCCAGCAGTACATCAGAAAGATCAAACACTATGACCAAGTAGGATTTATCCTGACGATGCAAGGATGGTATAATATCCACAAATCAATAAACGTAAAACTGGTTTGGCTCAATGGATAGAGCATCAGCTTGGGGACTGAAGGGACCCGGGTTCGATTCCGATCGAGGGCATGTACCTTGGTTGAGGGCATATCTCCAGTAGGGAGTGTGCAAGAGGCAGCTGATCGGTGACTTTCTCTCTCATTGATGTTTCTAACTCTCTATCTCTCTCCCTTCCTCTCTGTACAAAATCAATAAAATATATATTTTAAAAAAATCAGAACGAAAACCTTGTCTACTCAGTGGCTACATGTGAAAAGGTAGATTCTCCCACACACAGACTCTGAAACATTGCTGTTCATGAAATCCTCATAAATGTTCTCTTCACACAAGATTATTTTCAAAAGCAACATTCAGGACTCACGTGCTAAATGTCGGAGGTGGTGCGACTGTTAGAAAGTAAAGCAATGTGCCACTGCCGTGATCAAAGTAAGCCTCCCTTCTGCAGGCTGGGAATGTGAAGGTGTAAGGATAGATGGGCAGGGCCATGAATCCTCGAGAAAGTGGTGTACATGGAGCATGGACTTCTAGTTGTGCTGTTTCTCCATTAACCACCTCACCACACGTCTCAGGTCCAGCTGATTTTATTTACAGAAGAAAAAAAAAAAAGGTGCCCAATCCTCCACCGCACAGGCACCTTTAATGAGCTGGGGTTATTTTGCCGCTTAGCTTACACGTGAAAATCAATAGGGAAACTCACCCTTTAGCTCTCAGTCAGGTCTGGACACACTGGGAGTAGAGATACAAGTTTATTTCCGGTCCTATTATATACAAGGAAGACCCTGCGATGGCTATTTTCCTGCCACCTTTACTTGACCTGAAAAATTTTAATAGTATCTAAAAGATCTCATGTCTGACCCGCTACTGTCACATGGCAATCAAGGTGCTACGTGTAAAACGTACCTTAAAGCAGAGTGACAACACATTGCTTTATGATATTGAGTTAAATGTGGATTTCCCAGTAATTTCTAGTAAAGCAGTTGTTAGTTTGTGCAAATACATGTTTAAAAACATGAAGAATTAAGTGCAACCTTTGAAAGGATGCTTGGGTCTTTTTACTTTTCATGCAAAATAACTCACGTGTTTGAAATCTGGGTACCTTTAAGATATATTTTATTGATTTTTTACAGAGAGGAAGAGAGAGGGACAGAGAGAGTTAGAAACATCGATGAGAGAGAATCATTGATCAGCTGCCTCTTGCACACCCCCTACTGGGGATGTGCCCACAACCAAGGTACATGCCCTTGACCGGAATGGAACCTGGGACCTTTCAGTCCGCAGGTCGACGCTCTATCCACTGAGCCAAACCGGTTTCGGCATGAAATTCGGGTACCTTTAGACATGTATTCTTAAAAATAAATAAATAACCTGTGCATTTATTAGTTAGAACACGATGTTCACTAACATAATATAACACATAGAGAGTAAATCCTGAACTATTTTATGCTGTTAAATAGCTATTAGTAGCTATTTATAAAGCACCAGAGGAAACTATTTATTAGAAATCAATGATCTAGTCAATAGCAAATATCAATACAGATTAAAATAAATTTGGAGAATTCCTATTATGCAACATTGGCTAGAAAGACATAACCTACTGATTTAAAAACACTTAAATCTATCATATTTGTTGCTATTACATTGTCTGACATATAATGTTCAGGCTCTTGATTTTCAGATGCTCATCAGGATTTTTCCTGTGCTTTCACAGAATTTATGTAATGTTTGATGTTTAGATTGCTCATTTTAAGGAAGATGGCTGTTAGCTATAGGTTAATAGAAATAGTGTCCCTGGCTGCATACGGTGAGTTTTGAATCTTCTTACAACCACATGTAAAAGCGCACCCTGCTAGGACCTCCACTAGTCACGCTGAGGTTTAAACACCAGGATTGGGTTCCCGGGGGATTTTCACTCTCACAAGTACTTTATGCAGCTCTAGGTGTCTCGGGGCAAACTGAACTGGCCACTGAATCTGCTTTTTAAGGGGAGTTAACAATGGCTTAGTTCTACCTCTCTTGAAATGCAGGATTCATGTTTTTTCTCTCTTAAAATTTAGTGTTCCCAGAGGCAGTCAGGGGACATGAGAGAATGAGACTGTATTTATCTATCCCATGCTGGTTACAATATAGGTGAGGGCAATCCAATGTTCCCTGCGGTGCTTTGTCTGAGCTTTTTAACCCTGCGCTGAAAGAATAACCGCTTCAGAGGGAGGTTACAATGGAAACTCCAAACCCATTAAAAACTTGGGCCTTTACCTTGGTGCAGGCTTTTGATTATAAAAAAATTCTGTGTCCCTTTGAGGCTGTACACCTCTGTACGAGAGGTGAAACTGTGAACCCTGGACTTATTACAGGTGCAGCGATTGCCAATTCTAGGATTAGAACCCAGACCTTAGATCTTTTCTTTTTGAAAGGTATTATGGTTTTATTTTGGGCTGGAAGAGTCATGGGGCAAACCAACTTAAGTTAAACTCATAAATATACACAGATAAATGGGCACATGGCTGTCAGAGAAGTTAGAAAAGTTATACACAGGATCTAAAATGCTCATACCTCCATAAATGCCTATATGAATCATCATAAAAGTCATGATAACATTGTGTTTTGATAAACTGGACATCAAAACACGGAATATATTAGTCAGAATAAGCGAGGCTATGCTGTGGTAATGAACAACCTCACAAATCTCAGTAAGTTTGGATAAATATCATGTGTTTTTGTCTTCACAGCTCTGTCTTTCCTCTATAGTGATCCCAGTTTCCCAATATCTCAATACAAGCTTTTCTCCTTCGTTTGCATGGCATGGCAAGAGACACCTTGGAATCTCAATGAGTAAATAAATGTATTCACCTGGAAATGATGATTTCATTCCTATTTCACTGGCCAAAGAATACCTAGGGGGTAGGGAAGTTAGATGACCACTCCTGCCTATAAAGTGAAGGAGAGCTGGAAATAGAGGTGAGTAACCCAAATGTATACCATGTGAGAGATGACAGAATGACAGAATTCTAGGTGAGAAATCCATTAACTCTTTAACTATCTCAAATAGGTATGGCTGAATGAATAAATATATTTGTTTGAGATAGTTAGAGTTAATGGATTTTGAAGACGGGACTTTCTGAAATTATGCTCTCTGATTTATCTATAAGAAGCAATGGCATTATTTTTTGTAAAAACCACACAAATATGCATACGTATGAAGTACTGTGCTTCATTAAATATTCAAATGGCATTTCAATATGGAAACAAAATCCATAGACTAATTTCATTATTGTCACAGGCAGAATATTACGCTCCCTGAAAAGTGCTCAATAAGATTGATTTGTGTTCTCTATAAAACGTAGTCTCCACTGACCACTTGCCAGGTTGGGTTACAAGAGCCTTTCAAACCACAAACGGTGCTGTGGTCTCTACGATGGGATGCCTGGCAAGCTTACACTGAGCCTTGAAACACTACAAAATATCAATGGCCAGTTCACAGCCAATACCTACCCGGGCAGAGGTACTTGGCTATAAATCGTTTGCAGGAGCTATTAGTGTAAATCAAAGGTTTCGTGTGTTCTTATTTTTTTTCCCCTTTGCCCTTCTAGAATATTCATAAACAAATGGTATATCGCTGCACCCACGGAGAAACTATCATCACCTTATAAGCCCTTAGCTCTCTTCATTTAACCCCTCCCCCACCTTTAAAATAAGCCCCGTCGATAGCATTCATTATTAATGAAAGGTAGGATCATTCCTGGATGGAGTTTTACTTCAGGCAGCAAATCGATACCTCTGACCACGTCTGTTTCATTATTGACAACGTCTACCCACATTTACTCTTATAATTAAGTTTGAGTTCAACTCCTAACTTTTCTCAAGTGTTTCAAATGGCTATATGGTGTTCTTAATTTCAGCTGCCGTTTCATCTTTCTCAGTAGGTGCCCATTTTATTGTTAAAGGTCACACTCATTTGTCTGCGCTGACAAAGGCAGCCCTGAAAGTTGGCTGTGGTTTTGACAGACAGTGGTCCCTATAAGTGATGGCCCTGAGGACGGAGCCGGCACCGGGAGACAGTCACCAACGCCAGGGGAATAACAGATAACAAATCACGCCACCGTTTTTCCCCTCCTGGCGTGATTGACGACAGCACAGCGGGTGTAACTTTTCAATGTCCTCAGATTAAAAACCCCTCAAACAAATGAGTTCTGAAAATACTGTCCAGAGGCATTAAAGGGAACTGTTGGGCTCAAAATACATTTAAAAAATAAGGTGTGTGTTTTTTTGTTTGTTTGTTTTTTAGAAAAAGCACAATTTATGGCCACTCACTACAATTATCTAATTTTCAGTGATACTTTCCATTTCATACACACGAAGCGCGGCCACAGACTCGAGGGGCGGTTGTACCGTCGAAGTAACACACAGTGCTTAGCTGGGCAGCATAGCAGATGGCATTCTAGAGAGGAAATTTGGTGTTTGCCGAAGCATCGGATGCATTTCAGGGGGTTACAGATGCTTTAAAAAAGTATTATTTGTGTGGTTATTAATTGTATTCTAACTGAATGGTAGAAATAAAGATAATCAAATGACCAAGCCCTGGTTAAATCAGCATATTAAATCAGCTCTGTATTTCCCTGGTCTATCATTAGCAGACGTAAAGCAGTATTAAAAAAAAAATATTTCCACTTAAAAATATGAGCTCCATTTTTCCTGACATATTATTTTGTCCAATATTTTTTTTTATTAACTAAAAAATACAGATGTTATACTTCTGGTTAAAAAAATGTAATTAGATGTATTGTTTTATATACCTATAATTAACTGTATATAGCTAGGTAGACATAACGTGGAATAGTCATAATTTTAAGTGTATATGTAGAATGCGGCATGTATCATTATGTATACCATTGAAGTGTGTAAACCATGAGAAAAGGGTGCCATTTGTCGGGAAGTTTTCACCATGTTAATAGTTCATGCCTGAGCTGCTTGCTGTAAACAGTGATTATGAACCTCTCTCCCAAGAAGATTGATTCAGCAGTTCTGAAATGAGGCTTGCAATCTGTGCTAATATGGGACCTCGGTGATCTAGATATTGGTTGACTGAGCTATCACCAGGGACCCAGGTGAGACATTGGATTAGCACTGTCAGGTCACCTTGTTTTGTCTAGAAGCCCTGACTTTGGGACCACGTGGACAACATTTGACTACAGCTACTGCATGTTACTAGCTATGTGGTTTTCACTTCTCTGGACATTTACATGGGAATAAGAAATCATAGCTTGAAGGAGTGTTGGAAGATTAATGAAGCTGCTAAATAAATGCAAGGGGTCTTGACTTGCTAATAATACAGCTGAAATGATTAAAACAACACAATCAGGAGCCTGAATTAAAACACACTTTTAAGAAGGTAAATGGACTCTCCTCCTCTCCCTACCCTGCAGCCCCAGGGCTCTGGGCCATTCCAGGGCCATAAGAGCATCTATACAGACAGATGAGGTCATCTCCGCTCAGTCACCAAAGGAGGTACTAAGATGATTCTTCACACTTACCCTACGTCTAGTTGTTCAGATATTAGCTGAGTCTCCCAAATCTTGTACTTCCCTTGGGGTTCAGAGTGAATCTGGGCCTTGGCAACCACACGTTCAACATGCTTTCTGAATCCTTGCCACCCACCAAGGATCAGGATTTCTTCCTTAGATGATGAGTCATACTCCCCACAGACTGGGAGCCATTCTAGGCTGGAATAGGGCCTGCTCTCCTTGTCCCACATCTCAAACTTTTTTTTCATCACCTGGGATGGGGTACTCTGATTTCAGGTAGGGTTTCTATTTCCTCATCTTCAAAATGGAAATGATCACAAGCCTACCCACTGGCCCAAGGGTTAAACAAGTTAATACATGGGAAATGTTTAAACCAGTACCGGGCACATAGGAAGTGACTCATTCCCCACCCCGACCCCCCTTCAGGGAAGGGGGGTTGTCACACTGCTGGGAAATGCTCTGTAACTTAAAACAATGTCTTTAGCGGAAACCGGTTTGGCTCAGTGATACAGTGTCGGTCTGCGGACTGAAAGGTCCCAGGTTCGATTCCGGTCAAGGGCATGTATGTTGGTTGCGGGCACATCCCCGGTGGGGGGTGTGCAGGAGGCGGCTGGTCGATGTTTCTCTCTCATTGACATTTCTGGCTCTCTATCTCTCTCCCTTCCTCTCTGTAAAAAATCAATAAAATATATATTTTTTTAAAATGTCTTTATAGGAAAAATGGGATTATGCGAGATCCCCATTCTGTACCTAATGATACTTAATATCATTAACATGTTGTAAAGAAATATATATGAAGCCTCCTTATTTTTTCAATGACTACTTGGAATTCTAGTTTTATGCTAAAATTTACGTATCCCTTCACCTATTGGTGGACATTGAAACGGTTCTTAATTTTTAATCCATTTTTATGATATTTCATTAGATATATTTGTACATATATTTTTACACTCTTATTTTGTATTTTGTAGGATAGATTTCTGGAAATTATATGGCTTGATCAAAGAATAAATGGATTATTTTGATTCTTTTGTGAAATTTATTTCCCAAATCTATGCCAATTTATAATGTCACCTATATTGTAGGAGAATGTCTATTCTCCATCCTCTTGCCAACATTGGACTATATCAGTTTTATAAGTGTAGATTTCATTGATTCTTAGATGTACTCCCCCCCCCCCATTTTTAGCAGCTCTGAAATTTGAATGTTTTATAATTAATGACATGTAAAAGTTAAATTGGTAGCATTTTTATTTTCTCCACAATACATTAAATCATGGCTGTGTTTTGTAATTGATAACACCTTAATTTCAGTGAAATATGGCATTTTCCCAATCTAACAGATGGTGAAAATTTTAGTAATTTACTGTTAAGGTGTGCATTGTTTCAATTTTCTATTTTCCAAATTTAATACTTTTGGAAAAAGTAACATACTTTTTCTTTCACAAATGGTCTGTTTGCGATTAATTCATTTTGTCCTGGTGAATGTAAGGAAAGTATGCAAAGGATGCAGGCCGTCCAGGGCACTGGCAGACCACGCTCACAAAGCTGGTACATCAAAAATGCACCGTGACCCAGTGTCTTTCGAGAGCAAGTCTGTTTTCAATAAGGGATCTGTTCCCACACAAAGGGTCATATACATCTTCACAAGGCCTATCTTGTTGGGAAAGAGGACTTACAATTTTTGTTTTCTGATTGACAATGAATCCATTCTTCAGAGAAAAGTGGGTACTGCTCTCATTCACGAGAGCAAACTTTAAGTCCTGAAATTAGTACTTTTCTCCCAGAGTAGCTACATTTGTCTGATTTCTCCTAAAGCAGCTACATTTGTCTGATTTTTCCAGTTCTGACAAAATATGTGGCTTCCTGTAGAAAGAGTTCTTCATTCCTGAATCTGACTTCCCAACTGTTACCTGGATTTCCAATTGCCATAATGTATATTTTATAAAGATGTCTCCTGCTGGGCTCAAATCAACATTCCTCTCTCTGTTGATGTCTCACACACCTGTATTTTCAATAAGGGATCTGTTCCCACACAAAGGGCGTGATCCCTGCCACCCACCCAGGGGACATCCGGCAATGTCTGGAGACATTCTTAATTATATTGACTGGGTGGGGTAGAAGCTGGGTAGGTACTAATATCTAATGGATAGAAGACTGGGATGCTGCAAAATATCCTACACTACATAGAACAGTCAATCACAAGGAAGAACTATTGATCTAAAATATCAGTAGTGCCACCATTGAGAAACCCTACATTAGAGTCCAATTTATAAGACGGCTTTACCTGTAAATCACAGTGTTTGGAATTTCAGTATCATCTCCTAGGGTTTGTCAACACCTAACTCTGCCTCTACACACACACACACACACACACACACACACACACACACACACACCCCAAACTCCTGAGTGAAGCAACATACTTTTTATTAATAGTAGTTTCCTACAGGAATGGTGTGGGAGGGTAGGGGAAATTATGACATGCCTATAATTTGAAAAGAGTTGCCAGGTGTTTTTGATACTGCTTCCTCCTCCCATCAAGCGAGTTACCACTGTAATTTAGAAGGTCTGAAGACAGTGATTGTCAAAGTACTTTGATTTACATCCCTTCCCACCTCTTCCCCGCCCTAAGGCTCACCACTTGCTTGTCTAGGATTGCTTTTGAAAGAGAGAAAACGTATTAAATTAGGGTTTTCTATTTATAAAGTAGAGTATCTTTCGGTGTGTCATGAATTTGGCCAAAGTAGAATATATAAATTTTCTGATAAATTTTTAAAAATGAATATATGAATTGATTCTATGATATTAGTTCAGGAATGTCGACAAATAATCTTTTCTTTGTAAATGTGGGTGACTCAGAAAGTCACTTTTCTTTGGTATTAAGCACCTTAACTTAAGCACTTCCTTTGAGATCCCTAGTCCGTGATTCCATGGGATAAACAACTGTTTCCAATTTCTGAAACTTGAGTCTTGTCCACCTAGCATTAATATACTACTCATTCCTATAGTTCTTATAGAGAGAGCATTCATTGCAATTATTCTTCTCTGCCTGCTCCTGAATCCCTACATCCAGCCACAGGCCCACAACGGGCTCGGATCTGACCTTGGCCTTCCACAGGGAAGCACTGGTGGGCTCTTCATGGCACACAGCTGTGCCTTGTGCCCGTGTTCTCGGCAGTCTGCCAGCTCGTTCCCCTCAGGTCTCAAAGGTGGCGAGGAAGAAGGGACAGGTTGTGGTGTGAGAAGGAAGAACAGGATGCGAGGTGAGAGATCAGGTATGGTTAGTCCAGTCTCTGCTCTCCAAGCCTTTGGTGCTGTATTTGTCCTCCCCGCTGCTACTCTTGGTGTTCATTCTTATCTACGGATGTGAAATGGTACCAAAAAGCCCAAGCCAGTTCCCAGAAATCCCTGCCACTTTAGAACATCCTCAAGTAATTCAAAAAAATGTCCAGCCTCTGAAGCACGGCTCAGATAATATGCAAATATCCATTGTTTTGCTAATCCTACATTCATGTTTATATTCCTCTGGATCCAATCACCAAAACAACAATAAAAAGTGACAGGAAATAAAAATCTAATACCTCTGGCAACATATTGCAATGAAGTCTGCGCTGTTTTTGCAAAGTCGTCTCCAGAGAAGTGGAGGCAGAATCTCAGTGGCTTTTCCAACATGGCCCACCCCCCCTCATCCCCCCCAGGGGCTACAGCTTCAGTCCATCCGAAAACGCCTGGCATGCTTTCATGGAGCAGGGAGGGAAAGCAGGTCCTGAAATGCTGCAGCCTCCACTTGGCTTCTTCCCCCCTTTTCATAACCAATTACAATCTGTTGTGGTTTGTCTTGAATTTTATTTTAAATCTAATTCAATTAAGTAGCATTTTACATTCATATCGCTAGCCAGAATTGGGATGTAAATATAACGACTCCTGATAGAAGGCATTTGTTTTAATTTATTCTTCCAAAATGCCATCTGTCAGAAAGGAAAAAGAAAACAGCAACAATAACATATGGATGAATTCTTTTTGTTTATCTAAATGTTTCTGAATCAATATGTTCCAAAACATGCCAGCAAACTATGTGGCATTTTTGATTATGGGTGCTTACACGGGGTTCTCTGAATGAACTTGCAGAGAATAAAAGGTAAAATTTTAACTTTGCAGAAGGGAGTCTATCTACTGATACTAAAAGATCTGTATAATAATCTAAAGTTCCATTTTCTGAAGCCAAAACAACGTTAGAGTGAACATTATCTGCAAGTGTTAGATTGTATGCTAAGAATAGTTTTTAAAAATAGAGTTTGGGCAAAGATTTCCCTGAAGCTACTGTAAAACCATCATGTTCTTCTTGAATTGCTAAACAGGAATTAAGTTGGACCTTGTGTGGTTTAGCATAGCATGAATGGTTTGCTGTGCTCTGAAACTGGTCATCCAGGTATTGTGTGAAAGTTGTCACCCTGTTACCCAGGAGGCTGAACCACATGAAACTGACCTTGTTCTGGGTAAAAAAAAATAATTGGATATGAATTACTTCACATGCACCAGTCTAACTTAATAAGGATGTTTCACTCTACAGGCCACTTTAACGAAATGATTTTATGTTCTATTACCCTAACAATGTGGCTTATGTGCTGGTGTCATGCCTACTATACTAAAAGACCACGTGACTTCTTATCTTATTTAGTAAAATTGTTAACACGGGTTCCATACCCAGTCCAATTTAGTGTGTGCAACATATTGATGTAGAACCTTAAATATTCAAGGAACAGTGGCAGCCTGGATATAATTAGTTTAAATGGACAAATCTCTATATTTAAATCCCTAATATGCAAATAGAGAATGAACAGCAGAACAATTGAACAACCAGTTGCTATGACATGCACTGACCACCAGGGGGTGCGTGTGGAACATGATGAACATCAGTCCCAGTGGGATGGTGGAGCAGGTGAGTGGGAGCGCCAGACCAAGGCAGGTGCTGGTTGCTGTCATAAGGGAGAGCATCTGGTGGTTACTGAAAATCTTTGCTCCATTGTGCTTCTGTCCCACCCTGCTCACACCCACTGCCTAGTGCCACGCACCAGCCCCAATCACTTGGCGCATTCAGCAGGTGAGAGCGGAGGCTACCTGCCCTGATCTCCACTCAGGACTTCTCCACCTCCCCCTGATCCTGAGGGGTAATCAGGGTTGGCGGCCACCGTTTGCACCCAATGCCTTTGCCAGCCCCGCTTGCATCTGCAAGTCGGTGCCAGAGCTACCACTCGCATCCGCAGCCAGCACCTGGTGCTGGTCCAATTGCTCAGCACTGTGAGCGGGTGTGAGTAGCGGCTGCTGGTCCCAATCACCCCTGAGGGCTTCTCCACCTCTCCCTGCTCCTGAGGGGCAATCAGGGCAGCAGCTGCTGCTCACACCCACTGACAGCACTGGCCCCACTTGTACCTGCTGCTGGTACCGGCCCCAATAGCTCTGAGTTGTCAGCAGGTGCTTGAGGTGGTGGCGGGAGCGGGGCTGCCAGCAGACAGGGAATTGGGGGCTGCAGCAGGAGGGACCAGGCAGGGACGTGGAGGATGGACTGAGACCACCCCTGTTCCCATCACAGCCATGCAGCCTGCAGTTCCTTTCAAGGTGCACAAATTCATGAACTGGGCCCCTAGTGCATAAATAGAGATCTGAGTATAGCCAAAACACAAGTAGACATACATCTTTTCTTTATTTTGTCCCAAAGAATTGTTGTGTCTCTATACACTACTACTATTACTACTACTACTACTATTACTACTACTGTTACTACTGCTACTACTACTAATAATAATTAACGTTGGGGTGAACAGGGTAGAATTCTATATGGTTGAATTTCAGTTAGCATTTGCTCATTTTTCCTCTTTTTAGAATTAAAACATTAAAAATATTCAATTTTGAATGTGTGTGGCAGCAGCAGACATTGGTCAGTCAGCTCAGTTCAACAAATATTTACTGAACATCTGCTATTTTTCTAAGCAATGTTCTGCATTGTGGGGTTGCACAAATGAATGGCACACTCATAATTTTAAGATGACTGCAATTTCAGGGGATAGGAACACACTCATACGAATCAATATAACATGGTAGAGTTTCAAGTGTTGAGAGCAGAGTCTGAAGGTTAGTTCTGCTGCTTACAAGCTGTGTGACCTCGGGCAGGTTCCTACACAATCTGTGCCTCGGTTTTGTCATCTATACAGTGAGGTCTTGATAGTACCAATCTCTTAGCATCCTTCTGGAAATTCAGTAAGTTCATATAGGTGGAGCCCTTAGTACCAGGCACAGTGTAATCACTCCCTAAGTCTTAGCAGTTACTATTATTAGCAATGTTAAAAATGGCAGAGGAATAGAAAATATTTGTTTTGTCTATATCTAAAATATGTTTATAGGGGATGACATATTCTTGGGCCTCATCAGTTTAGTTGGAAAGATAACAGGCATTGTAGCCAATCTATTCTGTATTCAAATCTTTATTGCTTCATAGGTATATGAGCCTCAATTTTCTTATATGTAGAAGCAGGGATAACATTGCCACATTTTCATGTTTACCATGAGAGTTTAATGAGAAAATGTTAATAAAGATGGTCAATAAATACTATTAATATTTATTAGATGAAAAATCCATTAATCAAATATTGAATATATACATCCCCAAATTAGAAGTACCATGAAAAGTGTGCAGTTACTCAATTAAAATGATTATATCATGCTTTTAAAAATATAACTCAGAGATTAAATAACTCTCAATATTAAATTTTCTTTTAAGTTTTGTTCCTACCAAGGTCCCTTTTTTATTTTTATAGAAATAAATTTCCCCTTATTTTCATAGTACTGTATAAAAATTCTTACAAACTAGTATTATGAGATTATCTTATTTTTGCGTTTTAGAATGGAAACAGTCTACACAGATTTGTAATGTGATAGCCTTTATGCTAATTTTGCCAGGAGTTTCATGGATCATATTGGAGGCTTGTTAATAATTAAAAAATTTTACTTCTTCATGTTACAAATAAGTATTACAGTAAATACTTTCCAATCTTTATCTGACATGACATCTTACCAATACAGGCATCACAAAATAAATAATTTATGAAAAATATTTATTTAAAGAGCTGTAATTTACCTTGCATTTACCATATGCCATTCACCCAAGTAGCAACATAAAATATTCATTAGAGAAACTCATTAAAACAAACTTCTATACAATGAGGTGACGGGACAACAAAAAACATCAATCATGGCAGGGCTTTAAGTTTTTATTAGTGCATATGGGCACACTAATATTTCAAAGTAGAAAATTATGAATATTTTGCTCTGGCTCTGAATGACCATGCTGCTACGAAGACAAATTTGATAAGACTATAACAAAGACAGGAACTGGTTTTTCTTCATTTGTTTTCATTTTAGTCAAGAAATCAGTGACAGTTCTCTGAGATTTATTTTATTAATGATGAATCAACCTGATGTTATAATTAATGGGAAATCTATAGCTCATCTTGGAGGAAAAATAACTAGGCATCTAATGATGTTTAAGCCTGGCATTGCCAAACCCTGAGCCGCTGTCTCTTGAGTATGCACGAGGCAGGGCCATTACACTGAGCAGCAGGGACACAAAAAGGCCCTGGGAGGCATGGGAAGAAGAACCGAGCTCGCTCATGTCTAAGAGCAGTGCTAACAAAACCCCACCAAGGTGGGGCTTGGAAAAATTATTCTACTCACGCTAAGTAGCCGAAGAATTATTTCACTGCCAGCTTAAAACACGCACACACGCACACCTTTGCAATTCTAGTGAAACTTCTAAATATGAACAGTATCCGAATTTGGGGGAAATCTCTAACTCCAATTAATCCATTTATGGGATTCACATAAGCAGCATTGTGGTTCTCCTGGTCTCCCTGTATAAACTAATTCACAATTCATTAGGAAGTTCTGCTAAATCTCCGCTTCACATTCGCCGCCCTTCTATTACACTGCTGATCGGTGATTAAATGTTCTAATAAAATTAACTGGCTTTGCTGCAAACAGAGCATCTGGAGCTATGTTTAATTTCATGTCAAACATACACAGGAAACACCTGTCTAGGTGAAGTAATTTTTTTTAAATGACATTAATCCGTCTGTTTCGGAAAATGGTGTCATGGTTGTCACATTAAAAGGTAATATCAACAAACACAGAAACCCTAAATTGCTTCGGAGCACAAGTTTTTTCTTCTTTTTTTTTCTTCTTCTTTTTTTTTTAATTAACAACAAAAAAAGCTTATCCAAATGTTACTGTGTCAGTCTTATTTTGTGTGCTGAATAATAAGAGCCCACCTTCTTTAACTCAGCAATTTTTAATACCTGCCCTGTAAAACGTCCAGATGTTTAGTTAGTCTCTGTACATAAAAGATTAAAACCACTGGTGTGATTCTTTATTTAAATATCTCTGTGCCAAAATCTAACACCATTCACTGATTTCCTCATACGATAGGTAGATTTTACATGCCTTCTAAAGTAAACTAGATCATGCGTACATGAATTTTACATGATGCCACAAACAAGCACATGCCAGTTGGAAATTCAATCTTCGTGTATATATATAGCCATCGGTCTTCTAATAGGAAGATGAGAATGTGCAATGTAAGCCCGACAGCAACTGCGAGATGCTAATCCTGGTCTTTTTCCCTTTCATTCAGTTTTTTTTTTTACATATTCTCAGCTTTTTGAGCTCCAAAAAAATTATCTCTAAATCTTCCTTCCAATTTATATTTCTTTGTAGGACACTAGTGGGCTGCTGCTAAGAGGTTTTGTGTGTGTGTGTGTGTGTGTGTGTGTGTGTGTGTTGTGTGTGTGTTTTTTTAACATGCCTTTTAATAACAGTTTAGTGATTTGCTTATTTTTGTGAATCATACTATTTTTTTCATTTGAGAAATGAGGTTGCTGAAAAGTAAAAACGCTAAATGACTTGACCAGGATCACCAGGACATGCAGCATATACTGAGCCATTATGTAAAAACTAGAGGCTTGTTGCAGGAAGATTCCTGTAAGAATAGGGCTTCCTGGGGTGGTCTCCACAGCCCTACCTGCTTCCCCCCCTTTTCTGCAGCCCCACTTGCTTGCTTCTCTGCAGCTTCTCTCCCTTCTGCAGTGCTTGGCTTCCTTCTATGCTATCTTCAGTCCTTGTTCTATGCCTGCATATGCAAATTAACCACCGTCTTGGTTTGGTTAATTTGCATGCTCACTCCTGATTGACTGATATGTGTGGCTTGTGGGCATGGCAGCGGTATGGTAAATTTGCATGTTTCTCTTTTATTAGATAGGATATCTTTAATATGGGTGTTCTGTGCAAAGCTTTCCATCAATGTGTACCATGAGGCCAAGTGTGAATTCTTCATTGGGGGGAGGGAAGGATGTGTTGAGCAGGTGAGGGGAAGTTGAAGGAACAACTATGAATCCCATTTTTAGCTTGTGTGTTCTTAAAAAGTAACATGAATGTTGGGGAGTCTTATTAAAAGGGTGCTGCACTGTTTTATGTTGTTTTCTAAAATAAAATTTAAAAGTCAGTTTTTTAAGAAAATGTGCCTTAGATCTCTTGTCTCTCCTGCATCACAGCCTCCTCTACTCACAACACCCAGTTTAGAGTCCTCAGGGTACAGTCACTGAAGAAAACTATGAGAAACATTTTATTTAAGATCATCAGGCGGCTCAGAATATCTAAAAAAAAAAAAAAAAGCCTCCAAAAGATTTTACTTTTAAAATACGATCAGCAGGATGAAATGATGCAGACTAGTTAATCAAGAACAGGTCTGTCACAGGTAACAATCTTAGAGTAATTTGAAACTTCGGTGCTTAACTCTTGGTCAGCAAATTGTTGGTGCTACTAGTAAATTTGCATACTAGTTTCATTTTCATACAGGTTTTGATGCCGTTTACTTCTGTAATGGCAGAGAAGTACAGCAGAGGGGTGAAGGTTTGGGCCTATGCTTTTGGCTGAACTCTAAGGGAAGTAGTTAGAGGGTGTTGAAAAAAAGGAGATTGAACATATCTCTTATTCCTAAATGATTATGCATATCAAAGCAGACTGGAGATAACCCAGGTCTGAAAAGAGGGGCCAGGTGGGGAAAGGACAGGGCGAGGGGTGTGCTGTAGAGGATGACAATCACATTAATACTCTATGTCTTTTTGTCTGGTGACCAGTACTTGTACAACCAAATTGATGGTAAACTCTTAAAATGGAATCCCTGTGCTGGTGAGTGTCATGTCATAGTCTCCAGAGCAGAATTTCAGCCTTTTCCATCTCATGGCACACATACAGTAATTACTAGAAATCTGAAGCGCACAACCCCCCCCCCCCCAAAAAAAAATATATATATATATATTTGATCCGACAACAAAAACAGGTGCAATTTTGATTCATTCACAGCTATTGCTGCATTGGCTGTTGTCATTTTTTAAATTGGTAATCTAAGGGAAAAGAGGTCAGTGTCCCCAACTAAACAGTCAAGTATTGCATGTTTTAAAAATGTTTGCAGCATACCAGTGTGCCATGGCACACCGTTTGACAATCTTTTCTCTAGAACCCTGAGTCCCACCGCCATATACTAAAACCTGTCCCTGGGAGTGGAAGGAAGGTGAGGCAGGAAGGGTCTCGGACCTTCTGCCTCATGTGTCCACTAGTATAGCTCTGTCTTTGTCTCTGTCTCTGTCTCTCTGCACATGCACACACACGTGTGTGTACACACACACACAGACACGCTACTGTGTAGTAATTCCTCCTTCTTTGTGGTTTCTGAACTTTCAGTTACCTGAAGTGAGCTGCAGTCCAAAAATACTAAATGAAAAATTCCAGAAGTGAACAATTCATAGTTTAAACTCTACAGGAGGTAATGCTTTTCCTGATTACTTAGTGTTTTGGTGGTGAAGTACTTACTGAGGTTGAAATCAATGCCTTAGGTCACAGTATTTCCCAAACTTTTGACATATGTGTACCCCTTCTATAATTTTTGTAACGCTGAGTACCCCTCGTACTCATGAGAATGTAGAATTAGGCACAGCTAAACACGGTGCAGTGCATATCCCCACCAAACTCTTCCTGTACCCCTGGGGGTACGCGTACCACACTTTGGGAAACACTGCCGGGTTTAGGAGATAACCTTTATCTCTGATCAGATATATGAAATAGTATTGATTATGTAGATCAATGTAGATCAGAGTTGACACACTTTTTTCTGTAAGGGGCCAGATGAAAAATATTTTCAGTTTAGTGGACCGTGTGGTCTTTGTTATAACTACTCAACTTTGCCACTGTTGTGAGAAAGCAGATAGAGCTAAACAAAAACTGGGCATGACGGTGTCCCAGTAAAACTTGATTAAAAAAGATGCAATGGACTGCAAGCTGTTGTTTGCCCACTCTTGAATTAGCCTATAGAAATGGCCCATAAAAGCAGAGGTTATCATATGAATTAAAACATACACATCTCAGAATGTAGAAACATTCCAGTATTCTCTTAATGATTTGGATGTGATGTTGTTTTTATACCATGAAAACATTATTTCAAAATTTGACATCAAAACCAAGTTGGATATCCTTGGAAGGTACTCCATTTCCAAAACTAATAGTAGAAATAAAATAAATGCAGCCTTGGTAGGATGAATTGTTGGAATAATAAAAGAAAATGTAAATATAAAAGATCATACGTAACTGATAAATTAACGAAAACACTTATGCAAAATGTAAAACTGCAAAATACAACTAGAACAGGAAGTTGTTAAATGCTCATGAATTCTAGCAAAATCTGCTGGTTATAAAAGCAAAAACTGATTAGTAACAATTAATGATGAATTTTCTAAAAGAGAGTATTAGATTACTACTTCAACTTCTGAGAAGAGGTAAATGAATTGGGTTATTAAAAGAGCAAAAACAAATAAACAAAAACCAATAAAAAACTCAAACCTTTATGTTGTAAAAAGTTATGGAAATATGCCGAAACCAGTTTGGCTCAATGGATAGAGCCTCGGCCTGCGGACTGAAAGGTCCCGGGTTCGATTCCGGTCAAGGGCATGTACCTTGGTTGCATGCACATCCCCAGTAGGTGGTGTGCAAGAGGCAGCTGATCGGTGATTCTCTCTCACCGGTATTTCTAACTGTCTATCCCCCTCCCTTCTTCTCTGTAAAAAATCAATAAAAATATATTTTTTTAAAGTTATGGAAATATGGTTGCCAATCCTCACTTTCTAGGTCTCATTTTCTCATCCATTGAAGGCGATGATGGTCTTGGTGGTAGTGTGATATCTCTTCTATCTCTAAGTTTCCATAACTCAATGGTATTTTATGAATTCCAAGAGAAAGAAAAACAAAGTTTTCCAGAATAATACAAATCAGTTTACTTAGGAACAAAATGATTGAAAATTGATATCTGAGCGCAGTGATATCTAAATTTGGGGACACTCCCTTCATATCCTGATGTGGAACATTACATTCTTTCCATTGCCTGGCTCTCTTGCATCTGACACTCTGCAACACCGAGAATGGCAGCCAGTTCCAGATCACACCATTCTATGCTTGGCCTCCATCGGAATGTCAGCTCCAACTCCAGACTACCACACGTTATCTTTTCTTTTCTTAAAAATATTTTTTATTGATTTCAGAGAAGAAGGGAGAGGTATAGAGAGATAGAAACATCAATGATAAGAGGGAATCACTGATTGGCTGCCTCCTACATGCACCACACTGGGGATAGAGCCTCAACCCTGGCATGTGACCTGACTGGGAATCAAACTACGACCTCCTGGTTCACAGACTGACACTCAACCACTGAGCAACACCAGTATCTTCTTGTTGAAAACTTTCTTAGGACCCTCTTCCTCAGTAAGGTTAATCTTGGTCAGTCTGTCCTCTCTGTATCTTTTACATAAGTTTATTAATTAATTTATCTTATCCAAAAGGAAAGTGAGGCCCAGAAAAGTCAGATAACATTCTCAGGGCCACACAGCTAGTAAGTATTGGAGCTAGTATTCCACAACAGGTTTGCCTCACCTCAAAGTCTGTACTATTTCTACTCTTTTGTGAGGGATCCTCTAAACCAATGTGGGGTGGGATAATGCAGGGAGGGATAAAGCTAAAATAATGGAGATGATCAATTTTCCAATTAGGGCATACGGACCAAATATTGAAAAGTTTAATGAAGAAAAGAAAAACTGTACATTAATACCAACTATTTTCTCAGATTCCTTTGTGGTTCTAATTTTGTGTAGTTTTCTTTTAATATATATAATAAATACAATTTTGTCTTCTGCTTTCCTAACCTGACATACAATACATAATGTATGCTATCAAATCTACATAAAATACTTTTCAATGGCTGCATAATCATACTATGTGATCAAAGGTATATAGCATAATTAAATAATTTTGGAACACGATGGTTATCAATGACTTATCTCATATAAGTCGTGGTGCAATGAATATCCATATCTATCTACACTAATAAAAGTGAAATGTGCAAATTGACTGTACCTCCGAGATGCCCCATCAGCCAATCAGGAGTATGCAAATTAACCCAACAAAGATAGTGGGTTAATTTGCATATGCAGGCGCAGAGTAGCCAGGAGGGGCAGGATACCTGCTATGAGGAGGGGGTGGGAGATGAAGGGAGCTACAGGAGCAGTGCTCTGGCCGGGAGCAAAGACTTGCAGGCTCCAAGGAGGCCAGGAACAAAGCCAGGCGAAGGAAGGCCTATTCTTGCATGAACCTTTGTGCAATGGGCCTCTAATATATATATAAAAGCCAAGCGACCAAAACACTGGAATGATCAAAATGACTGGATCTACCAGTTGCTATGACATGCACTGTAGCCGGCCAACTAGCCCAATGAGGGGGTGGCCCCTTCCCTCATCCGGCGCCTCCCACAATTGGCTCTCCCCACCCTGATTGGAGATGGGGCCAGTTGGCTAACCACCACGGCCCCTTCCCCTGGCCCGCCTGGCTTCCAATCTCGCCACCCCCCCCCCCACCGCAATCATTGGCAGGGCTGGCTGGCCAACCTCCTGCATCCTCTCACCCGCCACCCCGGCCCTAATTGGCCCCCATCGGGGTGGGGCGGCCAGACCCACCCATGCATGAATTCATGCACTGGGCCTCAAGAATATCACATTAATTTTTGCTTTCCTTTTTTTTTGTTAACCCTCACTCAATCATATTTTTCTCACTGATTTTTGGAGAGAGAAAGAAACATCACTGTGAAAGAGACACATTGATTTATTGCCTCCTGCATGTTCCGAGTTGGGCCAGGGAATGAATTTGCAACTCAGGTATACGACCTTGACCAGGATTCAAACCTGAGACCCTTCAGTGCTCTGGCTGATGCTCTACTACTGAGACACACTGGCCATAGCTAATTTTTAAAAAATATATTTTATTGATATTTCACAGAAAGGAGGAAGGGAGAGAGATAGAGAGATAGAAACGTCGATGAGAGAGAAACATCGACCAGCTGCCTCTTGCACACCCCCTACCGGGGATGTGCCCGCAACCAATGTACATGCCTTAACAGGAATCGAACCTGGGACCTTTCAGTCCGCACACCGACGCTCTACCACTAAGCCAAACCAGCTTCGGTGCCATAGCTAATTTTTATCTTCTTAAGATATATTCTTAAAATTATGGTCAGGAGCTGTGAACATGTCTATGGCTCTTGATAGAAATCTATAAAACTAATACTTAAACAAATACATGGATAGCACAGTGCCCAAAATGTTGTAAATATTCAAGAAATAATATTTATATTTTTAAATTGCTTTCTGAAAGGTACCATTAATTTACCCTTCCATCCATGTTATGTGAGCACTCATCTCAGTACAAACCAGCAACTAATGGCTGCTTAAATGTTAACAAACTTTTAAAATGTAGGTAGGAATGCTTCCTTTGTTCCTTTACTTTGAATAAATCACAGAGGCCAGAAGTGATATCTAACCCCCCCATTTTTAATATTTTCCTTCCCAATGACTATTATTCATTCCAGAAATGAGGAGAAATTTATGTATAAGACATCCCATTCCAATACTATAATTTTCCTTTTAAACTATTTATCTTCTCTGCTTGCAAATAAGCTCCTAATTGAAATATTCTGACGTTAATTGCTTAGCATTCATGTTGTTGGTAAATTCATAGTAATTTTGAGACATCTTTATACATTTATTATTCTGTATTTATTGAAAGACAAAAATACTTGGGCACTTTTTGTTATTATTCAGAAGTTGTTTTAACTGTTAGCTAATAACAGACGATGAACTAGGAACCACCTGTTTAAAATTATACTCTAAAACTAACTCAGAAACCTTAATTTTAATTTGATCTGGTTAAATCTGAGAAATAATATTCCACGGGTAATTACAAATATGCTCATGCTCTTTGATGACCAATTTGTTATTTAAATTTGCATATGGTTAAGGTGTATAGCTTTAGTTATTACTCTTTTATTATTTTTTTCAAATACATTTTTTCTCTCTAGGACTTTAGGAGTCTTAAAATAATTGATGTCTAAGCGCTTTCTCTTGATCAAGGCAGTATTTGTTTAAAATAAAGGTGAAATAGCTCCAGTCTGATTGCTTTTCTGAGGTGCAGATGTCACTCTACCTGAGAGTAATTCTATAGCCTGCACATGGCCAATTTACCTCCAACAAATAACTGTGCTAAGGCTTTATTGATATCATGTAGTTTGGACTTATAACTTTATAGGCCAACAAATTTGATTCCATGCTAATCCACGGCCTATTTTGATCATTCTTAGGTAATCAAGTTCTCCTTTGGATGTGGGAGGAAGAAAATCTCCTGTCTAATACAAACAATATTATCTCCAAACTGTGATGCATCATCATACATGCAAAGCCAAAGCTGGGGTAGGCTAGACTGGCAGATTAGATGAACCACTTCAATTTCCTATCAATCAAATTATAGTTTATTGTTCGGCTGAACTACCTCAGGCAACACAAATCTAAAAAACTGTCATTTTGGAAACATTACATTTTTTTTCTTGTCACATTATAACCCAAGCTACAGTCATAAAAAAAGAATGTCATACCATTACTGACTCATAATATTCCTTAATTTAAGAACAGCTAATTCATCTGTAGATTGGGCCTGGTGTCTACATTGCAAAGATAACAGTAGTGTTAGATTAAAACATTATCCACCCACAAAGCTACTTTATTTCCCAAGTAATGGTGACTTAAAAAATATTTAATTAAACAACGGGTGGCTGCTTAAAATGGTAGCTTAATAACCAGATTGGAGGCAAACATTACAATCTTTGATCCATCTAATATTTCAATTGTTTTGTTTATGTGCAAAATAAATTATTCAAAATTTAATTAAAGATTTGTTCTCTGCAGATACAATAATCCTTTTTCTATTTTTTATTTTATTTTTGCAGCAGGGAAAAATGATTCATCAGTCAGATTGAACGTTTAAGAAAAACAAGCAAGAACAAAACTCTAATATCCAGAACATTAAAAATCTGATTATAGTCTGTCTCCCAAATGTGTATCCATACGTTTTCTGACATTTATTCTGGGACGTTCCTCTTAGGTTGAGGAATTATCACCCTTGCCATTGCATTTTAAAAGCTTTTCTCTGGGTTCATCTCAGATGTATGAAACAAGCTGATGGCATTTCCATAGCTGGAAATATTTAGTCGATGCATGCGACAGTGATGATTGCTTTTCTTTGTAATATAGGTATTACAATTTGGACAGTGAGGAGGAAAAATTGCAAAATACATTTATTCACAGAATACAATTCCCTCAAAATTGAATGAGATATTTGTGCAAGAATGAACCTTGTTGAAACCAGAGCAGTTTCCAGTTGCAGCAGACCCATATTTATACTTAAAATGTGTTCATGATTACTTGATGAAGGCATAAACCTGCTAGAGAAATAATACTCATAAATAATACATGCTAAAACCCAAAGATAATCAGACAAGTTATAAGAATATACCTCCCTCCACAAATGTATGTCATTGCTACATTTCATGAAAGGCTACTTAATTGACTACCAGATAAAGGTATAAACCTGCTAGAAGAATAGATTTACTGTGCACTGAGGCAATGCATTTAAGAGGTCTCTACTGAATAAAAGACTAGTTCCATTGGCTGAGCTAAGATATGCTCTTGAGTGCATTGGGACTTATTAACTGAACTTTTATGTGCCTTTTATGCATCATTTATTTTTGAAAAATCAGGAATTTTCATGATAGCAATTACTTATGCACCAAAGTCATGTGAAATTCCTGTGGTTGGTACCACAAAATCCATCCCAAGGAAGGACCTTTTCCTTTTTTTTTTTTTTTTTTTTTAACACCTCCAGAATTTAGGACAGAAAAAAAGGAAGTGGAATAACACCAAAGGAGGTGTATACTGCTCCACTGAACGCTGTGGGTTTTCCATATAAAAAGTAACTCGAAGGCCTGACACTAACCTTTCTGTAGACTTCATTTAATGGGCATAGATGCAAAAAAAAAAAATCTTGAACTATATTTTTCAAATATGATGATGATAATAACACATAACATTTATTGAGAACTTACTCTGCGCCTACACCAATTTGTAGCATTTGCTTATCTGTACCATTTCTTCTTGCAAATATGTCTGTGTTTGGCATGACAATAAACATCTTTGTTCTGTCTTATTTAGCCAAGATTTACATTTGCCGGCACTGATATTCATTCCTTGGGATAGAAATACAAAACCTATTGGCAATAAATGCTCTGCCTTTGGTTCAGCTTTGCTATAAAAAACAGTGTTTTTCAACCCTGTGTAATTAAATGCAAATGCTGGGTTATAATTACATTATGGGTGTGACTACCACAGACCTAGGGAAGGAAATTCTTAGTTAAATCTGCTTCTACCTTATTGCTTCTAGGCTTCCTGTGGTTTATTCCCTCACCTTTTAAACTATTTGATCCAAAGAGTCCACCTTCTCTCTCCCAGGCTGCACTAAAATTACCCTGTCGGTGCAGGTGAGTTTTCTGTCTCCTTCTGCAGACCCCAGGACAGTAAGAAGGAAATAGACCTCTTCCGCTGGTGCACTGGACAGCTTGACTCCCTTCTCCTGCTTAGGTTTGTGCATTGATGGACACCCAGGGATAAATGTGCCAGCAGGGACACTGAGACTGGGGACCCTTTGTGAAGAGCAGAGCCTGGTGTGACCTACTTTTCTCTTTTTAAATACATTTTTATTGATATCAGAGAGGAAGGGAAAGGGAGAGAGAAACATCAGTGATGAGAGAGAATCATCGATTGGCTGCCTCCTGCACTCAACTACTGGGGGTTGAACCCTCAACTTTGGCATGTGCTCTGACCAGAATTGAGCCCTGACCTCTTGATTCATAGGCCAATGCTCAACCACTGAGCAACACCAACCAGGTGGTGTGACTTACTTTTAAATAAGGTTCATATTATCAGACTCACCCTCCCTCCACTCCTTTCTCTACACCCACCCTCCTTTCACTTCCTTCTGTTTGTTTTTATGTACAAAGATAGTGTTATAGTGGCATCATGAATCACAACTACCATAAAAAGGGCCTTGCAAAGCTACCAGTGGACTTAGGTGAAGTGTTGAGTGGGAGGTAGGGCAGCTCTAGGCCATCCCTCGCTGGTCAGCATTTTCTCTTAAAGCTCCAGCATGGGACAGGGACTTTCCTAAGGAGCCAGGTTCTCAGAAGCATCTGTAGGAGTGGTCTGATTAGGGCAATCACGTACTCTGACAATGCTCACACTGCCGCGCTGGTCAGAAGGTCTCACTCTCAGAATGAACAAGTCTGAGGTCCAGAGCCACAGAAGGGCTTGGTTCCTTGTCACACAGGGTCCAGAAGTGATAGGCGAAAGCAAGTTCTCTGGGCCTCAGATTGGGGCTTATTCTATATTCTGGGAGTGCTGAAATATTGGCTACCTGCCGGGGGCTGGCCCATGATGAAGTATGCATTCATCCTCAGCTAAATGAAGACAAGCCACAAGAAGGTGAATTTTTCATTGCGCTGATTTAATTTCACTTACAGGGGTGTCTTAAACTCTACTAGGGCCGTTTCTGTTCTTGTGTGATATGGTGGTGAAAGTAGTTTATACTTGTTTGGCCTTTGTTTGTTTTTGAATGTCTTTTCTTGGCAAAATGAAAATGTTGGCAACCCAATGATGGAACTTACATATTTATTTGAATTTCACTGCTCCATGAAATTTGAAAGTCTGGGAAGCACTGAAGTATACTGCCTCTCCCTCTCTCCCCAGTCCCAGATGGGCACCACCATGAATCCCTCCTTCTTTCAATTTCCTTCTTGGCAGAATGCATCCTATGATTCTTGGCTTCAGGCTGTGGAAACCTCCATGCGTGGAAGGTTAGCAAGCCTGGGGTTTAGACTCAGCTGTGACACCAACTAGGGTACCACCTTTGTCAAGCCATCAGCCCCCCCCCCCCACACTGGGTTTTGTTTTTCTTATTATAAAAATGAAAGGGCTGGCTAAGTTAATGAAGACTTTGTAACGTTCTCTCTTTCTCCTCGTGCCATGTGCTTAGAAGCTTCAGGTTCCATTTGTGAGGCAGAGCTTCCAGAGGAATGGTTCACAGAGAGGCTCGGTGTCAGGGAGTGGGGCTGGGGGAGATGTAAGAGATAGAAGAATCAATTTTATTTCCCCCAAGAGCCAAATCTAACAACCAATATATACAACTCTGAGTTGTTTCCTCTATTTACCAAAGTGCCATGTCTCTTTCTGATCCTTCATAGCTCATATTTTGTTGCTCAGACTGTCTGACGTTTGTTTAACCTAAAACTAAATCTGAATTTATACCAATTTAAACCTTCATAAATGTCTCATTTGAAAGTAGTTTCATGTAAGTTAAGAGCATGGACTTGTAGCCTTGGCCAGTGCGGCTCAGTTGGTTAGGCATCATCCTGTGCAATGAGTGGTTGCCGGTTGGATTCCTGGTAAGAAATTGTGGGTTCAACCCCTGATAGGGGGCATACACCAGGCAGCAGCATATTGATGTTCCACTCTAACATCGAGGTTTCCTTCTCTCCCTCTCCCATACTCTGTCTAAAAATCAATAATAATAATTAAAAAAAACCCACAATAAAAGAGCATGGACTCTAGAATCCCCCTGCCTTCATTCCAATCCAAGATCCACTACTTATTAGCTGTGTGTCTTTGCTTAAGTTACTTAATCTCTCTGTCCTCCAATTTCCACATCTGAAGTGGGGGTCATAATACCTGCCTCATGTTTGAGTATTAAATGAGTGGATATATGTAGAACATTTAGAACAGTACATGGCACAAAGCAAATATTTACACAGCACCTACTGGTACTAATTTACCAGCTTTTAACCTAAACTACTACCAATTTTCCTCACCACCCCTATCCTTCCTTGATTCTCACTATCAACCCACATATCTAGCCAACAAATCAAAGTTGTATTTATTACTAAACACGGCGATGTACTTACCCTCCAGTCTAAACTCACATTTAGTGTAAAGAAAACAACAACAAATAAGGTTGATAATAGCCCGGGGCAACTCCTCATCTGTGCAAGTTGTATCATGAGATGCTGCAATTCAGTCCCATCTCCAGGTTCCACTTCTAACTTTAGTTCTCCTGCTGTTTCCACCACATCTGCAGGTACTGCCTCCACTGCAGTCTTGAACCCCTCAAAGTCACCGTGAGGGCTGGAATCGTCTTCTCACAAACTCCTGTTAATGTGGATATTTTGTCCTGTTCCCATGGCATCTAGAACGGTGAAAACTTCCCAGAGGTTTTCCCTTGAGATTAATCATATCCACCAGAGGAATTACTATCTATGACAGCAACAGCCTCATGAAATATATTTCTTTTTTAAATATATATTTTATTAATTTTTTACAGAGAGGAAGAGAGAGTGATAGAGAGTTAGAAACATCGAGGAGAGAGAAATATCGACCAGCTGCCTCTTGCACACCCCCTACTGGGGATGTGTCCGCAACCAAGGTACATGCCCTTGATTGGAATTGAACCTGGGACCTTTCAGTCCGCAGGCTGACACTCTATCCACTGAGCCAAACCAGTTTTGGCATGAAATATATTTCTTAAATAATAAAGCTTGAAAGCTATAATTACTATTTGATTCATGAGCAGCAGAATGGATGCTTTGTTAGCAGGCATAAAAACATTCACCTTGTACATCTCTATCAGAGGTACAGCACCTGGGTAACCAGGTGTATTGACAATGAGAAAAACTATTTTGAAAGGAATATTTCACTCTGAGTAGCAGATCTCAAGAGAGGGTTAAATGCCCAGTTAGCCATGTTGTAAACAGATGTGCTGTCATCCAGGCCTTGTTGTTCCATTTATAGAGCACAGACAGAGGAGATTCAGCCTAAGTTATCAAAGGCCCTAAGATTTTTGCAGTGGTAAATGAGCATTGGCTTCAACTTAAAGTTACCAGCTGTATTAGCCCCTAAGAAGAGAGTCATCTGTCTCTAATGTTTTAATACTAATCGTAAGTTCCTCAGAGAGTTGTTGCATTGAATCAATATATCTAAAGTTGTTAGAACAATCCATTGCACGTAAGTAACTTGTAAGTATTAGCTATCCTTATTATTGCTACAACTATTAACTTAGTGACATCAAAGTTGGTATTATAGAAGAATAAAAAAGTAAAAGAAAATTGGGGACCTTACATTAGATAGTCAACATTTTAGTGAAAGTAGAAAAATAATTACTATAATCTACTACCATGTATATGAGAGAAATATTTTCACACAAAAAGTGAACAAAGGTGTCTTTATGAAAAGTCATCACAGTGCATGTATTAGTTTATCACCAAAGAGAAGAGGAAGTTTCATCAATAAACAGATCAGTCTGGGACTTGAGAATCGTTGTTTAAACATCAGGGACTGAAAAGCGGGACAAACTACAAACCTTGGTGTGTTATAACAGCATCAGGTAATAGAGAAATAGCCCCTGTCGTTTAGGAATGACAGTCCAAATGTCCTCGCTGGAAAAAAAAAAGGCTAAATTAATCTGCAAGGATCACTTAAAAGAGAAACACCCGTACTAGCGCGATGTAGGAATTGAATATGTATTGGCCTGGGGGTGAGAAAATAAGTGAAAATCTTAAATAAAAGACATGGAACTTACTTATTTGTTTAGCCCAGAAAAAATAAGCTGAGGATCATTTCAGAAACTATTTTCAACTATAAAGTGGGGCTATTTTATGAGATTCTAGGTTGGCTGGGCTTTAATTGTCAGAGGCTGAACGATCGACTGCCATTCGCCCCCATGGCTGTTGGACTCTGTGGTGCTTCATGGTGTTTCTATTTATCTATTTCAGACACTGGTGTGTACAAATATTCTGATAAGGAATAACACCATAAAACTAGTGCTATTCTGCCCAGCTGGCATGGCTCAGTGATTGAGCATTGACCTATGAACCAAGAGGTCATGATTCAATTCCTGGTCAGGGCACATGTCTGGGTTGCAGACTTGATTCTCTATGTGGGGTATGCAGGAGGCAGGCAATCGATGATTCTCTTTAATTATGGATGTTTCTCTCTCTCTCTCCCTCTCTCTTCCTCTCTGAAATCAATAAAAATATATTAAAAACCAACAACAACATGCCCTAGCCTGTTTGGCTCAGTGGATAGAGTGTAGGCCTGCGGACTGAAGGGTCCCGGGTTCAATTCCAGTTGGGAGCACATGCTCGGATTGCAGGCTTGATCCCCAGTAGGGTACTTGCAAGAGGCAGCTTATCAATGATTCTCTCTCATCATTGATGTTTCTCTCTCCCTCTCCCTTCTTCTCTGAAATCAATACTAATATATATATATTTAAAAAAAACAAGTGCTATGAAAATGACATTAGAAAATGAAGCTGTTATAATAGAGCTAATGCAGTCATTTATGATGCATGGACATCATGGATTTGGCAGAAATGTGTAAGAGTCAAAGTTGGATTTGAAGAAAATATTCAGGAATAAGGTATGGTTACTGAAAGATAGGGAGGATTAATTTGCTTGTAATATAATGGTATTAATAAGAAAGTACTAGAGTATAAATTTGACAAGATAACTTAGGTCCACAATACATGTTGTATGAACTTTTACACCTTTGACTTTGGAGGATAATTTATTACTTTTTCAATACTTTCAAAAATTATTTAAAGATTCAATTAAAAGAGAAGTCTATTTTTCCTCAACAATAATAAAAAACTGACAACCTGGAAACTCTAAATGTTTGGCAATGAATATACATAATATTCTACAAATTCAGAACACTTTTTCCTTTTTTACACTAAATGTTGACAGATATAACAAATAAAAATATACATTTTATCTGGCAATCCTATCATCAATATATTTTAGTTCTGTTTGTTCTGTGTTATTGACTCTAACTGTTGTGAATGTAAGCATTCATGGGTTGAAATATTTAAAGGTAGCCTTTATTTGGTTTTACAAAATGCTAAGCAAGTGTAATGACAAACTGATCCTTTGTCCATTTTTTATTTGCTTCTTTGGGTGGAAAGCATATCTGGGATCCACTTTATATAATAAATATCCATCATTGCTATTTTACATTAAATTTTAACTATTATTTATCTTAAAATTAGTGTAACTAGTGGTGTACAGGTGTTTAAATAAACTATGTAAAAACATACTCAGTGAAAATTGTCTCCCCCCAGAGTCAACTGTTTTTGCCTGTTTGTGATTCTTCTGTCATTTGTATAATTACATGTATGTACATATCTTTACACACATGGAAGCATAATAGATACATTCTTCTGCCCTTTTTTTTTTTAATTTGAAATATCTTGGAAATCACTCCATATGAACACATTGTAGCTTTATATTACTTTAAATTGCCACATAATATTGTATTATATAGATATAGCCTAATTTATATAAACAGTCTTCTAACCATTGCCATTTGTGGCCACCCTTCACTGTTTATTTTATGTATATAATTGAAATAGTAACTACAAGCTGTTATTTGCTATCTTAATTTAATGTTTATTATAATCATCTTTCCACATTGCTCTAAAAATAAAAATAGTATTTCCATTTTTAAACATTTTGCACTTTAGGATTATGAATAAATATGCACAACTCCACGGAACCAATGTGCATTGACTGCCTACAATGGGTCTGCCCCTCCTGTGCTGTCACTTCTCATCATCAGAGGTGGGGTGGGCAGTGCTGGAGACCAGTGCTGGCCATGCATATATGGTGCACACCCCCTCAGCAGCCTGGACACCTGGTTCATTTCCTTCCAGAGAGATTTGGAAAGAACCAGTCACCAGACCACACGCAGGTGGTTTACAAGCAGCAGAGCCCAGGTTCCAGAGCACAGCTGATTTAAAACACACTCTTGGTGATAACAGGGTGTCTCTGATCTCAACATTAGATAGAAGGGATAAGTGTCCTAACATAAATAAAAATATTATAACTATGCAAAGTAGGATTTTTTTTTTATTAAAAAAAAAAAAGGCTCTCACTACCAGTAATAAAAAGTTTCTTTCCAGGTCAGGTGATTGTGATTAGGTTTCTTTATCTGGAAGACCTATGCTTCTATCAATATAATTTCAATAATTACAGGCAAACATAACTTGCTTCTCTTCTCTTCCCCCCAACATAGCTCTAGGGGTTTACTTATTAATATTTCAGGATGGATTATAATGAACCTTTAGGAGGAAATCAATCTCTATAAAGTACAACCCAAATTATTATTATAAACTCTAACACAAATTTAATATAAAATTATTTTATAACATAAATGTTATAAAAATAATTTTATTTTAGTGAGTGAAAGACAACACAAATATTTTATTCAATATATCTAAGGAATTTAAAAGGCTGATTAAGTAAATAGTTTTTATAAAACTATATACATTTGAGCAATGAATTGAACTTTGAGGATTTCAGCATGGAGTGTGAAAGATAGACTGGCAGAAAAAGAGAAATCATAATCCAGAAAATGATGACTGCCAAAAAGGGCAATATTTTTATTTTTATATCAAAAGCATATAATATTCAAGTTTCAAGTGAAACAAGACAACATAGAGAAATGTCCTCTCATTAAATGGATGAGCGAACCAAAACATAGTTGATACTGATAACATTTTCTATTTTTTTAAAGTATATATTTGTATTGATTTCAGAGAGGAAGGAAAAGGGAGAGAAACATCAATGATGAGAATCATTGATCAGCTGCATCCTTCACACTCCCTACTTGGGATCAAGCCTGCAACCCAGGCATGTGTCCTGACTGGGAATCAAACCGTGAACTCCTGGTTCATGGATCTAGGCTCAATCACTGAAACATGCTGGCCAGGCAACATTTTCTTAATTTAAATAGCTAACAGAGGGTCTTATGCAAGAGGCCTTCATAAGTTTCAGGAATTATTTTTTAAACTTCTGTACCCTGTATAAAAGTGCCTCTTAAGATTTAGGTAAGTTCTTTTTGGTCTACCCATTTGCAGCTTCTCTGTATGTAGTTGATAGATTACAAGACAAATTTGATACACCCATTTTGAAGGTTAGAGTAACTGGTCAGTGAATCATTGAAATGGTCAGTGAGTATTTCAGCTAACATCATGAGCAAATCAGCAATCAATGATTACAGCAGTTGAAAAAGAAAAGAAAGAAAAAACTAATTAAGTATGTTGAGAGGCATCACATAATTATAGTTTTGGATTGTGATGAAATACATGAAAAATTGGACTTCCATGCCATAAAGGGTTTGGAATGGGAATAAGATTTATACATATACATAGAATGTTCCCACAATGCTTAAATAGAGACTTGCTATCCAGCTAATGGTACAAGACTTTCTCAATATTCTTCAACTTATTGGAGGCTGTGAAAGAGTTATGTTGGACAGTTATGGACAATTAGAACACTAGGCCACCTAAAACCTGGATCTAAATATGAATTTGTCATTTATAGATCTTGTGACTTTGAAAAAGTAAAATGCAGCTATAACTTTTTATTTTAAAATATAATGATGGCTTATTGAAAGAATTAAACAGGATAATATGTATATTAAATTATTTGTGAAACAATTTGGCTATGTTAGGTGTTGCTATTGTAGGTGGTCATGAATCCTAGTCAATCCTTAGATGATAGTGAATATCAGATAATGGTTAATGAACCTATGTTTGAGATTCTTTGAGGTCAGTGGTTTTCAAAGCAGGACCTTAGACCTCCGAGAAACCCTGAGCTACTTTCAGTCCTTAAAGTCAAAATCCATTTCATAATAATACTTTTATTAAAGTCAACATATTCTGCCGAAACCGGTTTGGCTCAGTGGATAGAGCATCGGTCTGCGGACTGAAAGGTCTCAGGTTTGATTCCGGTCAAGGGCATGTACATTGGTTCCGGGCACATCCCCAGTAGGGGGTGTGTAGGAGGTAGCTGGCCGATGTTTCTCTCTCATCGATGTTTCTAGCTCTCTATCCCTCTCCCTTCCTCTCTGTGAAAAATCAATAAAATATATAAAGTCAACGTATTCTTCGGGGTTATACTAGTATACTGAACTAAAAATTAAAAAGTCCTTGATCTTTGAGGAAGCAATTAATCTCATTAAATCTCCTCTATTAGTAACATGTCTTTTTAATACCCTTTATCACAAAATGGTTAGTAACCATATAGAATTTCTCTTGTACAGTGAAGTACAAGTTATAATTGTTATCTCTAGGTAAAGCGTGCTATGTGTGGTTGAATTTGACTTTGAGCTATAGTCGCCCCATTTTACATGGCCTACAAACTATGGTTATTCAGACAGGCATATACAGATATCTACTTGAAAAGATACAAAGTCTGTAATTCCTAAGGAACAATTTATAGTATTTTTTGATAAAATTTTAGCTTGCACAGAAAATAGAATTTTGGAAAAAGTATATAAGCTGACATGAACTTGACAGATTTCCAATACTTAATGAAGTTTCTAATGAGATCCTGATAGGAATATTAATTAGTCTGATTAGTTTTTGATACCATATAATGAAATGTGTCAACATTTGGGCAACTGCATTACTCCGTGAACCAGTACTTTCCACTAGACTAATTCATGATGTTATAAAATCATGCACAGGTCAAAGATCTATTAAGAATGCAAGATAAGTAGTGCATTTTGACATAAAAAGAGTGAAAAGTTAATTGATACGGTTTCAGATTCTACACTGCAACCAACTTTTTAGAAACCACTATTTGTTGATATTTGGTGCATGTCAAAGAAAAATATCCACAATTGCATTTGAAAAGGACCCTAGAATGTCTTTCTTTTTTCCAATTTACAGACTTGTGAGAGGCTGGATTTTCTTTCTATCGTCAACCCAAATAACATATTGCAGGACAATGTATCGCCAGACACAAGGACTTAGCATATTTTCCTAAGCCACATATTAAAGAGATTTATAAAAGAATAATATAATGCCATTTTTAATTTGGGACATAATTTTAGCAAAGTATATATTTATGTTAACATTTAATGGGCTTATAGTTGTTATTTTAACAAATTAATAAATGATTTAGAAATGTATTTTCTATTTCACTCTCTAATATGCTAATTATCAATAGCTATAACATACATAAATAAAAGCTGTTGCCACCAAGGTAATTTTTAATAATATAAAGTGGTTTTGAGACCAAAAAGGTTGAGAACATCTGTTCTATGCTGTCATTGGTAAGGATGTTTGAGCTGCCTTAGGATTACCAAATCAAACTGGAATGGGAAGTTTATATTCTGCTTAGGAAACATTTCAAATTGTAATTTGAATCTCAAAAGACCCTTCATATATACATAAGTATGGACAAAATTGCCTAACAGCAATTTCTGATGTGTCTTTCTGGATAGATTTTTCCCACTGCTTGCAACTTTAAGAGTTTGTGTACCATATCTGTCTAATTCATCATTATCATCACCTAGATTCCACAGAAGTGCATGATACAAAAAAGGCCTCCAGGAATTTGTATTGTTTGGAAGAATTTATAAATTAATTTAGACATTCATGCAGGGGGTATCTGGACTGATATCTATGAAAATGCTCCAGCCACTATGATGATGTGGGTAGATACAAATGAAGAAATATATCACAAACATGGTTGTAAATGCTGATGTTAGAAAATGGAGGGAATAGTGCCATCTCACATCCACTTGATTAGCAAAAGGTTCATGAAAGAGGTAGGATTTGAAAACAAAGAAAGATACTTTTAGATATCAAGAGCAGTAAGAATAACAGAAGATTGAAGGACAGTGTGATTATCTTATTGGGCGGGATTCAGGTGAGCTTTTCATGGGGAGTGAGAGGAGAGATGTTTGACCTTAAACCTGAGGCACTTGGAAAAGAATGTCTGCAGTTCAACTGGAAAAAGATAATAATTCTGAAATAAAAATAGGAATTTCTAGTTGTTATTTTTATGGCTAACTAGATGAGTGTTATGCTTAACATTTTTTCAGTACACTCAGAAATAGGGATGTTATAAAAAAGACTAAGTTATTATTTAAAATGTTTTGCACAACACCTGGTAAAATCTCACTCTAATATATTGGTAAGTAACTAGCATGAAAAGGAGTTTTTAAGGCAGGCAATTAAATGCACATTAATTTAATGCATGGATGTTATTTTAATCATCACAAAATTGCATGTTTTACTTCATGATTAAGGCTTTCTATTCACTCTTGGAATGACATCTACTGTGAATCACCTGTAAAAGGAGCAGACCAAGTATCCACTAATAAAAGAAAAATATGCAAATTGCCCATCACTTCACAATGCTTACCAGCCAATCAGGAGTGAGTATGCAAATTAACCAAACAAATGTGGTGGCAGCCCCACTCCCCAGCTGCTCAGGGCCTCTGGGCAGCATGCATGCAGGTGCAGAGCAGCCCAGTGGGGCAGGACACCTGCTATGAGGAAGAGGGCGGGGGACAGAGGGAACTACAGGAGCAGTGCTCTGGTGGAGCACAGACACAAGGCAGCAGCCAGAGTGAAGGCCTGGGTCCCAGGTGCCAGCAGCCAGGGGAAGGAAGGCCCATTGCACAAATCTTCGTGCAATGGGCCTCTAGTTTCAATATAAAAGTTAAACCCATTTTTCAGTTGAGCATAGAAATTGTCAAGTGATTCTATAGGTGAGGGTTATTTTTCACTGATCCTAAACATTTAGGTTTTTTTTTTCCTATCTTCTATCATGTAATTTCATGATGTCTACTAATATATACATCCATCATCCATTCATGCTTTCAAAAACATATTTTGCTGTGTATGTGTATGCGGATACATATACTATATATGTACACACACATAATTCTATTCTTAAGTGAAAGACTTGTAGTTGTGAACTGCTACTCTTTCTTTGAACAGGAATAAGGCATATACTTTAAAATTAGAAAGGAAAGTGATATATATATATCATATATACATCTATAGATACTACAGGTACATTCTATATAATAAAAAGTTAATATGCTAATTAGATGACCTTCCAGAACAACCAGTGGGCAGGGGGCGGGACCATGAGGCAGCCCATCAAGGCAGCCAGGGCTGCGAGGGCTGAACCCCTTGCATGAATTTTGTGCACTGGGCCTTTAGTATACCTATAACTATCCTCTCTCTCCTCTCCTCTCCTCTCCTCTCCTCTCCTCTCCTCTCCTCTCCTCTCCTCTCCTCTCCTCTCCTCTCCTCTCCTCTCTCTCTCCCTCTCTTTCTCCCTCCTACTTACCTAACTTCCTTTCAAATATAAAGAAATGTATATCTATGTGTATATCTATGTTCTAGGAATTTTCCCTCTATTAAGGAGCTGAAGAAAATACAATAAAGTCCATGCTGCTGAGTGTTTCCCTTTAAAGGAAAAGCCTGAACTGACTTCAAAGGTCAGTCATGAGCACACATGGACTCTGTCATGTGGCCTCAGTCTCACAGTTCTGTGTGCCTCATAAATATGGCAAAGCCCCAAGTCATTCTACTCAAAGACACCAATGAAACGTGTGGACTTTAAATTCAGTGAAGCCCAGTTTCTCAGGATAACACACACAGGGTCCTGCCACCCCTACACAAGACAAGGACTACCCAGCTCTGGGAGACCCAGCCTGTCCTTGGGCATCGTGCCTGCCACTATCATCCTGCTAGCTAGAATAACAGTCCTGCATAAGTTATAGAGGATCCTACAGCAATGGCACTTTTACCATTCAGTGAAAAACATCCTCTGATACAAACAGAAACAGAACATAATGAAATTGTACCAAGTGTATGTCACTGCACTATTTTCCTAAAACACAAAAACTTTTACAACTTGCTCCCTTCTCAAGCTTGGATGAGTACAGCAATTTAAATATGTTTCCATGTGTTTTTTGTTTTTTTTTGGTTTTAGTTCTGATTTAGGATATATATATTGAATTGTCTTCCTCCACAGCAAGAAGAGACTATAGCTAGTGAATGGGAGCCTTGTCTAAGAAATCCCGAGAAGGAAGGCAAGAAATAGTACCTACTTTACTCCATGGATGTTAAACCAATATTTTGGAGAGAAGTCTCACTACTGCTGTTTTAGAAGCAAAAGAGCTGATGCTATAATTTCTCTTCTTGATAAGATTCATCAGCTAAGTACATGCACAAATGTAACCAACCAAATCATTAGCATTTATTATGGAAGACAGTTTCAAATTGATGGGCAGTGTTGAAGAAAGGTATCATATAAATCTCTTCCTTTCTAAACCCTATTTGAATACACAACAAATGTATTTTAATACAATTAATACATAACTCCCCTTGCCTATTCCACATTGTTAAAAATACAATTTAAAACCTATTAAACTGAAGTTCAGATTAATGTGAAATAGCATGTTTAAAAAGGTGCATTGATGTCTTTGCTCAGCCTATAACTTTTGCTTGCATTTTGTTATAAAGTTGATGGATATATTTCATCATAAGGTATTATCATTATGTTTCCTCAGGAAAAAAAATTATTTTAAAATGATGTTTGTCCCTGGTTACTCTAAATCAAGGCAACATCATGACAATTAGCATGCTTCCATCTTTCACACATTAAAAAGTAAATATAAATATTAAATTTTGCCAGATAGTGGCGATACTCTTGTTTCTCAGTGTAGTTGTGCTCAAATTATCTAACAGTTTATTTACCTTAAAAGAGATGAGATTGTGAAATCTAAATATGTAATTCGCAAAAAGTCACGATTTACATTTTACTTTTCAGATTCTAAAACCCCATTACTATTAAGAATATCTAATACCTATTTTATACTGTGTTACATTGTAATATTTTAATATAAATCATACTAACATATCTGTTTTTGGCAAGATTCTTATAACTATTTTTACAAGTTTATGATAGCTTATGGAATGTTATCCTTCAGTCTAAATATTTACTGGCACATGTTATTTTTTTTTAAACTCCAGTATCTTTCATGAAACATCCTCTCATTCCTTCACACACAACTAAACCTTACCTCAACCTAAAGTAAGAGTTACTTAAGCCAGTTTCTTACAGCAGTTACTGAAAGCTCACAATTTCTTATGATGTACTATAAGGGAATGTCGTAGGAGACCCAGACTATATGTCATCATTTATACTAAATTTTTTAAAAAAGATTTAAAAGGAAAGCCATTGTCAAGGATGATCTTCTAATACATTTTATAATTCCCCACTAGTGAAGGGTTTTTGAGAGAGAAAAAAGATGACAAGAACTGAGAGTTTGTTCATAGATTATGCATCTTTAGGCTCTGTTTACAAGATTCTGAAACAATGGGGTGATACATGCAAAATTAAGTCATGCACAAATGTTTCCAATTACTCACTTGTTTGGCATCACATAGACTGGATGGAACATGGACATTGCCATCTGCATTTTTCACCTCATTGTTTACTGAATTGCAGAAAGGACTGTTGAGGTCATAATTCTGTAACTCTGATGATTCCTATTTTGCCATTTCAGAACCAAGCAAAGCTAAGGATTGAATCAGACAATCCGTACTGACTAATTAAAAGAAGGCATTCTAAGTATTTCAAGAATGGGCATGAATAGACCAGCAACAATGACTCAGAATGACATAATTGAAATATTTCATGAGTAAAGATTTGCCTTGGTCCTCCTCTATCCTTTAGAAACCTTAAGAAATGAGCATGGACTTTTACGAGATTAACATCTTTTGAATACACCGAAAAAGAAAAAAAATCAAACCTTCGCCTAACACACGATAATTAATTTTCCCACACCATTCGATTGCTTACAGATGTCTTTCCAATGGGGTCTGGCCTCTAAAGTTAATGTACCTTCAGCTAGAATACCTCCTACTTGATTTTTTCTCCTTCTGCTTGCAACTGACATCATACACAGAAAGATGAAGGGGCCAAGGCGTTGCTTAAGAAACCAGTAGTCAGGAGACTTCACCTGCCACCATAGATAGAGAGAGAAAAAATGGGGATGGGAGCGCTTAGTAATTTCAAGAGCCACAATTTACCATGGAAGCCTCTACTTAATATTCCGCTTGATCTGCCAAGTTTATAGCCTGGCAAATCTGAATACAAATGTCGATGCAAATGAGGATTCATTATTCTTACAAGGTCTTTGTGTTGAAGCTTAATGTAACTTGGTTCCTGTGGTTGCTCAGGGAACGTAGATTGCAAGACAGGAAAAAAAAAAAAAAAGATGAAAAGGAAAATAGAGAAAGAAAATAATAGAAATAGAAAGACATGTTTAAAATGCACGTTAGCCTGAAATGTGAGGATGCACAGGAACAAAGTAGCCTCATTACCACCTCTCCCTCCAGTCCTTCAGTTATAAGACATTCACTTCCCATCAGCAACACAGGAGTTAACCACTCAAGAACATTCTACCCAGAGAGAAAAACACAACAATTCTCCTTTTACTGATTATAACACATTGTTCCCATTATACAACCGATTCTTCAAATTGTCAAAACATTTTTATCATTCTTTTATAATTAGAGAGCTCATGAGCTGGTAGGACCTACACATTCCGATCTCTAAGAAGACTGCAAATGCATTTTTAAAAAAAATAAAATAAAATAACCCCACCCAACAATTCCCTTCCTTTCATTATGGACTAATTGCCAGATAATTCTGAATCAACATGTTAAGAGAGCTAAAATTAATAAACTACACATTGAAAAATCACAACAGTTTACCAGTCATTCATTTATTGTTTACCATCACCCATTGTATGCAGAAGGTTGCAAAAGCCCCAAGTGAGGGGGCACCCTGAGAGGCAGCAAAATGATGATTATATCTCATATACCATCGTATATTGTCCCGATGAATCCTTTGCATGATTAGCCGTTGTTTACACAGCAATACCTCCTCCGGAAATAAAAAATGTACTGAAGGTAACAGGAGCTGCAAAGCTTTAGCAGATACAAGGATCCCAAGATCGTTGCAGTAAGGCTTGCTTCTTCATCCATAAATAAAGCACATTTGCATCCATTCAGTCAAATTAGCTCCATTAAAAAAAAAAAAAAAAAGTGGGTTATAATTAGCTCCATTTTTTTTTTCTGGTCCACGGATAAAATTCTTGCGTGCCTGCTGTTTTGATTAAATCCACCATTGTCTTCCCATCGCTGGTGCTAATTCGTCCAAGGAAATCTTCAGTGGAAGGTGCTATTTTATGCTGCGCTTCCGTTAGGTGTCTAATTTACGCCACGTCCCTGCAGTGTTTCCTTAAGCCATCCTCTTTGTCTTGCCTTTGAAATTTACCAAATCTTACAAGAAATCAATACTTAATTGATTATTCACTTTTCTGCAAGCTTCACATAGCAAGGCACGCATAAGATCCTGGAGGAGTCTTCCCCCGACTTCCCAGGCAGGAGGGGGGTCCGGTGGCAGAGCTCTGCGAGTGTCCGACAGCAGGCGATCGCTCCATGGCGTGCCGGCGTCTGATCAAGACAACGAACGAAGATGCTCTAACGAAGCAGGAAAAGTTCCTGGACGAGGCAGATCCATCTCTGGGCTTCCGATAAAAAAAAGGCTGAAGCAGGAGCAGTTGGACCCCAGAACAGAACGTGCGTATTTCCTGCACAAACCCTTTTTGTGCTTTTTTTTTTTGCTTACCCTTCTCCTCCCAGGCCACTGAAGTCTATCCCAAGTGCCACCGACCTCGGAGAAGTCCACACCGGAATGGGGGTGAGCCTGGCGGTGTACCTCTGGCGCAGGATGAGCATGGCAGGCACGTACTATTACGAAATGTAGGGCAAATTCAAGCGAAAGAGAGGGAGAGGGGGAGAGAGAGAGGGGAGGAGGGGGGAGAGAGGGAGAGCTGGAGACAGATGGCGGATCTGGCTAGGAGCCAAAGCCAGTGAAATGAATTGCATTGCTGAATAACTGTACACCATTGATTCTGCCACTTGTTGCTGCATGGGGAGGGGAAAAAAAAAAAAAAGAAGGAAGGAAGAAAGAAGCCCCAGTGTCTGCTGGAATCCCCTGGTTTGCCGTGTGGTGCAAGCAGACCAGTGTCCCACGCGTCTCGGTGCTGCCCGTGGCGCGCCCCGGGTGTCCAGGGTGGGCGCGGAGGTGCGTGAGGAGGGTGTGCGCAGGGATGTGTGTGCCCCAGAGGGCAAGGGCGAGTGCGTGTGGGCGTGCATGGGGGAGCAAGGAAGACCAGCCCTCTCCAGCCAGCCATGTTTGTCCAAATGGAGACGGGGAGGCTGGCATCCGAGAGAGGCGGCCACGTGCCGCATGCTAATGTGCACGCAGCAGGCGCCCTCCCCACCTGGAACGCGAGGGGCGCACCGGCGAAGCCCTCTGCGGACCAACCACCTGGGGGTGGGGGGGAGGCCACTCGGAAAGGAACCTGTAATCTCTAAGCCTACAAATGGGACGCAAGGAAAAGCCAGACATATGATGTTTGGGTGTTGTTTTTCGGAAACGACAGCCAGCCAGTCTCAGCAGATTGTTCAATACATGCTCCCTTACCCAGGAGGAAGGGGGGGGGCATTATGGGATGCCCAGGGGGCTTTGGAAATCAAATACAATGTTTGAGTAGCACAATTTGAGGTACATTATAAAAAAAGCAATTTGAATTGCCAATGAGGCGGCACATATCTGCATGCTAATTAGACCTGTGTCAGGCTTACACTGCGTGCGGGCTTCTGTTGATGGGAGAGGAATGCGCGTGGAGAGCTTTGCCGAGAGATTGTTTCTGCATAAATTATCAGCTTCGTCCCACTGATCATTTTCCCAAACAAACATGAAATGCAAGACCAAGGGGCGATTCTGAAATTAAAATTATTGATCGACAAAGCCTCAATCCGAGAATCTAATTAGAGGACGCACAAACAGAAGCTGATATTATGACGGACCGTGCCTGAGCCAGCCACTAGACTGTGTGGAGGTTTGTAATTTATCTTTGTTTATGCAGCCAGGATATTAAAAATGTAATTAAAATGGTAAAGTGATCTGATCAGAAATAGCCACCTAGTGGCAAGTATATTATTTTAAATGGATTATAAAGGCAGTGGTCTGTGCAAATAAAAGGCCTTTTATTTTTGCTTTTGACAAGCTTGGCATCTCATTGAGATCTTGCCTAGCAATTTATCTTTTGCTTAATAAGTTGTCTTTCCTGTTTGGTTCCATACGTAAGAAATATCATTTCTAGCCCTCGTTTGGGCACTAATAAACATTCTGTTATTACAGGTGGCAGCCTGCTCTTCCAGGAACATCTTTCATACATGATGACACATTCTGGTCACAAATGGAAGCAATTCAACACCTATTTCATAGGCTCACCATAAACATTAGATCATCATTAGATGTATTCAACGGCATCGGCAGGTGGGGTCATTCCCTCTTCTTCCACACGCTCTCCTTTGAAGGGGTCTGGGTGGCTTTGGACCTTGGCATTGACGGTCATGCTGAGTCCGGACAATAGGGTTTCAAAGCGAACCTGCTTGCCTACGGTCTATGTTCTTCAACTTGCTACTTCGGAACAGACACAGTTGCTTAAAAGCATGCAAGAAGGCGATTCAAGTGATTTATAGGTTAGATCTTCTCTCATTTAGCAACAATTTAGAAGTGCCAATGAATTATTTTAGGAGCGAGTTGTCTAATATAAAATTTATTAACCAAAATGCATCTACTGTCATCCAATTGTGGATTTCGCAGCCTGCTGCCAGAAACACCTTGTGATTCTCTTAATAAAGCATCTAAAAATGCATGATAAATACCTTTAAGAAAAATGAGAGCCCTGGCTCCTGTGAGGTCTACATAAGAAACGTTGGAACCCATTTATTTTCCTTTTCCTTTTTTTTTCAAAATCACCGTGGACCTGCTCAATTCCCTTTTAAGAAATTCACAATTTAGGGTTCTGTCAGCAGCTCTGGGGTCTTTTGTTAGGTGCACTTAAAACGCCAGATTAAATATTAATACGTGGTTCGAGTTATGCTATTTTGCAAGCCCTGAAACCCTATTAGTAAATCATGATCTGGTGACTGATGCAAGAAATTTCAAGGCGTTAAGAGTGCAGATTGCTTTCTGCCCCTCCATCTGATAGATCGCTAGTTTTTAGTAAATTGGGTCTTTGGACTCATAGCTGGGAGCAGGTACATATTTTCCAGTGGCAGAGAACACGGCCCGCCTACTGTAGCACTTTCTACACACGATGTGCGCCCACCCTCACACACAGGCTTTTTTTGCACAATATATAATGACCTTTGCATAGCTGTGATTTACTTCACAGAATTCTCTTGGATGTGTGGCAGAGCTCCCCGGAAGAAACAGTTGCAGATTTCCAAGGCTTCCACAAATGCTTGAAAGGAAAATGAAAAGAGGAGAAGCTGATCTTAGAATTGGGTTATATCAATCCCATCAGCATCCTTTTAAAACCGGAAGCTATGAAATGAAGGTCATTCTAGAGAGTGCCAACAGCACCTCTTCAACGATTCGAAGGTAGGAGATGGGTGACAAGTCTTTGAAAATAAAGCATTAGGAAATAAAAGAGGCCAAGCATCCTCTCCATTCTTCCCAAAAATACGTTGGCACAACACACAACTTGCCCTAGAAAAGTGAGGGGGGTTTTCAAGAGATTGCTTGCTTTTGAAAAGTGGCCAAAGTCACTTTTGACCCCTTGATAATCCAGGTGACAAAATATCTTAATTGGTAACATTTGTTTCACCCAGATGGGCCTTGGCTTCTAATTCCTTGTCATGTGAATTAACATATGTCATTACAGTATTTACTAACTAGAGAGCATTTCCTCTCAGTGGATACTTTCCATGCTTCTGTTGGGTTCTGCTTTACCATCTGTCCGTTTTTTTCTTCTTTCATTTTTACAGACTTTCCTACAGTAACAGATTTAGTCACAGATTTAAAGGGGTGAGCATGAAGACTACTGGCTTTTTTCCCCTCTCCCTATTATTATTATTATTATTATTATCATCATCATCATCATCATCATTATTATTGGCTTAGAAATAACTAGAATTCAAAAGTACAAATCAACTATTTATGCCCATAATCACATTTTCAGTGTCTTCACTGAATTTTTTTTGTCTAGAAATATAAAACTCATTATTGAGTGATTTCAAAGAATTGCTATCCAGTTTTAATCTATAAAACTAGTCACTTTATTATATTATAATCACCATATCCTACGTAAGATTCATTTGCGTACACACACACACAACAATTTTTCCAATGACTAAATGTTCCCAATGATTGTCAAAGTTATGACAATCACACGCTCCAAAAATTATATAATTGTGCTTATTTAATGCAGAAGGGGCAGTTGGAGACCAGGCACTCTTTTCCAGTTAGACAGTGTAAAACATCTTTTGTGTGTTTTCCTCTTCCACTTTGGGTTTGGCTTCAATGATTCTACTCATCCTCCTGTCCTACATATAAAGGGGCCTCTGAAATCCTCTTGCTGCTTTCCCCATAGCCATGATTCTCTTTACCATACTAGGAAAGACCAATGTCTTCACATTCCTCTCTATTCCCTCAAAATTTTACTTGATTTTTCAAGATAAAGGGGAAAAGAAGAGAACTTTATTGCCACCACAGATTTTGTGCTAAAACAAACTCCAAACAAAGTGTTTAGCATCTCAGCACCTGACTCCCTGAGGGCCTCCTGTTTCACACTCCACACAACCCTGTGCTTCCCGTTAACAATCAGGCCTAGACTATATAATAATAAAAGCGTAATATGCAAATTGACTGAACAGCAGAATGACAGTCCGGACAACCTTCTGGACAACCATTCCATGACATGCACTGGCACCTGGCCAGCCAAGGCAGGAGAGATGTGATTGGTCAAGGGGCCCCACCATAACCCCATGTTCATCCTGCAAAGGGAGGCCCAGACCATTGGCAAGCTGGGCAATTGATTGGGGGGGAGGTGCTCTGTGATCGCCCCAAAGCCCCAAAGAGGGAGGCCCAGGCTACCTGGTCACTGCGCTGCAGCAGGTGGGCAGGACCTCCCTCTGCGGAGCAGTCATTGGCTCCTCACAGTTCACCCAGATTTGGTTCTGATTGGTTGGTTTCTATGCCAGTCAGCATCTGTGGGCCTATCTCCAGGCCTGACTAGAGAGGTGGGGCTGATCAGCAGCCCCTGTGGAGGTCTAGAGAGAAAATAGAGGTGCGGCTGCTGGCAAAGCTCAGAGAGAGAGATTGGCAATGGCTGATCAACAGCTGCCACAGAGGCTGTGTATCAGACCTACCTCACTCTCCGGGCCCCTCTCTGAGCCTGATCTGCAGCCCCATCCACAGTCAGTGCTGGTTCACCAGGGCAACCCAGCACTGACTACAGGACTGGCTTCCAGTGTTCAGTCGAGCTTTTGTTGGTGGTTATGGACCCACAAACTCAAACTCACAACCTTGGAGTCAAAATAAAAGTTCTTATATTTGGGAATGAGACTGACACAATTTACATAAAGAAGACAATAGCAGCAATTCAGGAATGGAGAGCAAAATAGATGGAATTATGGTTCAGAAAATAAGGTTAGCATTCGGAAAGATTGTAATGTACTAGTCAAAATACCTTGGGATTTTTGTTCATTAAGTGATGAAACACACTTCCTATTGACTACTTTAAAAGTAGCCAATAATTTTTTAATATGCTAAGTGTCTGTTCTACCAGTCGACTGCTCAATGAAAGCATACTATGCTAATGATATGCTAAAGCTACTCAAACACTTGCTATGACATTCATTGATTACCAGGAAGAAGATAGTTGACCGCTCAACCAGTTGCTTATGAAGTGCACTGACCACCAGGGGGCAGACGCTCCAACCGGTAGGTTAGCTTGCTGCTGGGGTCTGGCCAATCAGGACTGAGCAAGATGGGCTGGACATGCCCTGGAGCCCTCCCACGTTCCCTCCCTAGCCCAAATCATGCACTGGTGAGGTCCCTCAGCCTGGCCTCCACCCTCTCAAAATCTGGGACCCCTTGGTGGATATTGGAGAACCAGTTTTGGCCCAATCCCACAGGCCAGGCCAAGGGACCCCACTGGTACATGAATTCATGCACCCAGCCGCTAGTTAGTATAATAATACACACATTTCCCTTTCTTGCACATGAGTTGAATTCATTCTCATTCTCTCTCTCTCTCTCTCCTTCCCTCTTCACTCCACCCCACATTCATATTATTTGACTTTTTAATTTTATTTAAAAATTTCCATATTAAAAAGAAATACTTCTACTTAGCATCATTTCACTGAGTAATCTGACTATATTTCAGAGAAAGTTAGGAGAGAATCAGTAGTCTTGTATGCACATAAAAAGTAGAGTTAAAAGGTCTTGTATGCTTGGCTTATATTTTCCTATTTCTATAATTTTATTTTAAAACTAATGTGTGTGATCTCAAATATTTTAGAAAGGGAAAAATACAATCCAAATGAACATAATGTGACTGGTTGAAAAACATTCATATTCCAAACATAACAATTAAACATTTTATTGCCTTTTGAGTATAATAAAATATCAATATGAATTAATCAGAAACCAAGTTTATTAATAGGAAAATTACCAGTTTCCAATAAGACTTTCCAGTTTTGTGGCACTCATATATTTCCTTTTGAAATTTTTAAAACTCACTTATACTCTGATTAGATATAAATGAAAAGTCAAATATGGCCCTAACCAGTTTGGCTCAGTGGATAGAGTGTTGGCCTGCAGACTAAAAAGTCCCAGGTTGGATTCCAGTCAAGAGCATGTACCTTGGTTGTGGGCACATCCTCAGTGGGAGATGGGTAGGAGGCAGCTGATCAATGTTTTCTCTCACTGATGTTTCTAACTCTCTATCCCTCTCTCTTCCTCTCTGTAAAAAAATCAATAAAATATATATATTTTTAAAAAGTCAAATATGTTTTGGCTTATTTTTTATTTTTTTGTAGGTGTGAGAGAGAGAAAATATAACTCTTCAAATTTTGAAAAATGGTATAAACTTTCTACCTAAGGAAAAATAAGTAGTATTTGTATATAGTTATATAAAAATATTACTGGCCCTGGCCAGGTAGCTTAGCTGGCTAGAGTGTTGTCCTGAGTAGCCAAGATTGCAGGTTTGATGCCCAGTCAGGACACAAAAATTAACTAATGAATTCATGAATAAGTAGAACAAAAAAATCAATGTTTCTCTCTTCCTTCCTCTCTCTCTAAAGTAAATTAATTAAAAACATAGTAAAAGGCTAACATGCAAATAGACTGATTGGTGGAAAAACCGAACAACTGGTCGCTATGATGTGTGGTGACCACCAGGAGCTTCACCACCTCCCCCTGCTCCTGAGGGGCCATTGGGGTCAGCAGCCACCTCTTGGACCTGCTGACAGCACCAGCCCTGCTTGTACCCACTGCCGGCAACTGGCGCTGGTCACAATCACTTGGAGCCTGCAGCAGGTGCAAGCAGGGCCTGGTGTGCTAGGATGTGGGAGCAGGGGTGACAAGAGCAGGGCTGCTGGCAGACAGGGTACTGGGGCTGCAGTAGGAGGAGCCAGGCAGGGATGTGGAGGATAGGCCGAGACCCACCCTTGTGCCCACCACAGCCTCATGGCCCACCGTTCCTTTCAAGGTGCATGAATTAATACACTGGGTCCCTAGTAAATAAATAATATTCCTGGGGATTTCTGGAGGTTTTGGGGATTATGCTATGGTTACAAATAATCCCAAAATATCAGGGACTCACAACAATCAGTGTTTAACTCTACTTCACACTACATGTCAATTATTTGATGGTGTTGGGTGACAATGATCCACAGGTCTCTTGCATTTTTGCATGTCTTGCAACAGATACTGATTGCTTTTGTTCTGATCTATCTTTTCAAGAATTTTTAGCTAACAATGTTAAAAGACAGAAATATGTAGATCTCCAGAGAAAATGGTAGATTTGTATATTATCTAGTACAATAAAGAGATTGTCTTTTTCTAGTACAAATGAATTAAAAAAAAAAAGAAAAGAAAAATAAGCCATTATTTTTGGAAATGCAACTAAAGAATAAAACACTAGGAATAAACTTATCAATGTGAAGCACCAATATACTGAAAATTACAAAGCATTATTAAAAGTGATTGAAAAAGACACAATGAAATAGAAAGTTATTCCATGTTCATGGATTGTAAAAATCAACATCATTAAAATGGCCATCTCATCCAAAGCAATATACAGATTTAACATAATTCCCATCAAAATCCCAATGACATAAAAAAATAGAACAAAAAATCATCAGATTTGTATAAAACCTCAAAAGAACCTGAATAGCAGCAGCAATCCTCATGAAAAAGAATGAAGCCAGAGGTATCACACTACCTTACTTCAAATTATATTGATAGTACAGAGCAATGATAATCAAAACAGCATGGCACCGGCAGAAAAATAGATATATAGACCAATTGAACAGAACTGAGAGCACAGAAATAAAACCACATATATATGGAGAAATACTTTTTTGAGATAAAGCCTAAATCATATAATGGAGAAAGGAAATCCTCTTCAATAAATGGTGCTGGGAAAGTGGGAAAGCCACATACTAAAGAATGAAACTAGAGTATACAATAGTTTGTCCCCATGTACAAAAATTAATTTAAAGTGGATCCAAAACCTAAATATAAGATTTGTATAATAGGCCGAAACAGGTTTGGCACAATGGATAGAGCGTCTGCTTGGGAACTGAAAGGTCCCGGGTTCGATTCCGGTCAAGGGCATGTACCTTGGTTGCGGGCATATCCCCAGTGGGGGGTGTGCAAGAGGCAGCTGATCGATGACTCTCTCTCATCGATGTTTCTAACTCTCTATCTCTCTCCCTTCCTCTCTGTACAAAATCAATAAAATATATTTTTTTAAAAAAAGATTTGTATAATAAATTACATAGAAGAAAACATAGGTACTAAACTTATGGGCCCGAGTCTTAGAGAAAATTATATAAATTTGACCCCAAAGGCAAGGGAAGTAAATGCAAAAGAAAATGAATGAGACTTCATTAAGCTAAAAAAGATTCTGAACAGCAAAAGAAACCTCCATCAAAACTAAAAGGCAATTGCCTGGCCTCTGTGGAAAGCACATTAAGATATTAATAGTTAAGTACTTAATTCTCAATACTCTGCTGCATGTGTATCCTTCCCAAAATTCTCCATATTTTGATGATTTCTGTGATAATAAATAGATACAGTAACATATAGCTAGACATATAAATAATCCATCCCTCCACTTTGCTATGGTGCCTTATATTCTTCCAATACTGGAATAGTTTCTGTGGATTAAGAAATTACCTCCGGATGTCTTCCCAAAATACAGAAGGATATTTAGATTTTTTCTTTTTTTCATTTCTGAGAGCTTTTGGTGGTTTCCAATTCACACTAGATTGTTGCTTCTATATGAAATCCACAGATTAGACTGAATAAATCAATAAATGTCTTCCTTGTCACCTACATTTCCAAGTATCTTCCTAAAGGTGGCGGCAATCCAAGTGGTATTCAAACACTCTGAAATAAGCCTGAAGTGTGGATTTATCGCTCTAATTATTTTCTATGAAAGCAGTCTATTTTATTACACAAATGAGAGTTATTGTCTTTCCTTCTGATAATTGCTATTGTGGTATTTATTTCAGGCATTTTAACATCCTTTAAAGCCTATTTAGTTTTCTTTTTTTTTTCTTTTTTTTTTTATGAGTTTCATGCTAATTAAAATAATGGATTAGTAGGCTTGGATAATCAAATCATTATTCAGCCAGAACAATTGAAGGGCTTCTTTAATTGACCACTTCAAATCATATTAAACCAATCCTGAAAGAAACATCTCAAAGATTCAAAGATTGCAGATACTGTCTTACATTCTATAAGATACTAAACATTTATTCCAAATTCTAAAAAATAAATTTAAAGGCTGATTAAATTAGTAGATGTTTGAGCCCTAACTTTTATATAGAAGGCAGCTGGACATTTTTCCATTTATCCCTACCATTATTCTTTTATCAATTTCTACAGACAAATTAATTCCAACTGAATCAGAATAGAGCTTAATACCACCATTGGATGCTTTGTTTGCCATCCCAGATGACGATAGTAAAAGCTCAACCCCCTTTATGAGGAAAAAAGTGATACTTAAGGATAAAATGGCAAATTATTTGCCTTTGTATATAAGAACCCATGTTTGAAACTTGTGATTTTGCAAATATATCTTCATAATTATGTCAATGACATCTATATCCATATAGTAAATAAAGAATAAATTTGATGTGTTTATTGAATTTTATAAGCTGATTTAAAGTTTAAGTGTTAGAGAGGCAGAAACAGATTCAGGGAAAGTAAACCCAACCAAAATGAGCTCAACAAACACTTGGTTGGTCTGATTTATTTTAAGACGGGCTCCTGGGTCTTTCAACAGAGCAATACCACCTGAAGTCACTGTAACCTAGCGAGGGGTCACCCAAATATGGACTCACTGCTCTGTTTACAGTATACATGAATGCAGTCTTTTTGGAGTACAATTGTGAACTGTAGGAAAGTTTCTAAATGTGCTTGATATGGTCATCAATTTCACTTGAGGAAATCCATGTTAGAGAGTTAAGGAAGAATGTGTGAAAGAATGAATTATAGGCATTTTTATCACACTGTTGTTTATAATAGAGAAAAAAAGAGAAATAATTTAAATATCCAAATGTCATACAACTAATCAAGTTAAAGTACAGTGACACAATGAAATTGTGTGAGTAGGCAGTAAAAGAATATTGACGGTAAAATATGTTAATATATATGATGTCCCCCCAAAAAAATGTATATACACTGTAACAGCTCAGAGCTCAATTTTGAAAATGAAAAGTATTCTAATAAATGCCACCTTTATAATTATTAAAAATACATATATACATTTTTGGAACACCCCATAGATGAAGAAAACCATATATTTGGTGTGTTAAATATCATATATATATACAGAAAGTGCCTGGGAGAATACACAGTGAAAACTCTGAGAGAAATTAGTGGCATTTGAATTTTCTTCTTATTGCTTGGCTTTATTTTCTAAAAAAGAAAAAATTTGGCAATAATGATGCATTTATTTTGCAAAAAGGGAAAAGTTCAAATTCACATATATATCCTAGATTGGTTAGTCAAGAAAGAGAACTCTATTCGTCCCTAAATTCTCATCTTTAACAGCTTATAAACTGAGGAGTGGGAATTTTAAGAACAGATTATTTTGACAATTCTCGGGGGAAAAGGTGAGTAGGGGGTATGGGAAGAGACTGAACAAAAAGCATATACCCATGGATGAGGACAGTGGAGGGAGGGGGTAAGGGCAGAGGGTGGGATAGGAACCAGGTTGAGGGGAGATATGGGAGGGGGGGAAGAGGAACAATTGTAATAATCTGAACAATAAAGATTTATTAAATGTGGTTTTTTTGTGTTTTTTTTTTTTTCTGTGTGTGTGTGTGTTTTTTTTTTTGTTTTTTTTTAAAGGACAGATTGTTTTCTGAAACCAGGACAGTACTAATTTTTACAGATCCAAATTTAGGGATTATACATCTACACTAATAGAAGAGTAAGATGCAAATTGACCTTACCCACATGACACCCACCAGCCAATCAGGAGTAAGTATGCAAATTAACCCAAGAAAGATGGCAGGTTAGTTTGCATAAGCAGGCGCTGAGTAGCCATGGTGACAATGCAGGCATTCCACACTGCTCCAGCCACTCCGGGCCTCTGGGCAGCGTGGAAAGATGGAAAGGCGACTCCGGGCCAGAGCATAAAGGCAGCTCTGGCCAGAGCAAAGGCAGTGCCAGCAGCCAGGGCAAGTAAGGCCCATTCTTGCATGAAACTTCATGCATTGGGCCTCTAGTTATAGAATAGTAGGCTTAATGGGCAATTTTGTATAGGATAGATACATGGCTACTTATTACATAACTCTATACAATCTTATCTTATTTATCAAAATATTAAGATGTTTCAGTAAAAAAAAAAAAAAAGAATTCCATCAAATATGTATTGAAAGGAGAATAAAAGAACAAACAATAATAAAATCCTTCCCCCCCCCTCCCCCCGATTGATCACAACCTACTTATGGCTTTCTTCAGGTATTAATATATGTATTAATTTGCAAAATGGCAAAATAGTAAGTCATACTGAAAATGAATTAATATGTGATTTGTGCTTATTTAATATCACAGCATAGGTTTGTCCTCTCCTGTAAGGGTACTATAACATTCCACTCAAGCTTTACGAGCAAGCAGAGGTGACATCAATACTTGACCATCTGAGGCAAACCCAATCTGTTCCCCCCTTCTGAGCAGTGTAAACATTTAGTTTGTATTTCTATTCTAGCATTTAATGCACTTCATATAAAACTTGGGATGCATATATATTTACCTCCTCCACTAGACTATAAATGCCCAAAGAATGAGAAAAAATATCAAGTTCATCTTTATATTACTTACAGAAACCTCCTTTAAGAAGCAATTGATACAAAGGCATATTGTTTGTTTGGAATGATTTAGTCACTCCCTTCTTACATGTTATAGACTGAATGTTTGTGTCCCTCCAACTGTTATATCAACTAATATATCAATGTGTTGAAGTCCTAGCCTTCAAGTTGATGCTTTTAGAGATGGGGCTTTGGGGAGGTAACTAGGGTTAGATGAGGTCATGAGGGTGCATCCCTATTCTGATGGGATTAGTGTCCTTACAAGAAGAGACACCAGCCCTGGCCGGGTGGGTCAATTGGTTGGAGCATCTTCCCATGCACCAAAGGGTGGCAGATTACATTCCTGCTCAGGGCACATACTGAGGTTTCAGGTTCAATCTTTGGTCTATCCCCAGTCGGGAGTGTTTGGGAGGCAACTGATCAATGTCTATCTCCCTGTCTCCATCCCTCCATCCCTCCATCCGTCTGTCCCTCCCCTGCTCCCTCCCTCTCTCTCCCTTTAGCTCTGTCTAAAATCAATAAAAAACATATCCTCATGTGAGGAGGATTAGACAACAACAACAAAAGAAAAAACACCAAAGGTCTCTCTCCTTGCACATACAGGAGAGTCATTTGAGCACAGACAAATGGTGGCAGGTTAAAAATCAAGAGAAGAGGCCTTAGAATGAAATCTAATTTACCAGTATTTGGATCTTAGACTTCCAGAACTGTGACCAAAAATAAAATTTCTGTTTTTAGCCACCCAGTCTATGAGTCTATGGTATTTTGTGATGGCAGTCTGAGCAGATTAATACATGACATTTATCACAATTTATTATCCTACCCATCATTTTGCATGTCAGTTCTCAGGTTTCTCAGAAGTATGGTATCTGCAGAAAGCAAATTAACAATAATTTATCTTAAACATGGGTTATTAAAATGAAATGAAATCAAGCATGCTCTTATATATCCAAGTCATTGACAGACATTATTTGATACAATAAATTCATAAGTTAATATAGTTCTACAACTTAGAAGAAGCATACTATTCCAAAAAGTTTATAGGAATAATGACCTTATATTATGTTTAATTACAAATGGGACTTATTTTTTAAATACATTTTTAAAGATTATTTTTTAAAATTGATTTGAGTGAGAGAAAGAGAGAAAGAGAGAAAGAGAGAGAGAGAAACATTGATTTACTGTTCCATTTTGAATGTATCCTGACTGGGGATTGAACCCACAATTTTGGCATATTAGGACAATGCTCTAACCAACTGTGCTACCCAGCTACGGCTAAAATTTTTAAATTTATTTCTCTGGAAAAATATCAGACCTGCAATAATCACATTTTCTTACCTTCTTTTATTTTATACACTGGTTTAACACTTGAATCCCATATCCTAATTTAAACCACTTTGAGACTGCCAGGTTGTTGAAATGAATATGGGTTTCATTTTCATACATCACCATATCTAATTTCTAACTACGTTAATTAAAATATAAATGTCTCAATAAAATAAAATAAAAAAGGATTAGAAAAAAATAATGTTTTTTTAAAGCCTCCCAACACTCCCTCTACATTGCCTTGAATACAAAACTGCTGTGCTGTAGGGTTTGTATAGAGATGCCAAATAGGTGAAATGCAAATCAGAAGAAAGTCATTGACAGATAAATTAAATAGTCATGATGTGAATATTGAGTTTCGGCAAGCATTGCAGTCTATTGGCGCCAAGCTAGATTTCTTGTCCTGTACAAAAATGTTATGTTGCTCTCGTTAAGCAGTCATCCATCTAAGTGACTTCAAGGCCCTTAAGACCCAAATAGGCAAAGCTCATCTATCAGCCACTTCACTTCAGTCAGAGCCACAGCAGGTACCATAATAAAGCTCAGTCCACATAGTCTGATCATTTGGTCACAGGAACACATTTAAAATCTCAGTTTTGTTGTAATTTTATAGTGAGATACCAGCTGGTCTTCATTAAGAACTCTTTTTGATGTGTTAAGGCCTAGCGATGGAGTATGATACAAAGATCAGCAGAATATGTGAAGTTTTGGAGGAGAGACTCCCCATGATTTATGCTCGGTCTTTTGTTTGACTTCAGTGTGAATATGGGTAAGAAATGGTTTTCTAGTAACTAAATGCAGTGCTGCTAATCATCCACCCCAGAATGTTTACAAAGCAAGAGAAAGTGGCAGAACCCATAAAATTACAAACAACAACAGAAGTGATTTTAAATTCAGAAAGGTGGTTCTCTTGCACATATTTAATCCATATCTTAAATCTCACCTTATATAGTAACTAGAGGCCCAGTGCACAAAATTCATGCACTTGCCGAGGGGGGCGGTGTGTGTCTCTCAGCCTTCCCTGTGCCCTCTCCCAGTTTGGGAGTCCTTAAAGAATCTCCAGCTGACGGCTTAGGCACCCTCAGCAGTCAGACATCTGTGGCGCTGCTGCAGAGGCAGGAGAAGTTCCCACCACTGCCACTGCACTCACCAGCCATGAGCCCAGCTTCTGGCTGAGTGGTGCTCCCCCTGTGGGAGTGCACTGACCACCAGGGGGCAGCTCCTGCATTGAGCGTCTGCCCCCTGGTGATCAGTGCACTTCATAGAGACCTCCATTCAGCCATTTGGTCGATTTGCATATTAGTCTTTTATTATATAGGATTTTGAATAACAGATTTAAATGTTAAAAATTAAGTTAAACCATCTGTTTGGCATCATATCAACAAATAACTATTCTATAGCCTCACTAAAGATTTTGTTTAAAAATAACTACAATGAAAAGAAAAATTAAAAAATAACTAGAATGATAATTATAAAAATACATTTATAATGATAACATTTATTCTTCAAAATAGTTTAAAGAGTAATGCAATTTCAATAAAAATAGCCACTAATGGAAAGGGAAAAAATCTGTCCTTTCTGTGATGGTGAAGAAAAGCTCACCACACAAAAATTGAAAATGAATTTTTGAAATCAACAGTAATAGATAAAGGGACCTAAGCAATACTTTGAATTTATAAAACTATAATGCATTTAAAAAATTTGGAGTAATTGTATACAAATAAGCAGTGAAACCAATATAATAGAAGCTTCAAAATACTTTAACACAAAAGAAAATAGCCACCGACCACTCAAAAAATGCTGGTCACTTCTTGTGTCTATTTCCTTTAACATTATAGTAAAACTAGAGGCCTGATGCACAAAATTTGTGCAAGGGGGTCAGCCCCTGCCTGCCACAGCAGCTGGGGGCCTCTGCCTTGGCCCCCGTCACCATGGCTTCACCTGGAAAGTCATATGGAAATACATCTAGAAGGACGTCCAGTCTAATTAGCATATTATGCTTTTATTATTATAGAATATGAAAAATTTTGAAATCAGGCAATATAATCGTGCCTATTTTAAATCCAGAAAAAACTGAAGCTATTAATAGGGTAGATCCTTTTTTCCCTTAAACAGATTTATTAAAGTAAATTACCGTATTTTCCGGCATATAAGACAACCCCCTAATTTTACAGTTAAAACATAGGTTTAGGCCAATATTCGCTGTATAAGACTACCTCCCACTTCTGAGGCAACACCAGTTCTTTTTTTAATTAAATTTTTAATGAATGACCCCTGATTTTCGGTTGACTTTTTTTTGTTTCAAAAGTTGTCTTATACGCAGGAAAATACGGTAATATACAATATTAAAGTGTAAGAATTGAATCCTCAACAAAATATTAGCAAACTAAGTTCAACAGTACAATTAACAGCAGCATAAACCATGATCAAGTAGGATTTATTCCTAGGAAACAGGATGGTTCTTTGTATACAAATCAATAAATATGACATACCACATTAGCAAAAAAAGAACAAAAAATCACATGATCATCTCAATCAATGCAGAAAAAGCATCTGACAAAATTCAACATCTTTTCATGATACAAACTCTTTAGAAATTGGTTATAAAAGGAGCCTACTTCAACATAATAAAGATCATATATGACAAGCTCACAGCTAACATCATTCTCAATATTGAAAAGCTGAAATTCTTTCTCCAAGTTCAGGAACAAGACAAAGATGCCCATTCTTTCTAATTCTATTTATTATAGTACTGTGAGTCCTTACTAGAGCAATTAGGCAAGAAAAAGAAATAAAAGGCCTCAGACTGGAGGGGGGAAAAGTAAAATTGTCCCTATTTGCAGATGACATGACGTTATATAGAAAACCCAAAGGAATCCATTAGCAACATCTGTTAAAACAAACAAGTGAATTCAATGAAGTTGTAGAATATAAAATCAATATTCAAAAACCAGCTGTGTTTCTATACACTAAAATAAACTACAAAAGAGAGAAATCAAGAAAACAATCCTTTTTATAATAACAACAAAAAGAATGCTAATACTTATAAATAAATTTAACCATGGATGTAAAGATCTGTACACTGAGAATTATAACACTGATAAGAATAGTTGGTGAAGAAAAATAAATGAAAAAATATTGTGTCTTCATGAATTGGAAAATGTATATACTTCTCAAAGAGATCTAAAGATTCAATGCAATCCCTATCAAAATTCCAATGAGATTATCCACAGAAACAGTTTTTAAATTCATATAGAACCACAAAGAACCCCACAGAGCCAAAGCAATCTTGAGGAAGAAGAACAGCTGAAGATATCATACTTCCCGATTTCAAACTATATTTTAAAGCTACAGTAATTAAAAATATATTACATTGGCATAAAAAGACATAGATGAATGGAACATAACAGAGAGCCCAGAAATCAAGACATATACAGCATATTGTTCATTAACTTTTGACAAAGGAGCTAAAGGAGAAGAATAGTCTCCTAAAAAATGGTGTAGAGAAAATAGGATATCTATGTGCAAAAGAATGAAAGTAGACTCCTGCTTTAAATATTACACAAAACCAAACTCAAACCCCAAAAGTAAAGCACTATCTTACATCAAACACAAAAATAAAATCTAAAATGAAAAAAACAACAACACAGGATTTTAATATAAGACCCCAAGCTGTAAATCTCCTAGAAGAAAATATAGGGGAAATCTCTTTGATAATAGACTTGGCAATGATTTCTTGAATTTAACATAAAAGAAAAGGCAACAAAAGCAAAAATAAACACGGGGCCTACTTCAAAATAAAAAGCCTTTGCACCTCAAAGAAAACCATGGACAAAATGAAAGGCCATCTAAGAAATGGAAAGAAAAAAAAATGTTTGTAGGCCACATATCCAACAAAGAATTAATACCCAAAATATACAAGGTACACATACATTATAATAGTAAAAAGCCAAAGAATGCAATTTAAAAATGAGCATAGCACCTGCATGGACAATTTCCCAAAAAAGACAAACAAATGGCCAACAGATACATGACAAGGTGCTCAACATCATAATGCAAATCAAAATCACAATGAGATATTAACTCACACCTGTTGGGATGTCTGTTATCAAGGAGACAGGAGATAACAAATGTTGCTGAAATTCTGGAGAAAAGGGAACTCTTACTGATGCAAATGTAAATTGGTCTAGCTACTATAAAAAACAGTGGAAATCCTTTAAGAAATTAAAAAATAGCCCCTCTCTTCCTTGGTGCTGCCTACAAGAGGTGGCAGCCGTCTCCTACTTCATACCTGCCTCTTTTAAAGGCACCATGGCTGTCCCTTATGAAATCCCAGATTGTCAAAAGGAGGACCAAGAAGTTTATCCTGCACCAGTCACACTGATATGTCAAAATTAAGTGGAAATGGAGGAAACCCAGAAAGATTGACAATAGGGTGTGTAGAAGATTCAAGGGCCAGATCTTGATGCCCAACATTGGTTATGGGAGCAACAAGAAAACAAAGCACATGCTACCCAGTGGCTTTGGGAAGTTTCTGGTCCATAATGCCAAGGAACTTGAAGTGCTGATGATGTGCAACAAATCTCACTGTGCCGAGACTGCACGTGTCTCCTCAAAGAACCGCAAGGCCACTGAGAAAAGAGCAGCCCAACTAGCCATCAGACTCACCAATCCCAATGCCAGGCTGCGCAGCGAGGGAAATGAATGGACAGATTGTGCACACATTGTATTTGTGTTAATAAAATCATAAAATTCTGCCCCCCCCCAAAAAAAAGAAATTAAAAATAGAACTATCATATTATCCAGTAATCCCACTTCTGCGCATGTGTTCAAAAGAAACAAAATCACTATCTTGAAAAGATCTATGCATTTCCATGTTTATTGGGGTTCATGGTACAATTCATCAAGATATCCAATAAAATTCAGGGCTTGGAATTCTCAGGAAGTTTGGTTTCAAATAATGTAGCATAAAAACACAAGATGCAAAACATTCAAGAAATACAATGAGACATCTATATTAGACTATATAAACTATCTTGGCATATCACAGGCCAAACAAAAAATAGAATTTAGGTGACATAATCCTATATAATAAAAGGCTAATATGCAAATCAACCCAACAGTGGAATAACCGATTGCTATGACGTGCACTGACCACCAGGGGGACAGATGCTCAATGCGAGAACTCATGGCTAGTGAGCACAGCAATGGGGGTGGGAGCCTCTCCCACCTTCATGGCACTCAGACATCCCCCAAGGGCTCCCAGAGTGCGAGAGGACACAGGCCAGGCTGAGGGACACCTGCCCCCTGAGTGCACAAATCTCTTGCACAGGTCCTCTAGTTAACAATAATAAGTGTTTATTGTACTCTCTGTCCTAAAAAAAAAAATAGATAACATATTCCTTTTTAAGAATTTATGTTGCATTAAAGAAAATAACTTCAGTACATAACCCAAATTAGAAATAGTTGCACATAAATCATAAAAAAGGAATCAAAGCTATAAATAAACAATATCTATGAAAACAAATAAAGCCATAGCATTACATTGGAAACTAAAAAAATATTCCCCCAACTAATAATTAAATTTAGTACATATTACAGTGACTTCATTTTCTAACTAGAGGCTCATTGTACAAAATTCATGCATGGGGGTGAGTGTCCCTCAGCCCAGGCTGCACCCTTTCCAATTGGGGACCTCTCGAGGGGGCAGTTGGACATCTCACAATCCAGGACTGCTGGTTTCCAACCACTCATGCACCTACCTGCCTGCCTGATTTCCCCTAACCCTTCTGTCTGTCAGCCTGATCACCCCTTAACCACACCCCTGCCAGCTGATTGCCCCTAACTGCCCTTTCCTGCTGGCCTGTTCACCCCTGCTGGCCCGGTCATCCCTAACTCCCCTCCCTTACCAGCCTGGTCACGCTAACAGCCTCCCCCTGCTGATCTGGTCACCCCTAACTGTCCTCGCCTGTTGGCCTGGTCACCCCCAACTTCCATTCCCTGTAGGTTTGGTCCTCCACAACTTCCCTCCCCTGTAGACCTGGTCCCTCCCAACTGCCTTCCTCTGCCAACCCTGTCACTCCTACCTGCCCTCCTCTGCAGGCCTGATCGCGCCCAACTGCCCTCCCTCATAGGCCTGGTCCCTCCCAACTGCCTTCCCCTGCTGGCCTGATTGCCCACAACTGCCCTCCTATGCTGGCCATTATGGTGGCCATCTTGTGTCCACATGGGGGCAACCATCTTTGACCACTTGGGGGTGGCCATCTTGTGTGTTGGAGTGATGGTAAATTTGCATATTATTCTTTTATTAGATAAGATTAAGTTTCTGAACTCATATTTGGCTGATCTAAATCTGTGGAAATTCTGGGAGGACTACTGTTCTTTCTCCAGTGCCTTATATGTTTCCAAAGAAAAAACTTATTATTTCACTTTTTTTCCCCTAAATTAATTTATTTTATTGCTTTGAAATTGTATAATAATATGTTATTTAACACACACACACACACACACACACAAACACAGCTCTAACTGGTTTGGCTCAGTGGGTAGAATGTTGGCCTGTGGACCCCAGGGTCCCAGGTTCGATCCCAGTCACATACCCAGTAGGGGGTGTGCAGGAGACAGCTGATTGATGTTTCTAAATCTCTATCTCTCTCCCTCTTCTCTGTAAAAAATTATTAATAATATATATAAATAAAAATAAATAAAAATAAAAAACACACACAGCTAAATAATAAAATGTTACCTCTTCACTCCCCACACCCATTATTTTCACATGCCAGACTAACCACTATGAACAGACCATTCACGTAAATTTTGCATCCAGAACACAAAACATGATGACAGAAGTTATTACACCTTAAATTTCATTTTATAACGGAATTTTTTCACACAAAAAATGATCATGGAAATGTTTCTATATTAATGTATAGAGAATTGCCATATTATTTTTAATCACTACAAAGCATTCAGTTGTATGCAATATACACAATTAAAACATAATTCCCTATTGAAGAAAATATAGATTTTTCTCTTAGAAAAAGTGCTGCAGTGCATTATCATATGTACAGTTCTCTGTAGGATTTATTTCCATGTGATAAAATTTTATAAGCTAAACCAGCTAAATAAAATAATCTGCCCTTTTAAAAATTTGATACAAATTGCTGACTGGCCTCCAAATAGGTTTATATTCTTAGTACTGGGCATCTCCAATCATGTTGATCTTTGTCCATATACTTGGTAACTTATGACAGTCCATTGTGATTTGATTTAATTAGTGATATTTAGCAGCTTTTTCAGCTCTGATGTTTAAGTGAAATACCAGCTTTTCAAAAACTTGCTAGATAGCTAAATGTAGATATTGATAATGTCAATATACATACAAATAATTTGCTAAATTATACAGACCTTCATTCTTATTGTTAAAAAAATATTATGGATAAAATAAATAAATGTTTTAAAAAAGTGTATATGTATGAAAATTTTCTCCTGTCTCTAATGTTCTTCCTTTTCCTATCTTTAAGCTTAGATACTATGAATGTTTTGCTATTTAGCATTCCAGAACTTTAAAAAAAAAAATAAAAATGGAATCTTTGTAAACACATTCTCTTGCTTTTTTTCCTTCCAATAGGAACATTTAATTTTGGAAAGGCAGATCTGACTACATGCTTTCAATGTCTGCCTACTATTTAATAGTATGGCTATCAGATTCTCTACTTGAATATTCCTTCTGTGATGGGTATGCTGGGAGTCTCAGGTTCTTCACTTTTACAAAATGCTGCCCTCCATGCCCTGTCTTTTATTGCCCCAGGCTCTCTCTCCTCTCTGTGTCTTGATGGGCCTCACTCTCTCCTCAGGACAGCCCTAGATGCCATCAGTTTTACAAAGAGACCAGATCAGAGAGGTTACTGAATTGTTGAAGCAGAGGCTGTTGGTAAATGTGGGGAGGGTGAACTAGAATGCAGGCCCGGATCCCAAACCTGGTGCTCTTCCCACACAAATCATGTCTTTGGTCACCTCCTGCAATCTCGTTAGCCATTAAAGGTTCTGCCCAGCGCTAACAGACTGTCCACAGCCACTGTTCAACAATCGCACTGATGTTTTTTGTCCAGCTATCCTCACGTCCAACACACATGTGACGTTGTCCTGTTTCATGCGCTGAATGTTGTCCTATTTTTATCAAGCATGCTTTCTCATTGCTTTTTCCAGTCCCTCGATATTTCGTTCTTGTGGTACATGGTGCTTGATCTCTCTGTGCTTTTGTTTTTCCCAGCCTTGTCTGCAGGACCTCCCTACCTCAGATCAAAGCAGCAGCCTACTTGCTCTCTGGTCTCAGCTCAGCTTTCCAAAGCCAGCTAACCTGACTGAGGTAGGAACGGTCTCCTTCTTCACATCATTATACATCAACATTTCCTCATCTGCATAAACCGAGTACGGTTAATGCATAAAATCAACAAACTATTAGTAGCTAATATTAATAATGAATTGAACTCATTACTTGCCATGCACTGGGCCAAATTCCTTGCATGCATTTTCTCATTTAATCCTCCCATTGTCTTCTGAGGTTGTCATTATTACTGTGTCTGTTTTATGGCTAAGAAACTGAAGCCTACAGACATTAAATACTTGGCAAAATATGTTCATTTATAAAAAAAAGAAATGGGACTCCAGATCTGTCTGAAGCCAGAACTTAGCTATGATATCTTCTCTCTTTTGGGGAAAATTCAAATGCTTAAGTATAGCTTAAGTATAATTTCTGTTATATGGAGGGACAATTTATCTTTTTTTTTTTTTTTAAATAAAGGTAACCTCTGAATTTTAATGAAAGCAAATGTGGAATTAAATTCCAATATATATATATTGTCATCTGATTTATAACTTTTCAGGATTTTATGTAATGCTTAGAGAGATGACATACTGTGTACAAAACTATTACTATGTCTGTTGCCTTATTTCTAGCTTGCATGCTATTTTAATTTATGATTTCTGGAATTAAATAGAAAATTATTGCTTATTTATCACATTGACCTCTTTAGCATAGTTTTAATTTAAGATATGTAGAATAAATAAACACCTGGGAACCATAGGTCTAGGGGTAAATATTTGGGATATATATTGAGATAGAATAATAAGATTCATTGGAAGGCAGTTTTACTCTGAGAAGTAAAGCAAAAATAGGAAAATTCATAACTGCATGGGGTTAGACAAGCCTACTTCTCATAACAACATTAATAATAAATCCCATGTATTGGTCAAATCATCCTATTATTAATGTGGTACATGAGACAGCTTAGTAGAGAATTTTTGCTGCATCTGATGTTGGCTTTGATACAAATGTTACTGTTGTTTAAAAATACTTTTTCAGTCTAATATTCATTATGTTCACAATTTATTTTATTCAACAAATTATGAGATTGTTTTTAAAATTTCAATAAAGAAAATAAGTTATTGTGAAAATGAGAGAAAACACCATCACCATAAATAGAAAAGCAGGCAGAATATGGTAGGATATGAGAAGGCATAATTGCATGCTTTGATATTTATGATGAAAGACCAGAGCTGAAAGAAAAATGACAAAAATGCTATCTTAGCCCTTTGTGAAACAAAGAAAACCTGAAGGCCGTGCAATAGCAATTTTCATCATTTCTCCCAAAGCTTTGGCAAGCTTTGAAAATTTATCTGTAATAGCAGCTAGCTCTCCTAAGTGCAAATACTTTAAAATCATCTTGGCAGACATAGTCTGTTAAAGGAAAAACTTAATTTCGTCCCATAAAGAAAAGAAAATTTTATTTCAGAATCTGACATTAACTTTATTTAAATAAATGTATTTTTTAGTGCGCACAATATTGCAGTGTATGGTTCTTTCTTTTTTTTAAGCATGAAACATAGCTATTTAAAAAATCAAGGGTTGCATATAAAATATATTTAATAATCTCCTTAAAATTATATTGTTAAAAAATGACTTTCTGGTCAAGGAGTAGAATGAGAAATCTAAAATGCTGTTATGTGTGTATGCTTGTTTGTTTGTTTTTCAAATTCCACAGTAGATAGCATAAAGGTGTATAAGTACAAATTTTCTAGGGAACATGAAGTAAAATATTCTATTTTGAAACTGTTTATAAAACTCTATTGCTTTACGTCAGTTGAACATAAGATAGCCAGAAGTTTTGTCTTATAAAAGAATTCATTTATGTATATTCATATATTCACTGACTAAGGTTTTTATTATACCACTACCGAGAAACACAGAATAGTCTTAAATGATTCCAAAATATGTTTTCTCAGTCTAGGTCCACAGAACATAATTCACTACACAACTGTAGAAAACCATGAGCAAGAGAGAGTAAATTAGTTGTGTTGTTTTCTTTCTTTCTCTATTTCTGTCTTTCTCTTATCCACACTGTTGATTTAAAAATATTTATTTTTAAATAGGGGAGGAATAATGATTATTGGAAAGAGAAAAATATGGCTCCCACTTGCTCAGTTACCAACATCTCCATGCTGCCCTGGCTAAAGCAGGTCACCTTTAGTTCTGTCTTGTCTACCTTCTTAGTAAACACCCCTGTAAGGTCTTAGCGATTCTTTCCTTCAGCTCTGCTTCAGCTCTCACATTCTACAGAGTCACTTTCAGAATATTCTTTATTGAAAGTAATAAAAGAAAATCACAGCAAAATTCTGAATTCACTGAATACTTTCCCTGAAGAAAATTGAAGAACAGATTAGCGTTAAGTAAGATAGAGAGAAGGGCACATCTAAAGTCACCACTAGTGTAGAGTTTTCTCCAACGCAGTACATTTAGAGGCAATATATCAAGATCTACAAAATCCCAATCCCCACAAAAGTCCTGTCCTACCATCCAAAGAATCAAGAAGGAAGCCATATTGCTCATTTCTTTTCAATTATACTGCAATCGCAACATTATTAAAATACTGTCGGCATAATTCCTATATACTGAAGCAGAAGTTTGATTTGAATAGTTTGCTAAGTAACAAAGTTGTCAATTCATTTTTTTTTCCCAAGGAATGTTTACTTGGTGTACTTTTTGTGCTGTTTTGTATAGAATTCCAAAAGTGTATTTTTGAAATATTAAAACTTTAGTCTTTTTTAGCATGCACATTGGAAACAATTTTCTTGTGGAAATGAGTTTTTCTATTAATACATCCATGAGAGACACTGTGGAATAAACAATATTTTTCTGTCATTGCCTATGTTTTGTTTTTAAGAACTAGAGTAGAAACTTTTATTATCAAATAATTATTTTTTATTCAGTACAAAATACTGTATCTTATCTATGAGAGAGATTTTTTTTAGCTTTAACCATATTGTGTTAGATTTTTCTTTCTATATTTAAAAAATGAGTTCATACCCTATAAAAGAGTAATATGCAAATTGACCCTAATGGTGGAATGACTAGGAATGACCTGCCGCTATGACACGCACTGACTCCCAGAGAGCGGACTCTCAATACAGAAGCTGCCCCCTGGTGCCCACAGGGGGAACTCCACTCAGTCAGAAGCTGGACTGATGGCTGCGAGTGCAGCAGCATTGGCAAGAGCCTCTCCCACCTCCTTCATAGCACTAGGGATGCCCAACTGCAGCTTGGGCCCGCTCCCCCGAGGGCTCCCAGGTTGCCAGAGGGATGTCTGATGCCAGCTTAGGTCTGATCCTCTGGGAAGCAGGCCTAAGCTGGCAAGTGGACAGCCCCCAAGCGGTCCCGAACTGTGAGAGGGCACGGGTTGGGCTGAGGGACCCCTTCCTCCCCGCCACCCCCAGTGCATGAATTTTCACGCACCGGGCCTATAGTATAATATAAAATGTGGTATAAAGCACAGGTTACACATATCAAGCTAATCCATGTCCCACTTACCCTGAAAGGTGGAAAGAGATGTCATGGGTTTTTGGAGGTAACAGAAGTTCCTATATTTTATTTTATTTATTGGAGGGGGGCGGGTTTGAAGATATTTATTGTTCCACTTATTTACACATTCATTGGTTGATTCCTGAATGTAGACTACTGGGAATAGAAACTGCAACCTTGGTGCATTGGGATGAAGATCTAACTAACCAAGCTATCTGACCAGGACTTAAGTTTCTGTATTTTGACTTATATAATTGAATTTGTAAAAGATTTGGAGAAGGGCCAAAGAGACAAGATTCTTTTAACATTATACCTTTAATAAGTGCAAATGGTAATGTGATTTTTATTTAAATTGCTATTTAATTAAGTGAAAAAATGTAGTTACCCTGATCTAATAGGCCATTAAGACAAAGTATTTTTGTTTCAACAGAGTTTAGAATCATAAAATGTAGAGAGATTCATCCTCATATTAATAAAATAAAGAGAAACAGATTATTTGCCATCAGGAATATTTTAATGAGAGAATTTAAGGAAAGATTAAGAGGTGTGGGCAAGACAATCAGTGCTTCTCGTAGATTTGGGCATGTATAGAGTTAGAATTGTCTCTAGAAATTTGCTATGAATATTTTTTCTATTGTTGATATTATTGAGACTTACTTTTGTAGAACAAATTTGGCAGAAGCCATGGTCTACATGAGAGACTTTAGCAGAGTGGAAACTACTTAATATTTAACCAGGGGGTCAGAATTTATCCCAAATTAAAGTTAAGTACCAGCATGAGAGTGTGCTCAGTGAGTACCATAAGGGAAAATTGAAAAGAATTTTGGAGAGTGGATTCAAAAGAACTTGAAATTATTAGCTATTGCTATGGACATATTTTACAAGAGGGGTAAAAATAGTAATTTTTTTTAGGAGGGTGGTTGCTATTTTGAAATTCCCCAAACCAAGAAAAGCAGTTGGCCGGTTTATGATCCCATGGGTGCCAGAGTGCCACCTTGTGGTGGCCCAGGTGAACTGAAGGCACCTGATCCTCACAATGTAAAGAATTTAACAATAGGGACCAACATTTGAACAAGCCTTTGACTTTATTGATACAATTCACTTGTTCATAATTTAATAAAGTTAAATAACAATAGCAGTTAAATTAATTTAAAATACTCCAGCATCTGATTAGTTCCACTATAGTGGAATTCATAATTTCTTGGAGGTTTCAATACCCTTATTTTAAAATCACATTTGTATAAATATCAAAAACAGTGACGCTGTTTATACATTCAGTATTTTGTGTTTCTCTCAAACTGATTGACCTTACTCAGATACCATCTCATCTATCACATCTCCTCTCTATTTAACAATCTTATCTAAATCCATTTATTTCAGGCAAAATTTTCTAAAACATAGTCTTTGAAAGTATATACTCTCCTGAAAAAGCCAGCATATTTTAAAAAGGTATTAATTTTTAAAATATTTATAACTTTTTGTTCACACCTATATAGAAATGAGAATCTGTTTAAAAAGATATATTAGCCAGCCTGGAAAGCATGGCTCAGTGGTTGAGATTTTACCTATGAACGAGGAGGCCACCATCAGGGCATATGCCTGGGTTGCAGGCTCAATGATTCTCTCTAATTATTGATAGTTCTATCTTCTCCCCCTCTCCCTTCGTCTCTGAATTCAATACAAATTTATTTTTTTAAATATATATTTTATGTAAATATTTATATATTAGCCATGGAAACCTATAAAAATAGGTTTAACAAATAAATAAATAATAGATTTTAAAAGAAAAACTTTGACAATAGTTTCAAATTGACTTGTTTTTCATCACTAGTTTTTAAACAATTTTACTATTATCTATTTATATAAAAGCCAAGAGACTGGAAAGCTGGAACAATTGGTTGCTATGACACACACTGTGGTGGCCAACTGCCCTGGTTGGTCCCCCCAAAACTTCCTACAGCCCATACCCCCGACCGGCCCAGCCCCTGATCAGTCCCCACCACCCCAATTAGGGAAAGGGCCTGTCAGCCAACTTTCTATGTCCCCTCTCTCCCATGGGCCCGGTCCCAATTGGCCCCATTGGGGACAAACTGGCAGATCCCACTCGTGCATGAATTCATGCACTGGGGCTCTAGTAAAGCTAATAAATGACTCCCATCATAAACATAGAAGGCAGTGAGTTCAATTTGTTGTTACTAAAGGAAAAGCAGTAAACTGGAGTCCAGAGATTCATCCTTGTCTTGGGTTAACTTTTGACCTTAGGATTATAGTCACACAATTTCCCCCTTTTTTCCTATTTCATCTGAAAAATGAGATAACTAGTTCTTAACAGCTTAACTTTGGAACCCCAGAATCAACAATGTCTGAGAGGGCAACCGTTTGGCAGAAGAATTTTGACTCCGTTCTCCAAAGGACTTTTTGAAATCTCTATCCTAGCCTATATAATAAAAGTATAATATGTTAATCAGACCAGATGTCTTTCTGGACATCCTTCCAGACAAAGCCTGGGTTACAAGGGAAGCCTGGGGTCTGGGTGCTTGCTGGTGGCTACAGGGAAGAATGGGCCCTGGGTGCCAGAGGTAAGTCGGTGCTGGCAGCTAGGGGAAGGAAGGCCTATTTTCGTGCATTAGGCCTCTAGTCCTATCCTATATAATAAAAGGCTAATATGCAAATTGACTGAACAGCAGAATGACCGTTCACTAAGACACACACTGACCACCAGGGGGCAGACGCTCAATGCAGGAGCTGCCTCCTGCTGGTCAGTGCGCTCCCACAGGGGGAGCACCACTCAGCCAGAAGCTGGGCCCACTGCTGGTGAGCACAGCGTCGGTGGTGGGAGCCTCGCCTGCCTCTGTAACAGCACCAAGGACCCCTCAGGGGGCCAGGCCTAAGCAAGCAGGCAGACATCCCCCAAGGGGTCCCAGACCGCAAGAAGGCACAGGCCGGGCTGAGGGACCCCACCCTCTAGTACTTGAATGCCATGCACCAGGCGTCTAGTAGAAATATAATTTGCATGCAATAGCACTAACCCCTTTTAAATGTACTCAATGTGGTCATAAAAGGATAGACCCCTAAAAGCACCATCAAAATAAATATATGGAACATTTGTGTTACTCTAAAAACTTCCTTCATGGCCCCTTGAAGTCAATCCTTCCCTCATCCCTCAGTCTTCATTGCTCATTTTTTATGAATATTTGAATTTTATGATTGAACCGTTTTCTTAGGTGACTTGCAAATCGAAAGTGCTTTAATTTAGTGATGTTTATGTAATGAATTTTGTCACTATATGGATTCTTTGGACTCCCTTGCCATACACCTCAACCATGATCCAGATCAGTTAGTTAAATTAGTAAAAATACATTAATACACACACACACACACACACACACACACACACACACACACACACACACATCGGCAAGAAAGTCTCAATAAATCACTCTAAATACTAGTACGTAATTTTGTCATATTAATGATAGTAGTAGCATCATCTTTATATGCAAATGAAAAAGTTATTTGCTTACAAATCAAAGAAAATCTTTCTAATCTTAAATTTCTAATTGGTGGTAACTTGTGATTTTATTTCCTCTTAGAAAGGTATTTCATGTCTCCAACACTCAGATCTTTAAACACCATTCCCCATGGAAAGTAACCAGAGATCCTAAGTAGCTAATTCCAAGTACTGGGTAGAAAATATAAAAAGATAAGATTGGGACATCTTGCTTTTGCAAAAAAGAGAAAAGCTACCAAATACTGATGGGTTTATGGCAAAATAAATGGATAGTTTAATTAGTTTGCAACAATTTGTGTGGGTTTTTTAAAAATGTTTTTATTGATTTCAGAGAGGAAGGGAGAGGGAGAGAAAGGTAGAAACATGATGAGAGAGAATTACTGATGGGCTGCGTCCTGCACACTCCTCACTGGGGATTGAGCCCAAAAGTAGGGCATGTGCCCTGACCAGGAATTGAACCAAACCTTGACCTCCTCGTTCATCGGTCAAAGCTCAACCACTGAGCCACACTGGCTAGAATCAGTTGTGTGTTCTTTTTGTTTTGTTTTGTTTTTAGAATAAAATTACATTGAATTGAAATAGCATATACATAATATAGGTTAAAATATTGCTCACAATGGATGTTACTAGATTATCAGCTAGTTATTAGTAAAATTAATAAATAAAAGGATAGTATAAAGCATCTATCTTGCTTTTCTTTCATGTAATATATTTTAGGGTAATAAAATAGTTTATGAATATATTTATCTGCTAATATTCTAGACTGGGTAGCTTAAACAGCAGAAATTTCTCTCTCACTTCTAGCGGTTAGGAAGTTCAAGATCAAGTTGTTGGCTATGTAGTTTCTGGTGAGAACTCCCTTCAGAAGTTCAGCAGAAGGTGGCCTTCTCTCTGTGTCCCGGTGTAGCCTTTCCTCAGTTGGAACATAGAAAGAGAGCAAGCTCTGGTCTCTACTTCAAAGGGCACTAATCCCATCATGGGGACCCACTCTCATAACCTCATCTAACCCTAATTACCTCCCAAAGGCCCATCTCCAAATACTATATCATGGGGGATTAGGGTTTCAGTATATGAATTTGGGAGGGATAAAACTTCCAATCCATAAAAATGAGGAAAAGTACTTTTTCCAATAAGAATTCTAGCTGCTAAATGCAGAAGGAATGGTAAAACAGAAACTAAGCATTTCGAAACCTCTGAAAAATAAAACATATGCACCTAGATAACAATTATCCCTGGGTGCTAAAACCACGTTGTAAAAAACTTATGGGCAAAATTTTATTAGAGGAATAAGCCTAATACTACATGAACCAAATGATTCATCTTAGCATCACTCAAAGTGTGTGGTGGACTGAATGAATGGTCCCGATTCTTCAGCCCTTTTTATATCCACTCTTATTGCCAAGTTTAACTTGGCTTGGCCATTTGATTTGCTTTGGCCAATTGCACATTAGTAGAAATACTATGCCAGGTTCAAGCATAAGCTTTAAGAAACTTAATGGGTTTTGCCTTATCCCCCTGTGCCTATTCCATTCTGTTGAGAATTAAGCCTGATGTCCCAAGGTGAATGAGGACACTGCCTTTAAGGTATGGTAAGTAGGAAATATATTCTCATCTGCTTTCCACAGTTGTTGAGTAAGATCTGTACCACCAAGAACAACATGGCACAGGGAAAATGTTCAAATGCTCAGTATTTTCTTTAATCTGTAAAGCCACCTTTTATTGTCTAGGTCCATGGTTGGCAAACTGCCCCTTGAGTGTGGCTCTTCCACAAAATACCATGGCCTGGGTGAGTCTATTTTGAAGAAGTGGCATTAGAAGAAGTTTAAGTTTAAAAAATTTGGCTCTCAAAAGAATTTCAATCGTTGTACTGTTGATATTTGGCTCTGTTAACTAATGAGTTTGCTGACCACTGATCTAGGTGATTGCTGATCAACTAACTTTAGAAATGATGGCTTTCAAAATAATGCTTGACTTAGTGCTTTTCCCATTAAACTGTAGTGTGTGATAAGAAAAATCCTTTTGTATTTCCTGCAGCAGGGTAAACATTTTACCAAAAGAACATTTACTGTGATTTAGCCATTTTTATAAACCATTTAATATGAAAAATAGATAAAATTTATCATATATGATCAAGGTTTCAAAAAAGAATTACAGAAATTACTATCCTGCTGGAGATTTATATTAATATAAGATCATTTAATATATTTAGATAAACAATTATGTGTGTATGCACACAATAGATTATTTTCTATTCTATTTGATACTGTTTAAGATTGTTGTAATGATGAATATAATTATGGACAATAAATTATAAACTCTGCATTTACTCTCTTATTTAATTTTTTAAATGTCCATGTTTTAGTTATAGGTTTTAAACTTTGATACATATTTATCCAACATTTTGAGGTATGATTTTACATTATGAGAAATTTTAGATATTATTATTCAGTGGTGATATAGGAATTAATATTGGAGGTTTTGAAAAAAATTTAATGTATTCACCCAGTAGGTCATAAATTTAGATGTAAAATTGCATTATACCAAGAATCAAAGGATAATAAAAAATATTGTGCTTTACTGTATTATTTTGTTGTACTGAATATTTCTTAAACTAATTATTTAGAAAGTTAAGTCTAGATATTCTTTAACTTGAGGTTATCCCTCAACATGTATTTTTCTTAATATAACAGAATATGTTACCAGAAAATGTTGTTTAATCTTTTTTTGAAAAACCTATTGTAATAAATATCAATTCAATAAAAGAATACTGAATGACAATGGCACTCTTTGTACCATTGGAAAGCTTTAAAAGAATCTTTATAATGAGGTAACAACTCTCAAACAATATCTTGAAAAATGTGCTTTCTAATGTCATATATTGTTGAACCAAGAGCATTTATATAATGGCATTTGTTATAGTGGAATTTGTACTATGAAAATGGGCAGTGTTCTAATTGTTAGCTTTCCTTAGGTAGTAGTTTATTTTTTTATACAATATGATATTCTTACAAGTAATGTTAATTGGAAGAAATAGCATATGTTCCTTATTCAAAAACTTACTGAGATTTCTGTAGTGTTCCCCATTCTATTTTGGTGCTTAGGGGTGAAAACAGGTCTTTCTCTCCACTTCTCTTATGGAATAAGAGGTGGGGGGAAAAGATGACATTTTTTTCAATGATTTTTTGCCTGCAACTTGATTTAACAAAAGTATTCCAATCACGTACCTTCATGCCCTATAGAGACAAACTAATCAACTTCCATAGACTCTTCAGAATGGAATCTACTAAAAAAATATAGGGAAGCAAATGGAAGGGAATGAGAAGAGGAAAGCAAATTCCTACCAGAAGTTTGAAAAGGTAGGACTTTCACCTTACCAACCTACCACTCAACAACCTAGACATGCTACAGCTCAGTATGCCAGCAAGAACTCTGCTTATAAGAACTGGCCTATTTGTGCTCACCAAGCCCTAAGTTTAAAAAGGACACAAACCAAAAAAAAAAAAAAAAAGGCAAAATAAGCCTTCATTGGAAACATCGAAGGGGGGCGGGCAATACTTTTGAGAATTCTTGGTTGTTTACAAACTCAACATTCTAATGTTTTCATCAAAAGCTTATTCTGGGAAGTAAATGAAGTAATCTTTTTGGAAAGTAATAGGATTTTAGTCTCCTGAGATTCCCCTACAGCGATGTGGCCACTTCCTTAAATCAACCAGTCAGGTACGATGATACCTCCAGTCCCAACTGCTGGAAGCACATAAATAATAAATGAAGATGGTATTTGAGACTGAAAAAATCATCTGCGAGGTCAGGAACCTCCTTTTTGTGAACTCGGTACGATCCGCCGCAGACACAAGAGCTAAAGGTTGGGAGCTTGACCAGAAGCTCCTCTTTGTGCCGTGAGCTCAGGGTGGTCCCTCACCCAGCGCCAAGTGCATTGCTGAAGTGGCTCTCTTTTTCTTTCCCCCCCTTTTTCTCTCTTTTTGCTGTTATGAGTTCTGCTTTCACTCCAGGATAGCTGAGAGTCACGAATCCTGGGAAGAAAAGTTAGCATTCTTACTGAGCACAAACCTGCTGCTAAGATGGTATTTTGTATTGATTTTTCCTGAAGCCTGTAATCTTGAAAGCTTGTAACAGAGGATGAGGTAAATATCATTTTATTTGCTCAAATAGGTTTAGATTAGATTGAGATGAAAAAGTAAGGACTGGCCAAATTAGGACTGAAAGCAGCAATTACAGATTACTGTTTCCAGCAGAAACTAGAATGGGTTCTTTCATTGATAAAGGGGCTTATTGGGGGGAAAAAAAGAATGGATAATTTTCTTTACTTTTAAAAATAAATAAATAAAAGGTAAATATAAAATTAAAATGATTTTTAAGTATGAAAATGTATTCTTCGAAACCAAAGCAAAACTCCTAGGGCTTAAGTTTTCCTACTGAAATAACCTCAGATGTGAGTTCTTAGAATTAAGACTAGCAAACTGGGAACATGTACTTCTGATTACGCAACTGCATTATACGTGATGTTCTAATTTAGCTTAGAAAAACTCTGACACGTAAGGCATAAAACCATAAAATAAAGCTCTAAGATTAATTCTCTCAATCATATGGTTTCAGAGGGGAAAGAAAAATGTGTACATACCATTCAAATGATACTGACAATTGGGCATGGAATTTAAAAGGTTTAACCATGTTTTATCTCTGAGTCTGTTTTATTTCTTCATCTTCTGAGCACTTCAAACATATAAACTGTTATTCTGTCTTTAGATCAGTAGCTCTGAATTGTTCTACCTGTCATTCTGCAGAGACCAGCACAGCCAGATGTCATGCAATGATTGTCCGCACTTTCATTCTTTCACACTAAATGGCAATCACTCAGTCCTTTTGATTTCTTTCTTTTATTTAGTCCTGAAGTTTTTACACTAGAATCTCATTAAAGCTGAACCAGTGTACTCCTGTCAAAAAACTAATGGAAAAAGTTTAAAAGTGAAATGTGTCCCCTCCATTGTCACTGGTGGAGAAGTTGCCTCTATCAAGATTTCCCAGGTCCAACACTTTGATTTATGTTTATTGAGTCTACTTGTCTCTGATTTCTCTCTTCCTTTTCACCTAGAAAATGAAGAGAACCCAATGAAAGCAGGTTCATTTATGTAAAAGGAAGGACAGAAACATTTAGAAATATCTGTCTTACCTGGTAAGAGAACTAGAGAGTTCCCAATCATTTAAATCATTATATATTAACACTAATGTCTATTTTTGACCTCTATACAGATTTTGAGTTAGCATGGCAGTTCCCAATTACAAAGTTAGAATCTGGTTTCAAAAATCGGTGAACCCAAATAGATAACTGGATGACTTATTATGCAAATGATTATAGGAATCCCCATTTTTTCTTTCATAATCAAGAAAATATTTTTATAGGACAGAAACCTTAGGATCAAGGTGAAGACATTAATTATGACTAAAAATGGGAATTAGTAAGGAGGGTAGTTCTTAAACTGCATAGGATTTATTCATGCATAAGTTTGTCCCATTGTGTTCAGCAAAAAAATCCTCTGGGTCATATTCATAAAATCTGGGCCCCACGGACAATGACAAATATATTCATTCAGCAGGAATCTCCTTTCATCAGGTGCTGCTGTTATGAAGATAAGTGAAATAGATTGTGTGCAGGCTGATCCCTTTCTGAATTCCAGAAAATAAGATAAGTGTCTTCAGAATGCTGGCAAATTAATCCCAGTGAAATTATGGACCACTGACTAAAGATCCAGCCAGAAAGGAATGGAAATGACAAGGGTGATTGCTGTGATTTCGAAGGTCCCTTTCCTGCTCCTGCTGTATTTGTTAGCTGACACTGTGGCATGTTTTGTTCCCATATTCTTCCTCCAGAAATGAGATATATAATGTACCTCAACTGGATTCATAGAATTACAGAGAGAATATTTATGATTGCTCACGCTGCTGTCCTTTTCCCTCAATGTACAGGTAAGATTTAAGCTTTAGAACTGAAACACAAATTTCATTATCTTTCTCAAAGCTTTATATTTTAAGCATGAGCTTGTAAATGATGTGAATGGCATCCAAGTGAAAAAAATATACTTTCTAAGTATATTGCCTTGTGAGAATAAAACTATTTTTAAAAATGTATTTTTCCCTCCTTTGTCTAAAATATTTTCTGGACTACCTGACACAGATGAACATTTTGCAAAATTCATATAAAAAATCTCTAGGTTATATAAAATTAAATTATTTACTAAGAATTCTAAAGCCTGGAAGGGAAAATGAAAACATATACTCTTAAGTAATGTCATCCTAAATAAAATTAGCAGGTTTAAAAGCAAAAAAGTACTGTGTCACTTAAACTAGCCCTATGGTTATGTATTTTACACACTCACAGACACACACATACACATAAATGCATGAGGTCTGAAAATAAATATGCTTTAAAAACTAAAACATCAAACAAATCATATGCATTAAGAAATCATATCTATTCCATGAGCTAATACAACAAATAAATTTATTGAAATCTCTGTGCAGCTTTTATCTAGAGTTTTAAGTCTCTTTTATAAATATGAATAACGTTTATCATTTTCCTGAGATTAAAAGCAGTATTTGGAATATGATGCCATGTATGATTTCACTGAGTTATGCTGACCAGATTAATATTATTGTTGCAAAGGCTCTATTATCTGCACAAAATCCCTAATGGCAAATAACCAACTTCTTCCATTTTCTCTCTGTGAGCTGACCCCTCCAGCTAGCCGTTTCCCCTGTGCTGAGAGCCAGACTGATGAGCGACGGGCAGTGTCGGATGAGACTGGAGAACTTGCATCTTCGGCCCCGTGCCTGGGCTCTTCCCACTGGGCCAGGCTGCTATTCCTGGGAGGCTGAAGCCAGGCCCACCTGGGTGGCCTAGGAGATGCTTGTGTTCTTAGGGCCTGGCCCAATGAGGAAAAAAAAAAATGCTTTTTTTCTTGGACTCCAAGCAGTCTTGGTAGAAAAACCAACATTGCTACCGCAACACTATTTGGGTAAAACATTTTAGAAATTGAGCATGCTGTGCCATAGCCTTTCAAAAACCGGAGAAAACAAATTTTTATTTGAATTAAGAAAATGCAAACAAATTGCCTTCACATCGCTGGGGGCCCGCGTGATTTCAAGCATCTCTGCAGGTGCCCGAGTTCGTTGCTATATATTAAACAATAAGAAAGACAGTAACAAAACCAGCAGGCAGGTAATATAAACAGAACTGGTGAGCGCTGTGCCAATTTACCCAAACAATTCTCCCGATACGCCATGGTGATTATTTGAAATATCCCCGTCGTTTTCCACAGTTTGCTATTCCAATCTCGCATATGTGACTGACATGTTGGAAGTAGTGGCTCCATTTGGGGGGGATGAGGGGGAGAGCAGAAATGCAAAGATAAAAGGGTCTGTGGTGCTAGTGGTAAAATCACAATCCAGAAATAACATTGAAAGGATAAAATATTTAAAAATCTTTTCTAATGTCACATATCAATCGTGTTTAAATTCAGCTTTTTGGATAGGCTATGAAATCTGCTTAATTTTTTTTCTGACAAAGATATTTGAAATTTTCTTATAACCCTTGATAACTTGGGAAGTTAAAGTGCATTTTTTTTGTACACAAATGTTCAGATTTGATATAAAGTGTAGCCTCGCCCTCATTACAATGAAGCTATCAAGAAAAAGGTTAATCATTTTGAAATGGATAGATCAGAATTGACTGGCCAGGTTCTGCATGCAACTGCAGATTATTCCTAGAGCTGTGGACATGAATAAAAACTTCAGCTCAACGTTATATTACATAAGCAGATTCAGTGCCAAGAGAAAGGTTATATTTTAACTTGTCCTCTGAAGGCACCAATATTCTGCATTTTTAATGCAGTGAACTGGTAAACATTTTTGTAGTATGTGCTTCCCATACACTAGATCACAGTTAATCCTCTCAAAATTTAACATACAATTAAATTAACAATTAAAATTTTCACTGTGCCAATGGTTGGAAATTCATACAGCATTTCATGGTAACTTTCTCTAAACTGTGAACTCTCCCCTTGAAACCTCTATTTCTATTTGGCTCCTTGTCATTGGCCCCAGAATTTTTAGGAATGAAAACAATTGATTGCACAACTGGGTCAGTTCACAATACTTTTTAGTTATCAGTTGATTTTGCAGCCCTTACTGCGTACAAGGCTTGCACTTGTGTAGATAGTTAAGGAAACAAGGTCTGTTCAGGACTAACTTCATACCATCTTCTGCCTTAACATTGACACAAATAATTAAATACTGGATTTTCACAGGAAGGGAAGTTGTTTTTGTCTGAAAGGGGGTTTCAAGAAATAAGTGAAGACATAAGGGATGTTTCATACAGAAGTTCAGGTTTAAGTTTAGACTTGATAGATGGGTGGCTTTTGAAGGTACAAAGTTGGGGAAGAGAGGCACTTTCGTTGATAACATGCTGGGGAGATGGTGTGATGAGGAAACGCTGTATTAAGGTGAACATGCGCTGAGAGAGCGTATGTCATAACTCCTATCATTCCGGAGTTTGTTAAAATAAGGAAGACAGTCAACATTTCTACTCTCATTCCATTTTATAATTCAGGGAAATATACTCCCCACTCTCCTGATTCTCTCTCCTTTTGTATTAACTCAGTTGAGCCGACAATGGATTCATACTACTATGACACGGGCAATTGCTGCTAGATTTTACATGCCAATTCGGTACCTCTATTCTTTTTTAAAACAATGGCGGTCAGCATCCCTGCAAACTCATCTTTTTTAAATCTTAGGTCATCAACTCCCAGGGAATCCTTTGTAGTAAACCTTGGTCAACTCACTCCTCTATTTCTTTCCATGATGATTTCAGCTCTTCATGACTTTTCCCAAGGAGTCACTACTCAAAACATATCTCCATCATCCTGGATTTGACTCCTGCCACATACGAGCCAATGGCTATCCCGCTCAGAAAGTGAGGGGTCTAGCTCTCTGCCTATCCAAGCCCAACCCCCCGCCCACCACCACCACCACTGCTGGTGCTTCTTTTTACACCCAAATGCTGGACTGCCATCTCCTAACTATTTCTTCTGACGGGGCTTTTAGTCAAAACACCCATTGGACTCCCTTCTTCCTATAAACCACAAAGGACAGACAAAAACAACAACAACAAGAAAAAACAACTGTGAAGACCCAGTTTGTAGGTTGCCTTCTGTGGAAACCTTTCTCCTGCCAGCGCACCTGGCCCTGTGCTCCTGCCATTTCCTGCTATTCCGCTTTGAAATGCCTGTCTGCGTGCTCATCTCCTCTGTGGGACCGCGGGTGCCTTCAGGTCAGCCACGGCCTCTGAAAGGCTGCTGCGGTGCCAGTGCTGGGTAGAGCGTTAGGTAAATATTGGAGAAGCAAATCAATGGACAATGGGTTGTGACTGTTCTGCTCTTTTGCATTTTCCAAATTTTCAAACATGAGCAGGCGTGTGTCAAATGCAAGACAAACTGATGTAAAAATATAAGCAAGACTACCATAAAGATTATTTGTCACTTATGGTGATAAATTGAATAAATCTGTAGCCAGAACTGCCAGTAGCCAAAGCAGTGTTTGAAACCCTGCTTTTCCAGAAAGAATGCAATGTTGATGCTGCTGAATTCATAAAACAAAGTATCAAACATGTCATAGGTTCATCGTAGACACACCTGAATCCAGATATCACAAATAGATCTTATTACGTCTGTATTTTATACCTTATCTCTTGTATTTATATTGGCATCTCTATTATTACATTACTTTTAGAGTCTGAAGTAGGCTAATGGTTTGTTGGTATATTTAATATTAATATTTACTTTATTTGTGAAACAACACAATTAACTTTGGGACATTTATTTCTCAGTGTAATCAATGAATTTTACACAACAGGTCTTGGATAACAAAATAGCACCATCAAGTGGAAGCAAACCCAACTTCATAGCTGCCTTGTAGTGGCTGCACAGTTCTCCAGGCTCCTGGCTGAAGTTTTTGCACATAATTTCAACAGTGTGATTGTCAGGTCAGCATTTGAGATGCTCCCCACACTGGCTCCTGTCCTCTCACTATGGAAAAGTCTCCCTGTCCCTCTCCCTTCTGTATCCTTTGCCTCTTCCCTGCCCCTGTGGAATTTGTCTTCACCTGTCCTTATCCAAGTTTATATCACTTTTCTTTAGATCTTCTATTGCTCAATAATAAGTTGTTTTAGCATAGTCACCGTTTACTTTATTATATTGTACTGCTATCTCTCAAGCCAAAAAAAGTAGCTAGTTAATAGCTGGAAGTGTTGTATAGATTCCTGTACCATGGTTATTGACACACACTAAGTGCTCAATAAATTGGTATTGGCTAATACAGCAGATTCAATTTTCCTTTGCATTTTATGTTAGTAGTAAGGGGGAAAAACCTTTTTTTTAATTTTTATATAAAGCTAAGATCCAACCATTGTTTGAAAGGCAAAATAAGACGACTATTAGGCTAAAACAGAAAAAGTTTGTCTGTAGTACAATTAAGACAAAAGGAGCCTACAACAGCTATAAGACACTGTGTCTACTTTCCCATCCAACAGAAATAAAATTGCATCTATAGGCACAAATAAAGAAGGACGAATAAAGAGTGGGAGGGAATATGCTGAAGGGCCAATTGAACTGAAATGTGCAAACAGAGCTGCAATGGGCCTCACAGCTGGAAACACTGCTTCACGTGTACCGTCAAAAACTTTTAACGTCAGAATGCCAACGTGATTACAACCCGCAACAGCTAGACTGAAATAACAACATGGGTTGCAGAACCAGTGTCTGCACAAGGCACTAATGTATCTTCCTGGCTTTGTGAGCGTCCCTCACCTTCCAGTAACTACCCGGGGCATTTTAAGGAAGTCCAGGAAGCTGCTGACGGATACTGTAGAGACCAGAGGGAAAGCAGAGAGCCTCATTCATCAAACGCCACTCAATATTGATTTAGCATCATCTGTATCTTTCACTATTAAGATCACCTTAAATGGAGAACCACAAGTAGTTAACACACAGAGATAAAAACGAAGAAAGCCAACTGCATAGCTTCAGTGTCTTTAGCCACCTGGAGTCAGGCCGGTTCTTTTGCTTCATAATGCTCCTAGATATTATATAATCTAGATATTATTTTCCCGCACCTACCTGCCCAGTGCATTGGATTTGCATCCTCTAGAAATGGAGGGCACACTGAACCTTTATGTAACAACCTGATTAAAAGCTGCCCTTAGACTTTTTGTTGCTTAAGGCAGAAGGCGTTTGAATAATCCTGTTTACAATGCAAGGCAATCGCTTTTCCCTTTTCCCTACAGCTCTGGTAAAAGTCATGATTTAATGTCCCCTTTTCTCTGTGCCACTGTAAAACACAATGGCCCTTGTAAAAAGCCTGAGAGATGCCTCTAGAAATATTAGCTCATCTATATGCCCTAGACCATCTAATTACATAGAAATTGTATGTCTTCAGTATAAAACTCCCTTTGATTAAAGTTCATCTGGGAGTGGGGCTGAGAAGATAATGAATTTCAGTTACCCAATTTACAAAAGTTGCTGTGAAATGACCCTCTAAAAAAAAGAAAACAAAACAAAACAAAAGAACCCTAAGACGCAGATACAAATAATTTAATGAAGAGAACTTGAATTTTTCAAAAATACTGCCGAATTCAGCTTCAAACCCCCGATCTATTAATGAAGCGATGGTTTCCTAAAATAGGGAAGCCGTTTGCAGCCTGGCGCATGCGTTTCTGAAAAAGATTTCTACATCCCACTGCTCCTCTGCCTCCCAGTGACTGTCACTGACTGTCACTCCTGTGTGGTGGCGTGGCCTGTGCGGGCAGATCCATTTTTAGAGAGAGGGCAGAGTCACAGTAAAACTCAGGAGTGAAGGCAGGAAACCCATTAATGCTGAAGGGGCATGCGTGTTATAATCTCCAGTGAAGCAAAGAGAGCAGGGATTTTAATAATGATGCATTCAAACATACAAACAGGTAAAACAAACATCATCAACAAACTCTTCTGGGTCTTGGTGAAAGATTGGACTTTACAAAAGAGCAGATAAAGTATCTGGAACTGGAACACGGCGTTAGAGGGATATAGGAAAGAGTGCAGAGCTGCAAAAAGCCAATAGCTTAGGGATCCCCTAGGCCTTTTGGAACCCAGAGAGCTAAGGTTCCAAGCCCACAGGTTTTTGCAAAGTGCCTTCATAGGTTTTGCCATATGCCAGTGCCACTGGGATTAAATAAATAAAATATATTGACTTGTTAATTTGCATGGCATTTGCTTACTTGTCAACCTTAAATTTAGCCTCAATGGAAAGATAGAGCATGCATAAAACCAGGAGTCTGTGATAGTTTTTCATATAATACATGGTATTTATGTAAACATTTAAAATGAAAAAAAAATGTAAAACGCAAGTTCACCTGCCTAAGTGATCCCTTGTGCCGAAAGCTCTGGTTACCCCAGTTTAGGAAAGCAGGGTCCAATTAGCCACATTTCTGCAAAGAGAGCCTGCAGAGTCTGTCTTCTGTGTCGAGGCAGAGAGAATAAGATGGAAATGTCCAATGAGCTTGGCTAGAGTGTTCTATCCTGCACAGAAGCCTCCCTGGGGACCATGAATGCGAGATTAGAGCAGGGAGACCTCTGGCCACTCAGATGAGTCTCTGGTTCACAGGAGAGAACGGGAGATCCAGGGGGGGCGTGGCTCCTCCCCATCCCGAAAGGGAAGGGACTGTGCCTAAGACCTCAGCACTCCTGGTTCCCACCACAGCGACTGTCCACTCGAAGGCCTGCTTTGTCATTGAAAGCAATCGTGCATAGAAGCAGAACTGCAAAAATGGCACTGTCCACACCAATCACTATCCAAAATGCAAGACTTAGTTTTGAAATACACGTTCTGGTTTAAACAATAAAATAACTGCAATAAATAATCTGATGGGAAGATGGGAAGTGATTTCTGTAGTGGATCCCAACATGAGGACATAGATGCACAAGTGGTTGTATTTTGGACACATCCATAATGGTAACGTAAGGCTTATACTACTGCCACTGACATAAGAATGAACAAGGTGCCACACTGGACAAAACAGCAGTAGACCAGGAAGGTGGTGATGGGGTTTGATGGGACCAGGAAAACATTACAGGGTCCAGTCTAAGTCAGGCAGAGTCATTAACACCAGGGTGTTAATGTAAGCACGACTAGTTTTTATTTTTTATTTTTTTGCTTTGTTTTTTGTTTTTGGTGTGTGTGTGTGTGTGTGTGTGTGTGTGTGTGTGTGTGTGTTTTATTTAAATCCTCACCTGAGGATGTTTTTATTGATTTTTAGATAGAGAGGAAGGGAGGGAAAATTGATTGGTTGCCTCCCATAGATGCCCTGACCTGGGGAATCAAACCCGCAAGCTAGGAATGCTCCCTGGCAGGGAATTGAATCTGCAACCTTTTGGTGTACTGGATGATGCTCCAACCAACTAGCCACCCCTCCAGGGCAGCACGACTAGCATAGGGCCATGACTGTGGAATGTCATTCAAAAATTAGGCAATGAGAATAAAACTGAGAGCAAAGCTAGCAGGACTGTAGAGAGCAGATACTGGGCAGCGAGGCAGAAGACTGGCTTGAGGTTGCTTCTCAGGAGCCCAGCATGCTACTAAGTGTCCCCTGTCACTGACACCAAGCTACCATGTTTTTGAGATTATTTCTCTGATTCTGCATCTATAATACTTTATTAACTATTTTCTAGGACTCTTGCTCAATCTACCTTTACCTGGAGATATTTAATTAAACAGATTTATTTTTTTTCTTTATTGATTAAGGTATTGCATATGTGTTCTTCTCCCCCCCTTTGCCCCACCCTGACCCCACCCCTACTCATGCCCTCAGCCCCTGGTGTCTGTGTCCATTGGTTAGGCTTATATGCATGCAATTTTTTAAAATGCAACTAACACCCTATAGTTTAAAGTTTTCACAGTCACAGTTTTTTTTCTCAGCAATGTATATGTGTTACAAAAGTCACAATAACAATGTTTTACCTTTTTATTTAATCTTGATTGATTAAGACTAAATATTTGTTGTTTGCCCTGGAGTTAGCTTTATTGTCATCTAGTTAATAGTAATCATGAAGATAATAAAGTCTCACATTAATCAAAAGTTATAAATTGTAAAACATTCATATGAACTATCTCATTAATATTATCACTATTATTCATTCATACACACATTCAACAATATGTATTGAGCACACTCTCTATGATGCAAACATTGTTCTAAATACAACAGTGAGTGAGAGACAAAGTTCTTGCCTTCATGGAGCTTATAACATGTAGGGGAAATGACCATTAAAAATAGAGAGAACAGACTACTAGTTGCCAGATGGGATGGGGGTCTGGGGGATGGGTGAAAAAGTGAAGAGATTAAGAAGTACAGATTAGTAACTACAAAACAGTCATGAGGAGGTAAGTACAGCATAGGGAATATAATCAATACTATTGTAATAACTATGTATGGTGCCAGTAAAGTATATGATTGTCTAACTACTATTCTGTACACCTGAAACTAAAACAAAATAATATTAAATGTAAACTATAATTGAAAAAATAGTAAAAAAAAAATAATAACTTTAACAATATATAGATGATATAATATTGTACTTTAAAAATACACAATCTTATTAACCAATGTCACCCCAAAAAAACTTAATAAAAATGATTCTACTATAGCTTATAGAAAGAAGATGCATGCACAAAATAACTGTGAGTTGAAGTAGCCTAGATAAGAACCACATCTTATATTTCTTTAATCTTCTTTGGGATATTGTATGATACCTTGATGTGATACTTAATAAACCTGTGGAAATTAAAAGGCAATAATAGCATTGATAATGACAAATTATATATTGATATTCATATAGTGATGAGTATACTGTAGGGATGTATTGGTGTTATGAGAGAACAAAATATGGGACCCATGTGGGGTTCAGGAGATTAAAATAACTATACAAATTCTAAGGTACTGTACTTTACTAGTAACCTGAGGTTAACAGAATGAGTCCTCTAGAGAGAAAGACATGGAGAGGAAGGGATAAGGAATGAAGAGATGGGGTGGGACTCTCATTCCAAGTAGAAGGAAAAACACATTCAAAATTCCTCTTGTGGGTGAGAGGATGGAGATTTGGGATAACTAACAGATTGGTGTACAGAAAGCCTAGTGAAAAAGGACGGGCAAGGTGGGCATGGGAGGATGCAGAGAGAGGTATAAAGAAGATTATCTCATGCAGGCCGATAAACCGTGCGATGGTGGATTTATTTAAACCACTTAGCATTTATTCCCAAGAACCCCAGTAACATCCCTTCATTTTGTTTGGGGCCCATCCTCCTCACCCAGCTCGTGTTGCTCTCTCTACTCCTGGCTTAAGGGTGGAGTGTTATCCTAGTCACCCAGATTAGTCAGTGTCCCCCCTCCCCGAGCTTTAATGACTGACTGAAGGAGGCCTGTGGCCTCTGAAGGCCAGGATGTCATGAGACTGCAGACAAGACAGCATTAGAGGCAGACGGTCTTTCCACCGTGCATCTACCTATTCATCTGGAAAGAGATTAGACGTTATCTTGTACATAGAAGTTTTCAATTCACTTGAAATAATTTTTTGCATTGTGTAAGTATACATCATCTTTATTTTTCTACAGTGTGCCAGTTTTCCCAGTACCATCTACTAAGTAATTCATACATTTCCTCTTAACTGGTCACATAAAATCTATCCATTCTTCTTTCAGACATCTATTTGTCTTTCCCAACAGAAATCACTCACTCATTTTTTATGATTCTAACTTTTTAATATGTCTTAGTATCCAAGAGGGCAAATTATCTTTAATTTTTTAATTGCCTCATCTATTGATGAAACTGTATTCTTCCATATAAACTTTAGAATCAGTTTGTTAAGTAATGCCAAGAATCCTGCTGGGGTTCTATTGCAATTTAGTTACATTCATAGATTAATTGGGGCAAATTGACATCTATATTATGTTTCGTCATCCATGAACATCATGTCTCTTTTCATTTATTGAGTTCTTCTCTAATGTTCTTTAATAGTCTTAAAATATTCATCAAAACAGACATGTGAATTCCTGGGTAGGTTAATTTCTAGAGAATTCTATTATCTGTTATAATTTCTTGATGGTTAAATTTTGGAAGTTGATCTTCTATCTGACAACCTTACTGAAATCTCATGTTCATTTTATTAGTTCATTAATTCCCTCAGATGTTCTAAGTAGACATTCTATATCATCTGCAAACAAACATGACTTGAACTATTGATATTTATATCAACTGCCTAATATTTTATATCTAATTTTCATAACTAGCAGTCCTAATTTGTTTGATCATGTATTTTTGCTAATATTTTTTATACCTACTTTAGTAAATTATTAAACTTATTTCACATTCTTGGTCCATCTTTGCGATATTTCCTACTTTAGATGATATATTTTTTTTTCTTGGTTTGTTTTGTCTCATTATTACTGTGGGAATAGATTCTATCAGTGTCTCAGTCCTAGAAAATGCCTGGGGAAAGTTAGAGGCCACACCCTAATCTCTGGTGAGTGAAGGAAAAGTTGCTCTCAGGGTGGAGATGGCTAAGGGGAATGTAACTGTAGTTAATCACTCTTACCACCCACAAGCTCCTGTCAGACCCCGAGGAGGAGCAGCACCAAGTGAGCTTTCTCTCTCCACCTACCTGGATGGAGGTGAAAGGGTGAAGTAAAAGCCTAAGAAATATATTTATTTTACCCAACTTCTCACCCTGGTGCATTTTTGTGTCTCCATGACTTTGTATCTCCTGACAGTTGTTCAAAAAGTGTGAGCTACTACAATCTATTGCTGCAGAAATGGGGTAGGAAATTATTGGCATAAATCAACTGTGGGTGAGAGAATAGAGAGAAAAAAAATCAAACTGTTTTTTTCCAGTTCATACTCCCAGAAGGCTGTCATCCACCCTCTCCAGGCCTCTGGGTCACATACAGTAGGAGGCATCTTCACACCATAGCTTGTGTAGATAGATTCATCTGGAGTGTGCGCCAGACCACCTTCCTGGCTATATCCAAAAATTCTAATCATTCTCTCCAAGTCCACAAATCCTAGTTCAGAGGATCCATCTAGAATCACCTCAGAGATTTCTAGTTCCTGTTGTTTCCCTGGTTCCATATTTTCCTTAATCGTTTCTCTGGAGTTCAGAGAAGGAACTAGCAGCTAAGCTATCTCACCACCTGGGCAGAAATCCAAAATACCTGAGTCTCATTTCTAATGCCATTCTGTTAACCACTCTCTGTGTGTCAGTCATTACTACAGGAGACAGGCTCTCTGGTGCTATAATAAAAGATGTTTCTCCACTTCTTCACCCTCATCTCAAAGGGAAAGTGAAAAGTTCCTTCATTAAGTATAGTATTGGCTGCAGGATTTGGTGGGATGGCCTTGAAGAATTTATTTTCATTCCCTGCATTCTTCATATGCTACAATATTTCAAAACCAGATATAGGTATTAAAGTTCATAAATCAATAATTTTAACTTTATAAATAGATTTAAAATTATAAAATACCTAGTATTTTACTATCATATTTATAGCAAGTAAGTTTTTGTTCTTATTTCATTATAAAGATGAATCCCAATGATAGTGTCTGATTTTTTACATCAAATACTATTTTTCCTTCAATTTTTATCCTGAAATGTGCATGCACGTGAAGTAAGTGGTAGGATTAGATAAACATTATTCACTCTAATACTTAAGAAATTACCTCTGGGAAAAACCTATACTTTTCTCTTTTTTCCCCTGAGATCTCAGCTTAAAAAAAAAAAAAAAAAAAAAAAAAGCCATTTGTATTTTTTGGTCAGACACACATACAAGGATTTAAAAATAGTTATACCTTTTTCAGAGCTACGAAGACTTTTGACATGTGTTGGTCCTTCCAAAATTTTCCCCCCAGAAATTTCTTTAGAGTTGATACTGTGGGCTGTTTTAACAACTTTATTTAGGGTGATGGTTTGTATTTATCTTCCTAAAGCACTTGTAATCTCTCTCATTAATCTCATCAAATAAAAACTATCCTTAGGTGTAATAAGAAAAGAAATCCCAATCATTTAACAGGTAATGTTCTAACAATTGGAGAAAACTGTTTTATTTAAACTCTGGGGGAAAAAACAAAACAAAACAAAAAGCAACCCTCACAATGTCTTTACCCCAAAGCCCGCAACCTAACTTATATTGAGTTGTTTGTTTTTTAGAGTTTACCAAGATTAGAGTTGTGTAAAGATTTTGTCTAAGACAAGAACGAAGTGCCCTGCTAAAAGAACCTTCCTAACTTGTATCGAAACTCAGTTTATATTCCCGCAGATGTCTAACAAGCTCTGGATATGGTCTTGGATTATAGACAGGGAAAAATCAATAGCCTGCTGTCTCAGAGGCACCAATATAGATTATGAATCACAGCCAGGAAGTTGTCAGTGATTTCAGCTGCCAACAGCGCTTCCATAAAGGTATTTGCTACCTCATATTCTTTTAATGTGAAGCTTTCTTACATGAAATAGAACAGGTCACTTTTTTTGACAAAAACATAAGAGAATTTTAAGTAGAGCAATGAAAGCATAAAACATAGCAGTACTCTGGACAGAACAAATGAAAAATACACCTTCTCTGCTCGTCCTCCTGCTGCATGAAAAGCAAAAATCTGCATAAGGGTTCTGTATTGCCAAAAGTCACAGGTGTCCTTTCCCATCTGGCCAGATTCACATCCTATATAATAAAAGTCTATTATGCAAATCAAACAAACTGCAGAAAGACTGGTGGAACGACCGGTTGCTATGATGCACACTGGCCACCAAGGGGCAGACGCTCAACACAGGAGCTGCCTCCAACCCACAGGCCCCAGGCCAGCCAAGGCAGGTGCAGCAGGGGCCCCCCAGTTGCCCAAGGGTCACCCCACAGATTTATCCTGATCACTGGCCAGGCCTAGAGACCCTACCCATGCATGAATTTTGTGCACTGAGCCTCTAGTATATACACAAACACAGTCGTTTGGATGGACCAGACCAAGCCCATTTAATGGCCATAATGAGAAATGGTCTAAATGAGGGAAATACAAAATAGCATAGAACCCTGGAGCTAAAATGAATGACAAATTAGTAAAGCCAGCTCCTCTCATTGAGGAAACGGAGGCTGAAAGAGAATGTGGCTGACTCAGCCACTGTCACTCCAGTAGGCCATTTTTAGTAAGATAAGAACTGTCCTATGAATTACATTTACTTAGGATATTTCTATAAAATGCTGCATAACTGCTTGATGAGTACTCCTTGGAGGTGGACACAGTATTCCTCTCTATAACATAAGAATAAGTAAATAGTTTTTAAAGAATATTTTAAGTGTTTTGAGTTTAAGAATTAAAATATTAAAGATGCTATACATTTACAGTTAATATAGACATTCTGACAAAAATGTTAAGCATTCCTTCAATGCCTGTCTGCTACTTTTATTAACTTGTTGCAGAAAAAAAGAATAGACAACTTTCTGAATAAAATAGTTTTCAAAAAGGAACCAAACGAAAGTAAAGTGGAGAAAGTCAGAGATCCAAACTGTTTTTGCATTCACTGCTGGGTGGTTTTTTTTTTTTGTTTGTTTGTTTTGTTTGTTTGTTTTGGGTTTTTTTTGTGTTTTTTTGTTTGTTTGTTTGTGTTTTTTTTTTTTGTGTGTGTGTGTGTGTGTTTGTTTTACCTTCAGAACTTTCTAGGGATTTCTTGATTTCTATGTCATATTTATTTATTTAAAAATTTTATTCGTTTTCATTTTGCTTCCTTATTGACTCTAAGAAGTCAATTATCATTCTAATTATTGCTCATTTGAAGGGAATTTTCTAACCAGGTTGAGAAAAATATATATATTATATTTGGGGATTTATAAATTCAAGAGAATGTGGCTATCTTTTTACCTTGGAATTTTTGGCTTTTATTGTATTAGTCAGGGTTTTCTAGAGTACTGGAATCAAGTATAGATAGATGATAGATGATAGATAGATAGATAGATAGATAGATAGATAGACAGATAGATAGGATTGATTTTTAAGGAACTGGCTCACACAGTTTTGGGAGCTAGCACATCTGAAATTTGCCAGGCAGATAACAAGCAGGCTGGAGAACACCCGGGGAAGAGTTGTTATTTCAGCCTGAGTCAGCAGGCAGTCTGAAGGCAGAATTCCTTCTTGCTCGTTTTTTCTATGAAGGCCTTCAACTGACTGGACGAGTCCCGCACACACAGGAGGGCAATCTGCTCTACTCAAAAACCACTTATGTAGGAGTTAATCTCAAACAATAAAACATCTCCTATGGAGAATTAATGTTTGACCAACTATCTGGGCAAGGTAATCTAACCAAACTGTCATATAAAACTAACCACCATTTGTCAGCTTGGAATCCATCTTCTTAATCCATACTTAATCTCCAAAGACAATAACACGTTCATTCCTCCACCTGACACAACACAGAGAGTATCCTGGCTTATACACGGTCCCTAGTCTGACTCTCAGTTTGTGTAGGCCCCAACACGTGTCTTTTGTCTCCTAATGCTTGTGGGTCATTAAAACTATGCTCTTAGGTGGCCAGGAGGAGCAGTGCCCCCGGGGTATGCTATTTAGCAATCACAATTTCTTTTCTTGTTTTTTGTTATTGTTGTTTGTTTTTTTGGTCGTGTCTCTACTGACAGCTCAGCCATGCTGTAAAAGAGATGTTTATTATATTTGGGGCAGCTTTTTCAGTTCTGCTCCAGAAAATGTTTGCCTGCCAGACAGTCTACCGCATGACTAGAAATGGAAATCCTTCATTCTCTCTTTTACACATTTCCATCAGGAATTTGTCCCCATGGCTCTGCAGAAGCTTCTCTTTTGAAGGTCAGCCATGACATCCACTTGCCGAATCTAATATTCATCTTGCTGGGCTCAGATTGTTCAACCTCAGCAGTATTTGACAGTTTGGTCTCTTTCTTCTTATCAAGAAATATTATTTATTTATTTTTACTTTGCTTTCTGTTCACAGTGTTTTCAAGGGAACTATAGAGTTCACTTCCTGTGTCACATGTTTGCTGTCACTTTGCTGAGCGTGTTCCCTTTCCCAGGGTTCAGCCATCAGAGTGTTTCCCTTCTCATTTTACACTCTTGATGATTTCCCTCACCTGAGGTTTCTAATACCCTGAAGTTCCAGAATTACAGACTTCCCCCACTTGAAAAGTAATGAGAACTCAGCACAACAGGTCTGAATTCCAAATTGTAATTCTCTTCCTCATGCTTGATACTACTAATTTTTCCCAATCTTACTAAATGGGACTCTTAGCTTTCTTTCTTTCTTTTTTTCCCCCCAACTATTTTTATTTATTTTTTACAAAGAGGAAGAGAGAAGGATAGAGAGCTAGAAACACCGATGAGAGAGAATCATCCATCAGCTGCCTCTTGCATAGCCCCCACTAGGGATGTGCCCACAACTAAGGTACATGCCCTTGAATGGAATCGAACCTGGGACCTTTCAGTCGGCAGGCCGATGCTCTATCTACTGAGCCAAACCAGTTTCGGTGAGACTGTTAGCTTTCTAACTGTCAGACCAAAAAACCAAGAGCAAATCCTTAATTCTGCTGCCCAACTCACACCCTGTGTCTGATCATCAGCAGTCCCCTGGCTCTCTTTCACAGGAGACTGAGAGTCCAACCACTTCCCACCATTCCTTCAAATCTGAACAACTGCCTGGCTCTCCTATTCCTCCCAGCTTAGACTGTCACACCTGCTGTGGATCCTTTACAAAGTAGCCAGAGTTTACAATTGCACCCAGTCCTCTTATGTGGAATCTAATATGATTGGAGAGTCTCACCTGTTTCATTGACTTTATTTTCTTCTACTCACTTGTCTTCAGACATAAAACTTTTCTCTCCTCCTCAGGTGTGCCAAGCTCATACCTGATCGAGGGGCTATTGCAACTTTTTTTTTTCCCATGCAGGAAACTTCATCCTTTAGAATATAAAGTTTAGATAACCCACTGGCTTACGCATTCCCCTAACTCATGGCACTGCTGGGCTTAATTTCTTCTTCCTTATCATCATAGTCCTTTTCACTCTTAGTATCAGTACAATGTATGTAATTACATGTTGTTATTGACTATTTCACTGGAATACAAGTTCTAAGAAAATGAAACATTTGTCCTGGTGCTAGGACATAGGTCATTAAGAAATACAAATGAATAAACTAATAAAAATGAATTAAAATTTTCTATTTAAAAAATTCCCAAGAATTAAGTGTTGCCATAACAACCCTGTGGATACTTATATACACATATCATAACATCAGGTTATAGTTCTCCTATTCTTTTATGGTTTAGCATTTAAAGAATCCTATATCTCCCCCTGGCCGGGTGACTCAGCTGGCGAAAGTGTCATCCAGTATACCAAAGGGGTTCAAATTTGATTGCCAGTCATAGCACATCCCTAGGTTGTGGGTTCAAACTCTGGTCAGGGCACATGTAGGAGGCAACTGTTAGATGTTTTTCCCATCAATACTTCTCTCTCTCAATGCCCCCTCCCTTCCTCTTTCTCTCTTTTTCTTAAATATATTTTATTGATTTTTACAGAGAGGAAGAGAGAGGGATAGAGAGTTAGAAACATCGATGAGAGAGAATCATCGATCAGCTGCCTCTTGCACACCCCCTATTGGGGATGTGCCCGCAACCAAGGTACATGCCCTTGACCGGAATCGAACCCGGGACCTTTCAGTCCGCAGGCCGATACTCTATCCACTGAGCCAAACCGGTATCGGCCCTTCCTCTTTCTCTTAAATCAATAAAAATAAATCCTCAGATGAGGATTTTAAAAAGTGCTATTCTTTCTATAAACAAATAAATAAGTAAATAAAGAGTCCTGCATCTCTATGTAGCTCAGAAGAACACGAGTTGCCAGGTTTATGCTTCACTTTTCTACTTTCCCCCCTGGGCCTAAATCAAGTTTAAATATGCCAAAATTTTACTCTTTAACTTTATTCAATAATTTTTTTATATTTAAACTATATCTAAAAATACAAAGTCCTCATGGGAATCAATGGAAAAGGAAATGAAGTGAAACTTAAAATTTAAATAGCTAATTAAAATACAAGAAACCTCAGAGAACTCTAGACAATGTAAAACATGTTTCCGTTTCACTTATTTAATGGAGCTTAATTATATTTCTGGAAGCTTATCATTAAACTTTGAAATAAAAATAAAAGCTATTGTTAAATCACCTATAATTAAAATTAAACATATGGCAAAATTTTATTTTAAACAGAACATTTTTCTTTTAGGTACTACAATTTTCTTCATGTCCTTATTCTATGCATTTTTAGAAATGTAGCCATGGTTCTGTCACTCTCCCCCTACCAAAGGGAAGAAAATCTTTTCAAATTTCTTTTGCAAGATATACAAAAATTGGCACTACTCTAAATTATTCTGACTTCAAAATACCCAATATACTACATTTATTTTTTTTAAATGGTGAACTTAAAAAAAAAATGGTCAACTTGCCCAGCCAGTGTTGCTCAATGGTTGAATGTTGACCCATGAAGCAAGAGGTAATGGTTGGATTTCCGGTCAGGGTATATGCCCCGATTGCATGCTCGATCCTCAGTGAGGTGTGCCAGAGGCAGTCAATCAATGATTCCCTCTCATCATTGATGTTTCTATCTCTCTCTTCCTCTCCTTTCCTCTCTGAAATATATATATATATATATATATATATATATATATATATATATATATATATATATATATATATATATATATATTTTTAAAGACAACTCCAGCCAAAACTGGTTTGGCTCAGTGGATAGAGCATTGGCCTGCGGACTGAAAGGTCCCGGGTTCCATTCCAGTCAAGGGCTGATTGATGATTCTCTCTCATCGATGTTTCTAACTCTCTATCGCTCTCTCTTCCTCTCTGTGAAAAATCAATAAAATATAATTTAAAAAAAGATCAACTCTAAAATATTGACATATATTAGAGTTTAAAACTTGTTATATTCCTGCAGTTAAGCCAGGTTTGAAAACAAATCAAATGTATATGGTTTTCTCATTTGTAGATTAAACTCCCCAACTTTTAATTATTCATTTGCAAATTCTTTAACTTATGCACATGACTTTGCCCTTTGTACTTGTTTTGCATTTAATTATGTATTATCTATTGAAATATTCTGTGTTTTTTTTCCCCTATATCTTCCCAGCCTTCCAATTAGCATGTAGTCTACAATGAAGTCAGAATGTAGCAAGGATGATAAATTTGCTCTTATATTATCCATCACATCCCAAAACCCAGTAGAGGGGGCCTGACTTTCCACTGGCCAATTAAGAGTTTTGACTTTCCAACTATGGTGTACTGGCTGGAAAGCTGTAAACTCTGTGTGTGTGTGAGTTCAGGAATAACAGTTGAACTTCGATTCTAAACTCAGGGAGATGAATTTCCAAGCACATGAACGGGATCAATTAAGGGTGAACAATATTTACTGTCTGAATCTGGGTCATAAATGTTATAAAATTTCTCTGTAATCAACAACCCTAGAACAATGATCCCTGTGGTCCCTCTTTCTGCTGAGGCTCTTAGTGGTTAATAATAAAAAAATAAGGTTTGAAAATTTTTATCTGATATTACTAGATAATAAATGAAGGTTTTAAAGAAGTGTATCCCATGCTACAAGATTGGTGGAAGGCTGACACTCAAGTCAGTCTCCCAGAGCCCAAGAAGAAATATACTTTCCATCTCAGGAAGCAGGCTCATAAGGGCTCCTCTAATCTTAATGTGCATGGAGTCACCTTGGAAGTGTGTTAACATTAAGATTATGACTCTGAAGGGTTGTGGTGGAGCCACAGGTCCTACATTTTTAATACATAACCAGATGCTGCTGGTGTAGAAACTACACTTTACATAACAAGGTTCTATTGCTTGCCATTTTTGTTTTGTTTTGTTTTTTGAAAGTACCAGAGTGAATTTTTAGGCTCCGTGGGCCATACATACTTAACTCTGCCATTTTGAGGTGAAAGCAGCCTTAGACTGTATTTAGGTGACGGTGGTGTGTTCCAGGAAAACCACAAATAGGTGGAAGGCTGGACTCCTTAAAGGGCCAGGAGTTTGCAGACCCCTGCACTACTTGTGTCTACATCCTTTCTTCATGCAATAACCAGATTACCTAACCCTTGCTCTATATTCTTTCAACCTGCATGGAAATATTTCACAATATATTATTGGGCATTCATGTTCTGTTACTAGGGGTGTGTGTGTGTGTGTGTGTGTGTGTGTGTGTGTGTGTGTTTATGTTTGTTCCCACTTTTTAAAAAATGACCTCTGGATAGAAGAGGAGAAACCAAGATGGTAGCATAGGTAACCGCCTAACTGCAGCCTCACACAACAATTTCAAAAAATACAACTAAAATATAAAGTGGACATTATCCAGAACTATAGGAAAGTTGACTGACTGGAAATTCTACAATGAGAAGGAAAGAGAAAACCAGAAGGAAAATCAGAGGAGCTGTAAAAGCCTAAGGTACAGAGACACGCTGCGTGCTGAGAGGACAGAGCTGGAGAGGAGGGGGGGGGCTGAGTGCCTGGCTGGCATTCCCTAGTGGGAAGGAGATAAAAGCTCCAGACTGTGCTGAACTCCAGTCCCGACAGAACTGAATCCCAGTTCTGAGCGAGACCTTAGGGACCCAGACACATACAGAAGGAATCTGGGCTGTAAGGCGGAAGCTCAGGGGAGCAGGAAAGGCAGAGCCCTGGAGTAGAGCACATTTCACACAGAGGACTGACTGTTGATTGAGCCGCTGGATTGCCCTAGCGGGAAGGAGACATAAGCTCCGGACTGCTCTTAACCCCACTTCCAACTGCACTGAACTCCAGTTGCGGGCTCATTGGGGGAGAGACTAGACTGTCTGGTAGCAGGTGAAACTCTAGGGCACCTTTCTCTCAGAGGTGCTTGCAGTGAGTACTGAAGGACCCTGAAGAATACTGAGACTCAGGAGCCTCATAGGGCGTGGCTGATGGAAGCCAAGGCTGTAGGCTCCACCCTGAAACTCTGTCCCATCCAAGCTGAGCACAGAGGCTCTTGCAGTTTTAAAAGTCGAGTTGAATAAGGCTATCTCCTGGCATAGATACAGCTGATCCTCCCACCCTACCAACTCAGGGAAGCAGCGAAAATGCCTAAACAAGGAAACAGATCACAAACGAAAGAAATTGAGGGAAAAAAGTGACTGGATATAGAGCTCAAAACCATGCTTATAAGGTTTTTCAAGAATCTCCTAGAAAAAGCCAATAAAATAAACAAGACCTATGAAGATATAAAAAGGGATCAACTAGAAATAATAAAGGATCAGCTAGAAATAAAGAAAACATTCTCTGAAATAAAAAATATTATACAGAGTCCTAAAAACAGAATGGAAGATTGCAAGAATCAAGTCAAAGATTTGGAACACAAAGAGCCAGAGGACACTCCTCCACAGAAGCAAGAAGACAAGAGAATCCAGAAAGTTGAAGAAAGTGTAAGAAACCTCTGGGACAACTTCAAACGAACCAACATCAGAATTATGGGAGTCCCAGAAGATGACAGAGAGCAAGATACCAAAAACATACTGAAAGAAATAGTGACAGAAAACTTCCCCCAGCTGGTGAAAGAAATAGACTTACAAGGCCAGGAAGCGCACAGAACTCCAAACAAAAGGAATCCAAAGAGGGCCACACCAAGACACATCATAATTAAAATTCCAAGAGCAAAAGACAAAGAGAGAATATTAAAAGCATCAAGAGAAAAGCAGATAGTTACCTATAAAGGAGCACCCATACAATTGTCAGCTGATTTCTCAACAGAAACCATGCAGGCCAGACAGGAATGGCAAGAAATATTCAAGGTGATGAATAACAAGAACCTACAGCCAAAAATACTCTACCCAGCAAAACTATCACTCAGAATTGAAGGCCAGATAAAGAGCTTCACAAATAAAAAAAAGCTAAAGGAGTTTATTACCACCAAACCAGAATTATATGAATTGCTGAAGGGGGTTCTTTAGGAAGAGGAAGAAAATAAAGATAAAAATTATGAACAATAAATATGTAACTATCAACAAATGAATCTAAAAACCAAGGGAATTAAAAAATCTGATGAACAATATTAACTGTTGAATATAATAGAATCGGAGGTACGGAAGGGGAGTGGACTGACAATTCTCGAGGAAAAGAGGAGTGGGGGGTGCGGGAAGAGAATTAACATAAACTGCACCTATGGATGAGGACAGTGGGGGGTGGGGAAAGGGCAGAGGGTGGGGTGGGAACCTGGTAGAGGGGGAAAAAATGAGGAACTTTTGTAATAATATGAACAATAAAGATTTATTTTTTAAAAATAAAAAAATGACCTCTGTGCCCTTCTGCTTTTTAATGCATTACCAAGATACTTGACAGAAACTTGACAGAATTTTCCTATATAATAAAAACATAATATGCAAATCAACCAAATGGTGGAATGATTGGTCAGTGAGGAAGCAGGGCTGCCAAGCAGGTGGCACCAGGCCAGCCATGGCACGTGCCAGCAGGCAGAGGGAGGGGACAGCGATTGGGGGCAGTGGCAACCAGTGGCAACCCCTGATAGGCCCACTCAGTCACCTTCCCAAGGGGAGGCCATTGGTGGTGGCAGTGGTGGCTTAGGCCCACCCAGTTGCCTCTTGCAGAGGGAGGCCAGACTGTGGCTTAGGCCCACTCTTAAACTGTCAGTGGGGCATCCCCTGAGGTCTCCCAGCCTGTGAGAGGGTGCAGGCTGGGCTGAGGGTCCTCCCTGAGTGCACGGATTTTCATGCACTGGGCTTCTAGTATGATATAAAATAGGATTTGTGTCAGGTGCCACAGTGTGGTACTTATATACATATCTTTCACAGGTAATCTGGATAATATGGAGAAATTCAAGAAGAAAAGTTAGGCTGATGTTCCCACTTGTACTTGAGAGCCCATCATATCTAGCTCACTCAATAGTGTTGCTTTAGCAACTCTATCTCTTCCTCTTTTCTCTGCATCATCAAGTTTTCTACACTCCCCTGGATTAGTCTTACCAGTTTTCAAACATGATGTCATATCACTCATATTTAAAGGTTTCTCTCAACCGTCCCTTTCCATCATCTCTTCATCTCCACTCCTTTGCATCAAATTCCTTATAAGCAAAGCCTTTGTTGTCATCCCCAATTCTTTCTTTCTATTATATCTTGCCACATATTCTTTATCTGTCCCTTTAGATGTGTTTCTAACTGAATATTTTAAATGCAGGTTGCCTGACCTTTTGTTCCTTAATACATCAGAATTATCACCTGAGATCAAAGACTAGAGAACACTGCAATTTTATCTTTCTTCCACACACAAAAATTAAATTCCTGCATTATCATCTAATAGCAAAATCTGTATTCAAACTTAGATTTTTCTTAAATTCACTCCAGGCAATTCTTTGCTCCCACCACTAAGGCAACTTAACTTTCACCAGAGTTAGCAGTAATCTCCAGATTGTCAAAACCAATGGGCAATTGTGGCAATTGTAAGTCTTCATTCTCCTTGAGGCAGAATTGGTTTTTATCCAAGTAGGTTACTATCTCTAAGTATAAGTGACCCAGGGCTAAGTCCACTTTTTACCCTCTAGGTCAAAAACTATGCTATAGGTCTAAACACAAGCATACACTAAATGACTTCCAATTCATACCTTTCTCTGATACTCCATATCCAGGCATCTCATTGCTTCTTTGGCATCTTTACTTGCTTATCTAATAGACATTTCAAGCTTACTTTGACAAAAAAGTTCTTGATTCCAGTCAATACCCACCCAAACACACACACACAAATATTTCTCAGTTCAGTTATGTACAACTTGTTTATTCCTCTATCCCAGGATCCAAACTTTGGGAGATGTCCTTGACTTCTCTCTCTCTCTCTCTCACATTGCATGGCAATCCACCAGTAAGTCCTTTTAAATAAATTCAGTATCTGACACCTTTACCAGCTCCAGTGCTGAAGCTTTGGGTGCAAGCCAACGTGATCCCTTGCTTAAATTACCGTACCAGTCTCAAACCATTATCCGTTTTCTCTCATCCATGCCCTCCCTGCTCAGCCAGAGTGACAATTTTAAAATACAAATAAGATTTTGTCATAAAATGCACACAACTCCACTGGCTTCTGATCTCAGCCAGAGTGAAGGCCAAGTCCTTGCAGTGGCCTACAACACCTTTGAAGATTAGGGCCCTAACTCCTTTACTTCAACTATTCTCCTACCCTCTAGCCTTCACACTCTCTACTCTTAATTGTCAATCTTTTTGCAAAAACCACACTGTCTTTTAAAAAACAAACAAACAAACAAACAAACAAACATAGTTTATGTATATTTGGAACTCATTATTGGAAAATCCACAAACTTTGTTCTTCCCTATTGGCTTAGCTCTCTTCTTGGCCTGTTCACATATACCTTTGAATCAGTTTGTCAATGCTGTGTACACACACCCACACACCTACACACACCCATTGAGGCTTTGACTGGGATTGAATTGAATCTGTAGATAATTTGAGGGAGAACTGATTTAGTTACACTATTAAAGGTTTTATAATATTAAGGAAGTATCCATAGCTAAAACTCCTTTTTTTTCAGGGATGAATGTTGACTATAATCAAATGTCAAAGTAGCACTTACAATGATTATATATTTTTTCTTTGTTTCTTATATATGACTACATATTAATAGGGTTTTCTAATACAGAGTCTTTATAATCTTACTGGAATAGACCCTAGTTGAATATGTTTATATTATTTCATTAATAACATTCTGGATTTATTTTGCTAGTATTTCATTAGGTATATCCTTAAATGAGTTATGTCTTAGTTTCTCTGTCAGTTTTTTTGCTGAAGGGTTATGTTATTAAAAAAAATTATTAAAAATAAATTGCTTTCTTCTTTTTCTATACCCTGGAATTATTTCTATGAGACAATTATTTGTTTCTTGTAAATTTGGAAGAAATTATAATACCAAATGAATCTGAAAACTCCCCTTAGGAAATATAAAATATTGGTTATTATATGTCTTTTGTGAAAATTTTCCTTTTAAATCATCCAACTTTGGGAAAAATTTTTGTTAATTTATATTTTCCTAAAACATTACATATTTCAGTAAGCTTTTCAAAAGTATTAGCTTTGGCATTCCTTTCTTATGTTCCTATGTATCTGTTTATTTGCTCTAGCTCATCATTAGTTTTCTTTTTTTATTTATGCAATTTATGTTTTTACTTTTATACTTAATTATATTTAGGAGCTTCTCAACTATCTGATGCTATTCTACTGTTCTTAATAAGGGTATTATTACATTTATTTACCCGGTTATTTTAAAATAATTAACTTCTGCTATAATCCTCATTCATCCCCATCCCCCACCCCCGCCGAGGTTACTCTTTATATCTGTGATTTTTAAAGCTTGGTCTAACTGTAAGCAATTTATTGTTGCTGAATAATAAAAATTTTCAGCAGCTCAACATTTCAGCTTTCATATCACTGATTCAGTGTTTGTAGTATGGACTCTTTACCGCTTTCAAAGCAGTTTTAAAATTAGTTATTGTACCTTTTGTTTCCTTTCACTTTTCCCTTATCTCACTCAGCTCCTTTCGCCCTGCTGTCTGGCTCGCTCCTTTTTATATCTCTGTCTATTGTCTTATCCTCTCATCTTTCATCTCTTGTTTCATGGTGTTCATTTCTTTTCCTTTTTAACTGCAAGACAAAGTAGACACTTTCTAAAATCGACTTCTCTGTTCTGTAGTATTTATTTTATTTTTAAAGTAGCTTCTTCCTCTGATTTAGGGGCGCTGTGCTCACCCCATCTTAGGACACAGCGCCTTTTATCAGCTACATGCTCTGATGTTTCCTTCCTTCCCTAGACTGACTGATGAGATCTTATTCATAATCGACATTTTCCCCACAATGAGTGGTTCACTAATCTTTGCTCCTCACTGTGCAATGGGTGCAGTGCCCACAGTAACTGGTAAGGAGAGAGCCCATCAATGTAAAGAAAAGCCCGGTCATGTCAGGGGAGAGAACAGTTATTGAAGCCCTCCAAGGTGTGTGTGTTTTAAATTCGGAGATGCCCTAGGCTTCCCATGGAGTTACTTTCTAACGCTCATTGTCAGCACTAGAGAAAAAGATCCCAAGGCAAACGCTCCCTGCATTTCCCAGAGGTTAACCTGTCCCTAGTGCCCTGTCCTTATCAATTAGCCTCTGCTGAGTCCAAATACTTAACTCTTGTCATGCTGCTTGTACTCATTGAAATTATTTTTTAATTGGACTCTATTTAGAAAATATATAACTAAAATTCCTCTGTGATTATTATACTGATTTGCAGTATAATAATACTTCCTATTCCTTTCTGGTAACAATAAGTGAATCCTGCAATGTTTCTATTGTTTTAATGATGGGAAGGCATTTGGCACAGGAAACCAAGTCGCCTGGGGTCATGGTGAATCTTTTAGTGTATAAAAATGATATTTGTATAGTTGCTTATTTTTCATTGAAAACATATTTCCATGAATTAATCCGATGGAAATTGTAAAACCTCATAGTTAAATTATTAAGAGATACAGAAATGCTCTATTTTTGAGCTGTTGTATCTCGTTCTTTGCTCCTGATTTCATGGGTTTTCACTATTTGCACTGTAAGACTATGAAAAGTAGAAGGTACATGTCACTATCTGTCAGAGAGATCTTTTTAAATACATATGTAATTGACTTCAGGGAAGAAGGGAGAGGGAGAGAGACAGAAACATCAATGGTGAGAGAGAATCATTGACTGACTGCCTCCTACATGCCCCCTTGTGGGGATGGAGCCCACAATCCAGGCATGTCCCTTGGCTGGGAATTGAAGGTTGACCTCCTGGTTCATAGGTCAATGATCAACCACTGAACCACACAAGCCAGAGGGACATAATTTTTAGAACAAAGCATGCATTGTCTGGGCAGAGACTTGCTGCTTTGCAGACCTCTTGCACAGATATCCTAGAGATGAACAGGAGGGAGTGTGGTAGTCTTACACATGAAGGGTGAGGCTGAGTTTCCATGGGACAAAGAGTGTGTGGAGAGGACAGAAAAATTGCCCTGAATGGTGAGAGAGAGTGGGACTCTAAGTACGGGTTAAAAAATGAACCATGAAGATATGTGAAAATAGTATTTGGAAATCAATCTGTATATTTGCTTTCTACTCTGCAGTCAGTTGTCTCACTAGAAATATCACATCTTCAGCAAAAATTTGTAAAGAGATAAAAATAAGAGGACAGGCATAAACACACAGAAGGTGAAAAACTAGCTCAAGGGTTTTGATATGTCAGCCCATCTCTATTCTCTTCTAATACCCGCCCTCCACTCACGGTATTGTGAATAAAGATTCATGTCTGCATTTATATAGAATCCAGTCAATTTCCAACAGAGTCTCAGCAAGAAATGCATTTTCTTTCCTTCTTTGGGTTTTAAAAACTGAAATATACCTTGAGAATTAATTGGGAAAATGATGATGCAAGGTAAAAATTGAAAATCACATGTACAAATAAAAATGTAAGATTTATGGGTTTGTATTGCACTATTTACTCTTTCAGCTGGGTTTTTCCCTCTTCTTTTTTAAACAGCCTATCCTAATAATAATCTGAAGTACTATATATCGCACATTCTTTGGCGTATAAGCGAATAAGCCTTTGCATTTTGTTATTTCTCATCTATAGCCCTTGAAATTCCACGCTTAATATTGCAGGACTGGAAGCTTTTTATTCTGCAGTGCGAATTGTGCAAGTGACTATGTGCAGCCACAATCCATTTTAAATATCTACAAATTTCCCTAAAGTCCCTGGTGGTTTCCTTGGCAACAGGCTGCAGAAATGTAAAGGGCTAAGGTAGTTAGGATATTGCCTATCATTCTCCCTCTCTAGGTTATTTTAAATAGCTGCAATTTTCTTTGCACATCTAAAAAAAAAAAAAAAAAAACAACTCCACGATGGTTGGCGATACAAAGGAGGATGTGAGAGACATTAGAGAACAGTAGTACATCAGAGTCTGATTCATGCAGACAAATTATTACTTTCACTTCTCCCTGATTTGCAGAGCACCGTTTTTGTGTGCCAAATCATGGCACAAAAGGAGTGTGAACCATAAATACATTGGAATAATTTTTAGATGGAATGAGATACAATGTCCGCAAATAGCTTTTGACAATAGAGACAGTGATTAATAATGGCAGGTATCTATGCAACTTCTTTACGATTGGCCGAGAGCAGCAGGCATCTAATGGGGCCAGACCTTGGCATGAGGTGGGCGAGTACTGTTCTCTACAACCCTGCTGCTAGAGGAAACCTCAAAACCTACACAATATTTGTTGAATGATTCCGAATGCTCTTGGTAAATTATTTTATAGTATTACTATTTGCTCTTAATTAACAATCTGCCTTTCACCGCACTTCTTCACATGGTTTACATCGGGTAGTAATTATTTATGTTAAGCTGACTCTTTGGGATACATAGCACAGAGATTCCCAAAGCAAAGGGGCATCTTTGGTAGCATTTTGAGAGTCAAACTGCAATTTTTTTTTATCTGCCAGTTTCTACACCTATGACTTCATTTCTCATATCTGTAAGGACTCCAGTGGCAAAGGCCATGCCTAGCAGAGGTGGGGGCAGGCTTCACACCACTGAAAGGGAAATACAGATAAGCAAAAGGAAAAGACCTACTGGAATCATCTTGTGTTGGACTGGAGTCAAAGATCAGTATGAACTCTTGTTTAGCTTAATATAAACACAGCTATATAGATACAGAAGTAACTGCAGAGCTCGTGTATATACATATATTTCCTAGCTCTGTCCACTGAGAGGCGGCAGATGCAATGAGCCACTTTTGTACCCACCTGGAAAAAATGAGCAAACACAGCACCCAGACCTAGGTTTCTAATACAATTTGCCAATGAAAAGATCCAGGGAAACTTGGAAAAAATAGTATCTCTCGAGGTGGGAATACACAAATGAGCTGAGGATATATTTTAGTGCCTTAAAATGAGGAAGCAAGTGCTGAAAGAAAGTTTGAGATTGTCAACAGGACACAGAAGACTATCGGAAAGAGCTCCCAATGGACAAAGCTGGGACATCTTGGCAACAATTTATAAATAAATGTGGAATTGGGTTATGTCTCAAAGTGTCAAGTAAATACATATGAGTCAGTATTGAAATATTTACATTATTGAATAAATTATTTAAATGAAGGAGAAGAGGGGACTCCTCTGTCAGAAGAATTCCAAATCATCTATGTAGATACTTGCTCCTTAGGAAAGTGGAACTTCACTTCCCACATCTCGAGTGTGAGTTGTGCTTAGTGAAGGATGTCTTTCTGAAGATCGGAGAATGGAATGGGAGGAAAGAGTCATGTTATGGCAAAGAAATCTGACAAACAATACCGTGGCCAGGTGAGCAAACTTACCATACCCAGTGGTCAGTCCATCTGACAGCATGGACCTTTAATATAATACTAGAAGCCCGATGCACGAAGATTCATGGTAGACTGGGCTTTCCTTTCCCTGGCTGTAGGCACTACCTTTCCACTCTGGCCAGCCTTTTTCTGCTCAGGCCCCAGGGCTGCCTCTTTCTGTTCTGGGAGCCACCTCTTTCTGCTCCGGCCCTGCCTTCCCATGCTGCCCAGAGGCCAAGAGACCTGGGCTGGGGCAGAATGTCTGCATCCAGTGCCCATCACTTGGTGCCTGTGTATGCAAATTGATTGCTATCTTTGTTGGTTTAATTTGCATATCATTCCTGATTGGCTGGTGGTGTAGCAGAGTTAAGGTAAATTTACATGTTTGTCTAATATTCAGTAAGATGACGAGAGGTCCAGTGCATGAAATTCATGCATGGGGGGGGTCTCCCTCCGCCTGGCCTGCACATTCTCGCAATTTGGGACCTTCGAATTGGAATGTCCGACTGCCTATTTAGGCCCAACCCCTGTGGCATCAGTATTAAACTGGCAGTCAGACATCTCTCTCACATCCTTACCGCTGGCCTGCCTGCCTCATTGCCCCTAACCACTATGCCTGGTTTCCTGATCACCCCTAACTGCTCAACTGCCTTCCTGCCTGATCGCCCCTAACCACCTCTGCCTCAGCCTCTGCTGCTGCGGCTTGGTCATGTCTGGAATGATGTCCAGAAGGTCATTTGGCTTTCCAGTCTAATAAGCATATTATGCTTTTATTATTATAGATCATATCACCTCTGTGATCTTTCTCTCAAAACCCACCATTCCAATCCAATCATCAGGTAAACACTAACATGCCCCAATGGAATGATAGTCAACAAAATAATTGATGGATATTCTTTAATACTCTCCTGGTCACCAATCAAGGAAAATATGAGAAACTTCCATAGACCAGAGGAGGCTAGGAGATATGATGAATACATGTAATATGGTATCATGGATAATATTCTAGATCAGAAAAAGGATATTAAGGCAAAGTGAAGCATGAATAAAATATGGAGTTTAGTTCAATGTAATGGATCAGTGTTGGTTGATTATTTGTGACAGGTACTTGATGATACAACACGTTAACAATAGGGGAGATGGAGAATGCGGTATATGGGCACCAAGGAAGAGAAAATGTAGAAATACTGGCACTACAATCATACGTAAAATGATCCCATAATCACATTGGCCCTATTTTAATGAGAGCCTGTACTAAGAGAACCTACGGGGAGTACAACCCAAATGAGGTTAGGAACATTCGCGGCAAAGGAAGAAGTATTCATACAGAAGTGGAGGGAGGACACAGGCCTAGCATTCCCCATAAACATCAAAGCCATTTTTTTCAAAAACACTGGAGGGAAAGAACAAAAACTCATCAAACTGCACTTAGAACGGTGTATATTCTTTTATGCAAACCGTGCTTTATAAAGATGAGTAAAACTTAAAATATAAAACCATGAGACTCTTGTGATGGTCTGAATGTTTGTATTCCTCCCCAAGTTCAGATGTTGGAATCCTAATGCTAAAAGCCATGGTATTAGGAAGTAGGACTTCCAGGAGGGGATTAGATCCCTAATGAGGTGAATTCCTGCTAAAAGAAGCCCGAGAGAGAGCCCCTTTGCCCCTTCTGTGTGCTCTCTCCCAAATGGCCACCGGTCTGCAGCCCCCAGCCTGCAGGAGGCTTCACCACAGACTGCTTTGCTGGCACCCTGATCTCCACTTCCAGCCTCCGGACTGTGAGAAAGAAATTTCAGTTCGTCATAAGTTACCTGTTCTGTGGTCTTTATTACAGGCTGAACTCACTGCAACTACTTTGAAAACTCTGTGAAATACATTTTCTAAAGGAGAAAAACTAACCAAAATTGACCTTAAAATAGACAGAATGTCTAAATCACCATTGGGGGGGGGGGGGGGAGCGGGCCGGGAAGCACGAGGCCCAGATGTATTAGCATGAAATCTCACAATCCTTTAAAGGTCAGCAATCACAGTTCTACTTTAAGCCTTGTATACTATAAAAGTAATACAATTTCCAAATTGCTGCAGCCACTGTGGAAAACAGTATGTAGGTTCCTTAAAAATGAAGACTAGAGATACCATATGTCAACCCAAAAAAATTTGAAGACACTTATTTTTAAAGATATATGTATCCCTATGCTCATTGTAGCATTATTTACCATAGCCATGACATAGAAACAACCTAAGTTGGGATGGACAATTGGATAAATAAGATGTGGTACATATATACAATGGAATACTATTCAGCCATAAAAAAGACAAAACATTACTATTTGAGAAATCATGAATGGATATTGCAAATAAGTGAAATAAGTCAGATGGAAAAGGACAAGAAGCATATTATTTTACTTATATGTTGGATATAAAACTGAAAGCAATAAATGAACAAGCAAAACAAACAAATACAACCAACGGCATGATAGTTACCAGAGGGGAGGGAGTTGTGGGGGCAGAATGAAGAAGGGAAAGGAGGTCAAATATAAGGTGATGGAATGAGACAAGACAGGGTGGTGAACACGCAATGCACTATGTGGATGATATATTATAGAATCACACTCATATAATGTTATTAACCATGGTTACCCCAGTACATTTAATTTTTTTTTTTAAAGCAAAACAAAAGTCAAAGCTAAAACACCACATGTCACCTTTGAACAGAGTGATCTTCCGTCCTGGTTTACCAAGGACAGGCAGATAGCTGATTCTGTTGTCCAAGTATAATTATTAATAGTGTCCCCTTTCACTTAGAAATATCTAGGTTTGGACAATAAATCATACGTTCAACTTACCTTTGATGTATGCCAGAGAACCAAAACATTACATAGAAACTTGGCAAATAAAAAGTAGGAGTATTTTATCCTGACTTTTTGCATAAACTTTACTAGAGGATAACTAGTTAGCAGTTGAGATAAGCATTTTTCATTATGTAGCATGTAAGCTAACCAATGAATAAAGATGGATAGAATTTTAAATCACCAGGTTTTTATCTTTATTTGATAAATGAATCTAGACAATCATCAATAAAGAAGTTGACCAAATATTATATTCTTTCTTTTGGAAATATACTACTTCAGTTATGAAATGGTTATCAAGTTTATTATTTTCTATTTTCTAAGCACCAGTTTAAAGGATATCCAATGGAGAGATAAACTTGTTAAATTAACACCCAGAAGAAGCAATCAGCAACCTCCAGACATAAGTCTCAAGGGGGAAAAATTGGGCAGGGGATCCTATAAATCAAATGAGACTAAAGAAACATATCAACCCATTACAACATACATAGTTAATTTAGGTATGGTCTCACCAACTCTTTAAATATTACAAGACAATCATGCAAACTGAGTGGGGATTTAATGATACTGAAGAATTAAATATTTAGATGTATAATGTATTGAAGCATATTTCCAAACACCCTTATTTTAGAAATGCTACATACTGATATATTGATGGCTCAAAGTTATGTAGCCCAGAATTTTATTTAAAACAATTGGATTGAGGGAGTGTTAAGGTTATAGATAAAATCTTTTGGGACACATGTTCATAATTATTAAAGCTGAGTGATAATTGAGTGATAGGTATGTGTGTGTGCGTGAGAGAGAGAGAGTCATTATATGGTTCCACTTTTACCTATGCTTGAAATTGTTCATAATAAAATGCTTACCAAAAAGTGCAGAAAAAAATGAATACCTGCTTATTTATCCAGTGAACAGATGCGTATCTTCATGGAGATCAGCCATGCTTCTCAACTCAAGGAGACAGTGTTGGGGATGAGCAGAAGGCAGCGTTTTTTCTATACATGCACATCTTGTTCTCATCCTCTCAGACCTGAAAGGGAGAATGAAGCCCATTCATGTAATTCCCAGACACTGCACTCTCATAAACTAAAAATTCCTTCAGAAATAGGCTTTTCTTTGTAATCCAATATTAAGTGGTAATACCATTTTGCCCCTAAATGGAAAGTCATTTAAAAATTCAATAACTGGTTAAATGCCCCCATGTATGGTCTATTTTTGGAATACAGAAGTGAAAAATTAAATCTGAACGCAATTCCTTTCAGCTGAACTCAGGACTGCAAACTAATAATTAAGACCAAAAGCCGTTAAATTTATTGCTTCTTATAGCATGAGAAACATGCTGATATTTTAATGATTTCTGCTAAAATATTAAAATACTCCCCCATAAAGTCTAATCACCACCCTGTTTAAGGAATCTCTTTTATCAGAACATGTACCTTATAAGAACATATTACATATACTACCACTTTAAATATCTCTTTAGCATATTACACAGATGATAATATTGATTTTTTCATAATTTGAGGACCCAGAAATAGTTGGCCATATTTAAAGTAACCTTTATCAAAAGAAAAAAAATTCTGCGAGTGAACACATGGAATTAATGCTCTATTTTAAGCAATAAAATAATATTCTATAAACTGAGGGAAAGGAGAAACCATTAACAGTAATGCTGAGCATGTTTTTGTTTTGAAAAATTTTTATTGACTATAAATTTTTCATGTGCTTTAAAAATTATATTAGCAACAGAGATCAAGTTTTAAAGAGTGGTGAGAGCGTCAGTAGTAGTAAAACACTTCCTTTGACCAGACTTCCTTTAATATGTTTCATATGAGACTCCTGCAGCTACTCTGATCACATAATATCGCCTGTTTAGGATACTGGAAATTCTGGTCTCAGGGAATCAAAGGAGGGAGATGTAAAAACTTGGCCACAAATCTCAGATCCTTTAAAGGAGTACTGTTTTCATACGCTTTTCATGTTTAGGTCATTTCCTCTCGTAGGCTATGAGTTTAAGAATGCCCAAAGACCGTATGTATCACAAATCCACTCAAAACCAATGAGTAATCTCATAAAATATATATATATATGCCGTTTGGGAAAGGTATCTTGTTGATTTTATATTCCTTTCATGGTTCTGTAATATACATGAAAATAAGGTTTATTATTATAAAAGTTATGTATAAAAGATTTGGATAGGAAAAGAAACTATAATTGGGTTTCAAAGCCTTTCATCTCTAGATCATTAGTAACCAATATCTCAGATTCAAAAGGGCAAAGCATTTACCATGTCTCATCATATCCTCCAGAAAAATAGCACTCATGTATAACAAAGAGTGATTGGTATATATCTTAAATTTACTGGATAACTGGGCAAAGTGGACTATTGTAAGTGTTGGTATATCCACAAGTAAAGCAGGATGTTACACAGTTCAAACTACCTGACAGTCTGGCAGGCAGTGTTCTTTGGATAAATCAGTGGTCTTTCTCCCTGTGTCTTATTTTCAGATATAGGTTGTTCTGGGTTTGTAGTAAACGATAGCTTCCTATTCATCTTAATTTTAAGTCTATATTGTAAATTCCCATTCTCTCTTTTATATAGTTAATTTTTTTATCATAAATAATGTGGTTATGGAATATTGACACATAACATAAATACTTAAGGACATTTAAAATCCTATGACTAAGTTTCATATAAGAAGAAATTTACACATTCAAAGGTAAATTTGCTCTCCTAAGAAAAGTATAATGTCCTATCAAGGTTTACATCATTACTTTTGAAAGGGAAAAAGATCTCAAATCTTGAAATAGCTCCCATTTAGGTTAAATTTAGTCATTAACTTTCATAGAGTCTGATCTAATTAATTCTGAATCAAAGCCTGTCAAAGTGAACAATTAAATATCAAGTGCTAGAATAGGATGCTAAATTCAGAAACTGGGTTTTCCCTGTTTCCAGATTAAAATTGGTATATTTCTAATTAACTACAGCCTTTTACAGAAAAAAAAAATTTTAAAAAGACAAAGTGGAATAGGAGGCAATCAATGTTTATGACTAGAATATATTTCTACTCATTATTATTAATGAACCCAAGAATGTTACAGGAAAAGTAAGGGAAAATATCTAGTTAATAGTCATTTGTTAACTGAATAACTGCTATAGCCTGTGAGGTTGAAAGTAAATTAATTAGACGGTGGCCGGTGGGGCAAGACTGGACGGGACAGATGGGACACACCCCTGGAGCCAACCTCCCATGGTCCCTCCCCAGCCGGCTGCACCTGGGGAAGCTCTGGGGCTGGAAGGGCATCTGCAGAGTGAGTGGGGTCCCTCCAGCAGGTGGGGTCTCTTGGCTTGGCCTGTTGGGATCGGATTGAAACCAGCAGTCTGATATCCCCAGAGGGTTCTTGGATTATGAGATTATAAAGGCCAGGCCAAGCAACCCCACCAATGGACTACTGGGGTGGGAATAAACCAGGGTAGGGCCCTCGGGTGTATCCAGCCCGTCTTGCCCAATCCTGATTGGCCAGACCCCAGTAGCCAGCTAATCTACCAATCAGAGAGTCTGCCCATGAGTGGTCAGTGCTCGTCATAGATACTGGCCAAATGGTCAAATGGTCGCTTAGGCTTTTCTCTATATGTGTATAGATTTTTTGACCATGGTTAGACTCCATTCCATAATTTTCTTTCCCAAACCATGGAACCAGCCTTCATTTCTCTTGAACACCCTATCCAGGTCCATTAAAATAACTGGTTGATGTCTTTTGTTGCATTATAAATATGTTAGGTGCTTTTCATTATTGTTTGCACTTTGCATTTAGGCTTTGATAAGAGACTTTGTATTTTGTGATGTGAGTCAAAACTATTAGAGTATATATTATAAAAATTCCCTTATAAAGATTTATATGCAAAGAACAACATATTACACATACATAGAAATATTTATAAGTAAAAGGTTGTATCAACATTTTTAATATTGTGTTTGTCTATATTAAAATAATGATCTTTCTCAGAACTTCATTAAACATATTTTCCCAATGTAAGAATATTAGTTACTTAATTACTACAATTATTATTTAAGTTATCAAGAAGTATGCCTTCCCTTTAAAAATATTCTTCAAAATAAAACAATCTAGGTAGATAGGCTTTATTATACAATAAAAAGTAAAATCAGAATTAATATAACATTAATATTTTATACAGATTTTGTTTTAATATTGCATCAAAAGCAAATTAGAATCCAAGCCCAGATCCATGTTTTGAATATTAATTGTGGAAGCTTCATGGATCTTTTCCCAGAGTTTGTTTAATTTAAATATCTATCATTAAATTATAAAAGGCAGAACATGTCTATTGAACAATATTTTATTAGGTCAGCATCAGAAGGTACAAATGTCACAAAATTAATATCAGCAAACACTCCTGACAAACTTGCAGAAGGAAAAAAATCAGTTTTAGTATGAATCTGAGAATTATGCTTTCATATTAGAACATTTTTGCTTTTAATATGAATATTTTTGTCAATAGGCAAAGGAGCTACATATTTGGGTAATCAACAAATGGAAAAACACTTATTTTTTGTAGAAACAAAATAGGTATAAACATAATTAAGATCTTTTCGTGTGATTTTTATTTTTTTTAATTTTTTTAAAAATATATTTTTATTGATTTCTTTAAAAATATATATATTTTATTGATTTTTTTCAGAGAGGAAGGGAGAGGGATAGAGAGCTAGAAACATCCATGAGAGAGAATCATCGACCAGCTGCCTCCTGCACAACCCCACCGGGGATGTGCCCGCAACCAATGTACATGCCCCTGACCGGAATCAAACCCGGGACCCTTCAGTCCGCAGGCCGACTCTCTATCCACTGAGCCAAACTGGTTCCGGCTCATGTGATTTTTAGATCTCCTGACTTTGCTACTTTAGCATTACAGGAATGCATTAATAAATATCTTAAGTCTGTAAGACTTTTCAAAATTAAAAAATGTAATAATAAAAGAGAGGGTTAAATGAGTATTCTTTTAAAAAGTGAGGGGCACTGGTATCAAGGTAGCTATCAGTTTTGCCCTAGTGGTTCAGCCTGCAGACTGAAGGGTCCAAGGTTCGATTCTGGTCAAGGGCATGCATCACAGCTGCAGATGCCTACCTGGCCCCGGACCTGGGCAGGAGCATGCAGTAGGCAACCAGTCAATTTGTTTCTCTCACACGGATATTTCTCTCTGTCTTTCCCTCTCTTCTCCACTCTAAAAATCAATGGGAAAATATCCTCTGGTGAGGATTAAAAAGAAAAAGATGGGCATTAGTTTTGACAGGGATATGCTTATCATAACTTGAATGTCAAACTTTGAAATATAATATTTTGCTTTTCAATTAATAATATATTTCTAAATGTGCAATTACCATGAATAATTCTCAGTTGCTATATTCAAATAATTATATACCTTATTTTAAAAATTAAAATTAAAAAAATGATACTAAAAATCTTATGCCTTATTAGGATAAGCAGTTATATTTACAGCAGATGTTCATTTTCTGGTTTTAGCCAAGATACACATGCACATGTGAATGTATCCAGGTTTCAATGCAGACAGCCTCTTACAACACAATGGTTACTATTTTGAACTGAGACAGACCTGGATTGAATCTAGATTCCATCTGTATTAACTGTGTGATACAGACCTAATTGCTAAGCTTTTTCAAAGCAAAGATCCTTCATCTGTATAACAGAGACTGATAATAAAACCTATCCAATAGGGTTGTTGTAAAAGCTAAATAAAATATAGTATGCACTATTCTTGGTTCAGGCTTGGTCATTATAATTACTCTGTACGGATCCCCTATTGTGATAAATTCAAAGGAGACTTTCAGCTCTCAGAAAGCACCTCTCAAAACACAAAATTATGTATGGGATCAAATAAACTTGAACAAGTCAGATTTGTGTAAGAACTCTGTCATGTAAGAAAAAGAGTTTTTGGTTGAGGGCTCTGATTTAAGATTTTATTTTAGCAGAATCTAAAATGAATATTTTATTATTACTAAATATATTATGCATATATTTCTATTATCCAACATACACAGGTAAAAATACACAATTGTGCATCCATGCACATGAATACTTGCACATTATTCTTTCTAATACAGCTATATGTTAAGATAGTGTACTTACATGATATATAGCATATATGTATATATGCTATGTATCATGACCACAAATAACTAATTAAAATAGGGGTGTCGAACTCAATCAGAGAAGGGGCCAAAATCTAAAATCCAGCCTAAATCGCGGGTCAAATGGTTTACTGAACAGTCATAAACTGACAATCTCATAAACTGACAGCGGAGTGCAGTGATGACAGCGCGGTGCGGGCCACATTGCAAGGCCTGGCGGGCTGGATTTGGCCCGCGGGCCTTGTGTTTGACACATGTGAATTAAAATATCAAATTTGTTAGAACTTATATATAATAACTAGAGGCCTGGTGCATGAAATTCATGTATAGGAGGGTCCCTAGGTTTGGCAGGAGATCAAGAACCATCAGGGCCTTTTGGCTGCCTGCTGGGGCTTTCTTTTTGGATGCAGGCTGGGGCCTTCCTTCATTCTGCGCTGCCCCCTGGTGGTCAGCGCACATCATAGGGAGCATTCGAACTCCTGGTCGGTCAAACTCCCGAGGGGACAATTTGCATATTAGTCTTTTATTACATAGGATGATATTACTTTTCTTAACAGAGATTAACTCATGAGTCTATCACTACTTAAAATATTGTATATTCTGCTGTATATTTGGAACCTCAAAACCAGCAAATCTGCACTCTTTCAGAATATGACTTAAAAACTAATAAAATGATTGTTCTGAATCATAGAACACAACCCAAAAATTCCTTTCTTTTGTGGATTACTAACCATGGCTTTTATAGCTTTGAGAATAAATTCTGGTAGGAAAAAGTGAAAAATTAGGAATTTCTTACTTGACTCATAGTATTATGAGACATCAGCATACCATAGACCACCATATGTTAATAGCAGTATTTTTCTTGTTAGCAGTTTTGTTTCTTAGTATCTTAGTGAAGGCATTCACTTTAACATGTTCATAGACCCATACCCACACTTATTCACATAGATATCTAAAAATTACACAGATTTATAAATGTCAAATAAAATATGTATAAGATTGACAACTCTTTTCCATCTTTTAGCCTAAAATCTGAACAGTAATTACTATTCCTGATCTGCATGACACTTTCTTACATATTTGATGCTGATTACCATTTTTCTACTCAACCTCCTCTTCTCTATATTAAGTATGTCCAGATACTTACATTTCTATTGTTAGTCTGGTTTCAAGCCACTTCAGTCAAAAGCAGTAACTTTTCTGTTTGATGTTCTCCTCATGTGAGATCTGAGCTACTACAGAATACAGTGGATAAAGCATAGACACTCGAGCTGTTGTGCTTCTAGCACTTACTGTTTGCAGAACTATGGACAAGGTTCTTCACTTGTCTCTGCCCCAATTTTCCTATGTGAACAACAGGGATCCAAATCTCATAAGATGACTGTAAAGTTTATTTGAGATATAAAGTATTTTTATTATTGTGGGCTGCTAAACTCAGTATTTAATTCAATACTTCCATCATGGTGCTATCAAAAATAAAGTTAAAGGGACAAAAAAGAAAGTAAGAAATCAAGGTCTAGGTTGTGAACTGGCTGCATGATAAAGCTGGAATAGAAGAAAACAGAGAAGATAGAAACAGTTATGTGACTTTACCCTGTGGACAGTGAGTCATTGTTTCAAGGAGAAATAAAAGAGCCTTTACTGTTTTTTTGTTGTTTGTTTGTTTGTTTGTTTGTTTGTTTTTAAGGAAATTTGTGATTGGCCTCAGGCTGATGCTGGCTGACATGTGTGACTTCCAGGTACAGTTTCAATGATCATCCTAGGATCCTTACACACCTTGCCTTTTCTTCCAATGGAATTTACTGTACTGTGTGTTAATACCTGTCATCTGTTGAAATCCTAATCTAGACTGTGTGCTCTGAGCAGATAGGTGTTCTTTTGTGTATTGTAGCACTCCCTACCCCCTTCCTAAAAATGCAAAATTCTGAATAAATTAAAAAAAAAAAAAATTTTTGAGTAGACTGTGAACACGCATGTAGAGTTGAAGTATATTGTGGGTATTTTTTTGGTGGGGGTGCGGGAGTTATAAGCTACCTCTGCATTGACAAAACTTCCTCCCCCTTCGATTTTACATTTGCCAAATATTCCAAAATGTTACTTAAAAAAAAAAAAGGGTTCAAGCAATATAGCTGGAAGAACCTAAGAAACAATTACAACATAAGAGATTTAAACCGAAAACAAAAATTTGGGGGTGAAATTAAAACGTTTGGGGAAGAAGATAAATATAAGAAGGGAATGTCTACTACGCTGTTTCCCCGAAAATAAGACAGTGTCTTATATTAATTTTTTCTCCCAAAGTTGCGCTAGGTCTTATTTTCAAGGGATGTCTTATCTTTCCATGCGCTAGGTCTTATTTTCGGAGGATGTCTTATTTTTGGGGAAATACGGTAGTTTATAGAATAAGTTACATCTGGATAACTTAAGGATGTAAGGATGACCTACAGTTCATGTGCATTATTTATGGTCACATGAGGAGACATATCTATGGAGACACAAGGGAAGGAAAGGAGAGCTATACTAATAAGTAATATTTTAATTTTTTTTAGAATTTTGCTTTTAAAAATGCTATTTTAATTTTATAGAATATGTAGGAATAATGGTTTGAGTATTTCACCCTTCTCCTGGTCATTTTCATTTTCCAAATTAGTAGATTGTGCTTATTTTCTCGCAGCTGCCTATCAACAACAACAGCAGCAACACAGATCTGGAATAATATAATTCTCAGGAGATTTGTTAATATACATAAGACAGCTTTAAGATAAAAACAGATCAAGAAAACTATAATTAAAGTCACAATTTAGATTTTTAAAAATATATTTTTACTGATTTCAGAGAGAAAGGAAGAGGGGAAAGAGAGATAGAAACATTAATGATGAGAGAGAATCACTGATTGGCTGACTCCTGCACACCCCACACTAGGAATTGATGCCCTGACTAGGAATCGAACCATGACCTCCTAGTTCATGGATCAACCCTCAGCCACTAAGCCATACTATGGCCAAGTGCAAATTCAATTTTTTGCAGTGCCATATAAGTGAAGAAAGCTACAGGTAATTTCTTAGAAGATATCTTAAAAAAAAAAAAATCAGAAGATCAGAATATGAATAAAGGACAAAATTTTAAAAATATTTTCAAAGAAGGTACTTTTGACTTTATGGATGCTAATGATGAATTGATAACATTAGATCCACAAATAGGAGCTAGGAATGACTGTAAGCATTCTGAGAAGAAATACACACGATAGGAGAATGGTGATTTTTGTGGGAGTATGATCTAAATGAGTATTTCCCAAACATGGGAAACAATTTAAAATTATATTCATAGACCTGGCCTTAATCTTCTGCATTTAAATGTTTGATTTTAGATTCTAGGATTGATAGATCTAAACAGTTTTAGATTTTAGACTTCACATGGACATGTCAGAACCGTTACTATAACTATTTGGCCAGATACAGATCACAAAATGAACTGCAAAGAACCCATGATGCCATAGGGACCTTCAAATATCAGTAAGGAACTGAGATAAAACATTGATATTTTCCCCTTGCTAATAACTTCATATATCAGGAGCTAAAGGAAAGAATAAAGAGAACTGCTAATGTAGATCTAAATGAATCAATAAAGAATCTGTTTTATGAAATCACAATGATGTGACTTGAGGAGTAACTTGTTATGCATTACATGTGTGGTTATATGTGCTGTTCAAAGCAATAATCTCAGAACCCCCTATTGTAAGTAAATAAATAAAGCTGGGTAGATTATTCTATAAGTGTTTATCCAGCTGTGCTTTGGCCATACACTCATGAATGACTCTGGTGAAAATCAAACAAACATAAAAACATGGGAGTTGTCCATGAAAATCAAAGTGCATTCTATGATGTTCTTTAATGAGCACAGATTGAAAATTAAAATATATCAAATAGACAAAGAAGGAAAATTAGAGAGGATGATAAAAACATTAGCAGGTGTGTTTCAGAACATAAATAGGAAGTCTGATTCTCAAAGTGCGTTAACATTTTCAAACCTGCTAAAGGAAACAAAACTTTTAGTTATACTGTGAGCCAGCTTATAAAAGTTATTCTCCTTAATCCAAATACGATGATAATAAAAGAGTAAAAATATTACCTTCTTAACTTCAATTTGTTTCCACCTATTCTGTCAAAAGAATAATCATTTTGGAAAGGTAAAACTAAAATGGTGAAAAGAAATTAAAATTCAAAATGGTTAAAAAGATAGAGAAAAAATATGGAGAAATTCTTCAAATGAATTCACTTTCCTGGCTCAGAAAATATCTAATTTTTCGGGCACCAAGCCATTTTAAAGATAAGATCAATGTCAGTAATCTTTGATGAGTTATTGATAATAGGGGAGCTGCCATGAGAGTAAAGAAAGGCAAATGTCCCAAGTTTCTGAAAAGGTTAGGCAGTGTCTTAAAACTAGAGACCAGGGATCTTGACATTTATTCTCAGTAAAATATTTGAAGGGAACACTAAATGGATGGATGGTTTTTGAGGACTGAAAAAGGTCATGATTAGCAGCAGTCAGCATATATTCGCCAAGAGTAAGGTATGGTAGACTGTCTTCATTCCCTACTTTTGACATAATGACCAGGTTGGTATTCTAAAAGACTGATATAGAAATCGCCTATCTGGATTAACAAGGTATTTTCATTATTCTTTTGTACAAGACGAAACTACATGAACTGTATAATAATGGTAGACTTATTGCTGGTTTAAATACCTTACCAAATAAATAATAATTACTAAAGCAACGTCATCTCGAAGAGAAGTAAGACTACCTGCATTTTTTCAGCATTTTCTGCCAATAAAATCAAAGAAATAGTAGGTGACTACTATTTCAAAGTTCAAGTCATGAATCCAAGCAATAAGATCTTTTATACAGACAAGTATGAAAGTGAAGTTGCACTAAACCAAGAACATGTGACTTAAGATAAAAAGACAGCAGGTCATAAGGTAGACAGTTGCAGAAAAAGAGACATAGGATCTCTTTATGGTCTAGAAAAGAACTTCCATTCTGCAGAACTTGAGACAACAGCAGGCACACCAACCCGAAAGAGTCAAAGTGGTAGAGACAAGTTTAAGCAGGAAATTAGAGTCATACTCTTGATACGAAAAATAAAAACTGAGGTGGCATTGTAACCAAAGCTGCAAGTTGGAATTAGGAGTAACTGTAACTAGACAGAGCCAATGTGAAATCCCAAAAAGTGCAAAATTCAAGGTTCAGAACATCATTAAAAATATAACGCCATCAAACCTAAGTTATTTATAATGTTAGCTTTTAGGATGTGAGGGCGATCTGGCTGCGACATCTGTCACCCATTGATCGCCAGGGTTGATTTGGCTGATCTGTCTGGCTAGGCGGGTGTCCCCCTCCTCCCTCACCGATCCATGTGCGTCCCTCCCGAAGCTGCGCGCTCGGTCGAAGAGGACGACTTTCCCCCAAGAGGAGAGGCCCGGTCTTCGGTCAAGGGTATATGAGTAGCTGCGCTCCCCTGCTAGAACCTCCAAACAAGCTCTCAAGATCCATTTATAATGTTAGCTTTTAGCCTATACAGAGTTAGGACTCATATAAATACATTTTATTGTGATAAAAAATAACACAATATGTATGCATCTGGGTGGGGGATCCAAGATGGTTGCCAATGGGACACAGGCTGTAAGATAGTGTGAGAGTGAGAGAACGAAAGGAGAGTGTGTGGACGTGCGGGGAATGTCTGTATTTGTGAGTGAAGGGCGACTGTATTCCAAGGGGCTGTTGGGGACTGGGACCAGACTCCCCTGGCTGGGCAGCCTCTACTGCTGCTGAAATCTCTTCCGAAGCAGGCCGCTCTGCCGCAGAGACCATGCCATCTTAGAGGGGAGACTGGCTGTGGTTGGGAGACCAGCTGTGATTAGAAGTCTTCAACCAGGGAGACCTCGGGTACCTCCTGGGACCTTACAACCACAATGCCCAGGGACCAGCAGCCTCGGCTGCGAACCTTTAACTGGTATTCCAACCTCCCTGACCATGGGCTGTCCAGGGGGAGTCAAAGCAGCACCGAATCTGTGGATGGGCCCTGCGCCTTCTCACAGAGCAGATAGAAGGAATAGCTGGACCTAATAACATCGACCCAGAACTGGGGAATTAAACATAGCTGGTGAGGCAATCCAGGGACAGAAAGGTCAGTTATCACCTAGAGCAGTGGTTCTCAACCTTTCTAATGCAGCGACCCTTTAATACAGTCCCTCGTGTTGTGATGACCCCCTAACCATAAAATTATTTTCGTTGCTACTTCATAACTGTAATTTTGCTACTGTTATGAATCGTAATGTAAATATCTGTGTTTTCCTATGGTCTTAGGCTCTACAGCAGCGGCTCTCAACCTGTGGGTTGCGACAAATTATATCTGACAAATTAGACCTCAAAGTGAAGGCCATAACAAGAGATAAGGAAGGCCACTTCATAATACTAAAGGGAGCTATTCAACAAGAAGATATAATGCTGGTAAACATTTATGCACCCACTACAGGAGCACCCAAATGCATTAAAAAAAAAAAAAAAAAAAAACTTCTGGAGGACATCAAGGGAGAAATTGACAGCAATATAGTCATAATAAGGGACTTTAATACCCCCACTAACACCTCAGAACAAATCTTCTGAATGAAAAATCAGCAAAGAAACATCAATCCTAAATGCATCACTAGATCAGATGGAATTAATTGACATCTTCAGAACATTTCATCCCAAAGCCACAGAATACACATTCTTCTCAAGTGCACATGGTCATTTTCAAAAACAGACCACAGGCAAAGTCTCTTCAAATTCAAGAAGAAAGAAATCATATCAAACATGATTTCAGATCACAATGGCATAAAACTAGAAATCAACTACAATTAAAAAAATTAAAACAATTGAAGGCTAAATAGCATGCTATTAAACAATGACTGGGTTACCAGAGAGATCAAAGAAGAAATAAAAAATATCATGGCAACAAATGACAAGGAAAACACAACAATCCAAAATCTATTGGGCACAGTGAAAGCAGTCTTGAGAGGGAAGTTCATAACTCTACAGGCCTACCTCAAAAATCAAGAAACAATGGTAATAAATTATCTAACCCTAAAACTCAAAGAATTAGAAAGAGAGCAATAGGAAAAGCCCAGCATAAGCAGAAGGAAGGAAATAATAAAGATCAGAGCTGAGATAAACAACATAGAGACAAAACAAAAACAAAAACAAAACAAAAAAATACAATAGATCAACAAAACCATGGTTCTTTGAAAAGATAAAGAAGATTGATGAACTTCTAGCCAAGCTCACCAAGAAGCAAAGAGAGAGGACCCAAGTAAATAAAATCAGATATGAAAAAGGTGAAGTAACAACTAATCACACAGAAATACAAACGATTATGAAAAAATACTATAAACAGCTCTATTCCAACAAAATGGACAACCTAGATGAAATGGACATAGTCTTAGAAAAATACAAGCTCTCAAAACTCAGTCACCAAGAATCAAAAAACCTGAATAGGCCAATAACTATCAAAGGAATTTAAGTAGCATTCAAAAATCTTCCAGCAAGCAAAAGTCCTGGTTGGGAAGGCTTTACAGGGGAGTTCTATCAAACATTCAAAGAAGAACTAAAACCTATCTTCCTCAGATTATTCCAAAAATATTCAAAAGGAAGGCACACTTCCAAGCTCTTTCTATAAAGCTAGTGTTACCCTAGTCCCAAAACCAGGTAAAGACACAACAAAAAAAAGAGAAATACAGGACAATATCTTTGAGAAACATAGATGCTAAAATCCTCAACAAAATTCTAGCAAAAAGGATTTAGCATTACATTAGAAAGATCATAATATTCCATGACCAAGTGAGATTTATTCTGGGGATGCAAAGATGGTAGACTATCCATAAATCAATAAATGTGATACGCCACATAAACAAATTGAGAGATAAAAATCACATAATCATATTAATTGATGCAGAAAAAAACATTTAAGAAAATCCAACGCCTTTCTTAATAAAAACTCTCAGCAAAGTGGGAATAGAGGGATCATACCTCAACATAATAAAAGCCTTCTATACAAACCTTCAGCCAACATCATACTCGATGGACAAAACAGGAACAAGACAGAGATGCCCACTTTCACCACTCCTGTTCAATATAGTACTGTAAGTGCTAGCCATAGCGATTGACAAGAATAAATGAAAGGCATCCAAATTGAAAAAGAAGAAGTAAAACTGTCCTTACTAGCAGATGACATGATACTATATGTAGAAAACCCCAAAGACTCCATGAAAAAAAACAAAAAAAACACCACATTACTAGACTTAATAAATTTGGCAATGTAGCAGGACATAAAATTAATACCCAGAAATCTATGGCTTTTTTATACACCAATAATGAACTCACAGAAAGAGAAATGGAAAAAAAATTCATTTACCATTGCACCAAAAAAATTACGATACCTAGGAATAAACTTTACTAAGGATGTAAAGGACTTGTACTTGGAAAACTATGGACACTGAAAAAAGAGATAGAGGAAAATATAAACAAATGGAAAACCATTCCATGTTCATGGTTTGGTAGAATCAACATCATTAAAATGTCCATACTACCCAAAGCAATCTACAGATTCAATGAAATCCTCATTAAAATACCAATGGCATATTTCAAAAACCTAGAACAAACTCACCAAAAATTCATCTAAAATAAAAAAAAATCTGTAATAGCCACAGCAATCCTGAGAAAGAAGAACAAAGTTGGAGGGATCACAATAGCAGATAACAAAAGGAACATAAATGATCCAACCAAAAAATGGGCAAAGGATCTAAATAGACACTTTTTGAAAAAGGACATACAGATGGCCCAGAGACATATGAAAACATGGTCAAAGCCACTAATCATTTGAGAGATGCAAATCAAAACAACAAGATGCCATCTCATACCTGTCAGAATTGCTAACATCAATAAATCAACAAATGACAAGTGCTGGCAAGGATGTGAAGAAAAAGGAACCCTCCTGCACTGCTGGTGGGAATGCAGACTGGTGCAGCCATTGTGGAAGACAGTATGTATCTTCCTCAAATAGTTAAAAACGGCCCTTGTTCGTTTGGCTCAATGGATAGAGCGTCGGCCTGAGGACTCAAGGGTCCTGGGTTTGATTCTGGTCAAGGGCATGTACCTTGGTTGTAGGCACATCCCCAAAGGGGGTTTGCAAGAGGCACCTGATTGATGTTTCTAACTCTCTCCCTCTCCCTTTCTCTCTGTTAAAAAATCAATATAATATATATATTTTTTAAGTTAAAAATGGAACTCATATTTGACCCAGTAATCCCACTCCTAGGACTATATCCCAAGAAACCTGAAACACCAATCAAAAAGGATATATGCAGCGCTATGTTCATAGCAGCACAATTTACAATAGCTAAGATTTGGAAACAGCCTGAGTGCCCATCAGCAGATTAGTGGATTAAAATACTGTGGTACATCAACACAATGAAATACTATGCTGCTATAAAAAAAGAAGGAACTTTTACCATTTGCAACAGCATGGATGGAACTAGAGAGCATTATGCTAAGTGAAATAAGCTAGTTGGAGAAAGATAAATATCACATGATCTCACTCATATGTGGGATATAATGATCAACATAATGATAATTAAGAATAAATTCACAGACAAATGGTAGGGGAGGGGAGGTTAGAGAGCAACCAAAGGATTAGTATGCATGCATATTAGCATAACCAATGGACCCAGACACTGGGGCAGTGGGGGCTTGCCCAGGGTGGGAATGACCGAATTTTGGGGGGGGGGGGGGGTTGTCAATTGGTATAAAAGAAGACATATGTAAAACTTTAGATAATCTCTATATATAAAATCCTAAGCAACCAAGTGACCAAACAATTGAACAATAGGTAGAACGGTCACTATGAGGAACACCGACCACCAGGGAAAAGACGCAATCAATGCAGGAGCTGTCCCCTGGTGGTCAGTGTGCTCCGACAGCGTCAGCACCACTCAAGCTGGGCTCATGGCTGTCAAGCACAGCTGTGGCTGCATGAGCCTCTCCTGCCTCCACGGCAGTGCTACAGGTGCAGTGAGGCCAGGATGAGCAGGAGTGGTGCAGTGCCTTGCCCAGGCTCAGGCTCCTCCCCAGCCACCTGCTGCTTCATTCACTACTACATCCCTTGAGCAATATCTAACTATCTGTTTAAACCCTGCAGTTCCAGGGGATATGGCCAAAACTGGGAGTTGAACATCCCCCAAGGGATTCTGAATTGTGAGAGGGTGCAGGTCAGGCTGAGGTACCCCACTGGTGCGTGAATCTGTGCACTGGGCCTCTAGAAAAAAAAAGAAAAAAAAGAAGAAGAACTACACAACATGAAATTTGCTTTCATAACCATTTTTAACTGTACAGTTTACTAGGTTTAAGTAAATTAACATTGTTGTGAATTTTTTCATCTTGCCAATCTGAAACTATTCCCGTTAAACCACAACTTCTCTTTTCTCTCTACGCCACTCCCCCTGCCTCATAACTACTATTCTACTTTCTGTTACTAGGATTTTCACTACTTCATGTAAGTCATGTAAATGGAATCACACAGTACTTGTCTTTTTTGTGCCTGGCTTATTTCACTTAGCATAATCATCAACATTCATCCACGCTGTAGGAAAAGACAGGATTTCCTCTTTTCTTCAGAGTGAAGAATAATCCATTAAAAGTATTTGCCACATTTTGTTTATCCTTTCATCTGTTGATGGACTTCAGGGTTGCATTCAATTTTTGGCCACTGTAAATAGTACTTCCATGAACAGATGTGCACAAATATCTTTTTGAGACCCTGTTTCCAATGATTTTGGATATATACCCAGCAGTGGACTTGCTGGGTCATATGGTAGTCCAAATTTTATTTTTAAAGGATTTTCATAGTGTTTCTCATAGCAGTTGCACCAAAAGAAAACAGTTTCAATTGCTCCATCAAGGACAATCTCTTTTAATTAAGTTAATTATCTGCAAATCTCAACCACATCTACAAAATATCTTCATCTAGCTTAGTATTTGATTTAAAAAACTTGGTATGATAGCTTAGCCAAATTGATGCATAATACTAACCATCATTATATACTACTGCATTTTCTTCTATATGATAAAAGTGGGAAAATAAAAACAAATAATAGGACAAAAAAAAGTGGAAATGATTGTTTCTAATGGAATGTTTAGCATTCATTTTAATGAATGGAATGGAATTATAGTAAGAAATCGGAAGTTCTAGTTCAGTTCAGATCAAGACACAGATTGAGCCTCTAAATTTAGGATTTGTCCATAACATTAGTCTCATTGACCTTATAATCTAGGAGAGAAGACAGGTCTGTTGATTACCTTCAGGATCAAGTGACAAGTTTGAGAGACTATAGATGTAATGATATTCCAAATAGGACATATATTATCTATTTTTCAGATTTGTATACAACCATCTTAGAATATTCTAAGAATCAAAAGTTTCCTAGGACTTTTTCCCCCCCTTCCAGAAATACCTTAACAATTCCCAGTGCATAAATTTAGTTCTTCCACAATTTACTGCAGTTATCAGAATGGAGCCCCTCCCCAAATGATTTTTAAAACCCCAGGAAAAGCTATTTTCCACATATTGCCAATCTGTGAAAGGCTAATCAGAAAAAGGCGATTTTGCTGGAAGTGAGCATAAAGCTCTGGCCACGGCAGAGTCACATTTCTTTTCTCCCTCTTTGCTCTTCATTCTATTGACAGAATCTGTGACAAGAAACTGAACAGTTGTGTTGTTCCCAGATTGAAGGGCTTGTATTTGTAGCAGTCCCCTCTTTTGTTAGAGGTAAGCAGGAGCACAAAGTGGACTGAGGATACCATTATCCACAGATAGTTTTAAGATCATGTTACCCAGATAATATTCTTGTCTTTCTTCTCCCAAACTCTTGGGTAGGATCCAGGAAAAGAAAGAGGTGCCGGGTTACTATATTTGTTATTGTACAGAGCTGTAACTCAACCCTCATTCTCCTTCGTTATTTTTTCAGACCATCAGGGCTAATTGACAGCAAGCTTTATATCTAGATTTGTTCCCATTAGAAGTCCTTGTGTCCTTGACGACACAGGTAAGGTAAGAACTTTAATTACTGTGGTAATTAGATGTATTGGAGGCAGCTGCGCTTTGGCTCAACCAAAAGTAAAGCTCAGAATGAGCTATCTTTCTGCAGCACGGTTAGGGATGCTGTGCCTCATGTCATTTGCCGAACAAAAACGTGGCAAGTAGGCCAGAGAATAATTTCAGTCTGAGGGAATTCCACCCCATCTCCAGTTCTAATCACCATTCTTACTTCGCCTCTCGTCAATTATATATATGGTGTTCATTTGTTATCAGAGAGCGCCGAGACCTATAAGGAAAATTCTACGAAAGGCACAGGATAGCTTTGAAAATTCCATAGCCTTATTATACTAGGAAGAAACCGAAGGAAAAGAAACCTTTAAGTATGGTAAAATGGCAACAAATTATGTGTTCTCATTTGCTTGTTAGTTTCTGTTATGGAAACTCATTCAGATAAGTATGTGCCACCAAAATGTGCAGTGTTTTTCACCTGCATTAGCTCAGTCTTGCCTCATCTGATTGGTAGAGAAAAATAATTTTATATTAAGATCATTCACTCTCCTAAAGAGAATCTATTAAATGCATGAAATATATTAATAAAGGTTTTTAGTTAAATATTGAATTCATTGAAAACCTTTCAAAGTGTAATTATGAAAATTAAATAGATTAAGAACTTATAGGCAAATTGTGCATTTAAAAGATTTAGTCAATTCAAAGTACTTTCAGAATTTGAAAGGCATTGGTCTAATGTCTCCTATAATCTGCAGGCTGAAGAGAAGTCTAAAGTCAGTTTGATTCTTATTTCTTTATAAATACTTTGACTTTTCATATGTGTGTGTGTGTGTGTGTGTGTGTGTGTGTGTGTGTATATATATGATATATATATGTGTGTGTATATATATATATATATATATATATATATATCATATTAGCAATTGCTCTTCTGGTTATTTATTGATGTGCTAGAGGCCCAATGCACAAAATTTGTGCAAGAGCAGGCCTTCCTTCTCCTGGCTGCCAGCACCAGCTTCCTTCTGGCACCCAGAACCCAGCTTCCCCAGCAGCTCCGGCTTCATCCAGAAGGATGATTGGTCTAATTAGCATATTATGCTTTTATTATCTACTAGACGCCTGATGCACAAAATTCATGCAAGAGTAAGTCTTCACAGCCACAGAAGCTACCTGGATCCCTCCTTCACAGCTGTGGCTACTCGCTGCCTTGATCCCCGGGGCTGCAGCCCCAGCTTCGTCTGGAAGGACATCCAGAAAATTGTTTGGCTATGCTAATTAGACCAAATAGCCGAACGAGCTTCTTGACATCCTTCCGGATGTCCTTCTGGAGGACCTTCTGGGTGAAGCCGCGGTGGGGTGGTGGGGGCCAAGGCAGAGGTGGTTAGGGGTGAACAGGCAGGCAGGCAAGCAGGGGCAATCAGGCAGGCAGTCAGAGTGGTTAGGGGCAATCAGGCAGACAGGTTAGGGGCAATCAAGCAGGCAGGCAGAATGGTTGGGGTGATCAGGCAAGCAGACATATGAGTGTTTAGGAGCCAGTGGTCTCAGATTGCAAGATGGATGTCTGACTGCTGGTTAACGCTCAATCCTGGATTATGAGAGAGTGCAGAGTGGGCTAAATTTCATGTACTAGGCTTCTAGTTATAGATAAAAAGTCATGCCAAAAAAATTTAGTGGCTTAAAAAAACAATTATCATTCATTTGCTTGCGATTAGCATTTTGGGCAGGGTTTGGCATGGATGGCTAATTTCTGATGTGTATAGCGTCAGCTAAAGTGGGTCAACTGAGATCTAGGATCCACTTCCAAGATGGCTTTACTCACAGAGCTGGCAATTTGTGTTCCATATCACCAAAAAGGGGGGATGTGGGAAGCACACAGTAGTCACTATTCCATAACAATTCTGAAATCCATCCAAGCATATATTACAGTTCATTTATTAGGGCTTAGTACCACTGCCTAGGAATGATTCTCCATCGTGGTATTTTCCCCTCACTTCTAAAAAAAGTTTTATTAAGATATAATTCACATGCCATATAATTCACTTATTTAAAGTGTACAATTCAATGGCATCTAGTGCATCTGGAGATGTACAACCATCACTGCAATCCATTTCATCACATTTTCATCACTGCAGAGCATAATTCCACACCCCTCAGCAGTCACCCCTCAGCAGTCACCCCTCAGACTTCCAGGCCCTGCTAGTTCTAGAGAACCACTAATCCCTTTCCTGTCTCTAGGCATGCCATCCAAAGGTCTGCTGAGAAAGGCACCTAGAATGGGCTCTAGAAAGGGCAATGAGGGAGGGAGGAAAGCTTTCCAGAAGGCACCCGTCAGGGACTGATATGGGTTCTAGGTGAACACTAGGCAGCACATATCCCATAGTCCCCATTTATTCACTCCGTTTTATGTTTTAAATTTTACAGATGGAACACAGTGTTGCTTTCACGTAAATGATCATTTGAAAATGTTCAGGTGATGTCTGAAACACTGAACATATTTCTCACTTAAGAACCATTAAGACAGATTTTTGTTTTTTTGTCGTATAAAATATACTGAAACTTCCAGGATAAAACAAATGGTGAGCATAGGTAACAAGTTAATAAGGACAATATATATTTTGAATAAATATCTTACCAAGTAATACAGCATTTTCTAGGCCTGAGATGCTCCTAAGGTAAGAATCTAAGAATTGAACAGCTTGTCAGTTTTAAGCTCACCAAGAAATAGATCTGGGGGAGATAATAGATTATCCGAAGGACTTGTATACATGCATATAAATACAACCAATGGACACAAAACTCTGGGGAGGGAGGGTATGTATGGGGGGGATGTTAAAATATGTACACAGATAATAATTTAATTTAAAAATGTAAAAAAAATAAAAAGAAAGAAAGAAATAGGAATGGGGTCATTTATTCTGGAAAGACTAACAGAGTTATTCTTTAGTTGTTGGTACAGATTTTTGTTAATATGAAGTTATTTGAATGCTAGTGATCTAAGGAATTATCTTTTATCACTCAGTTAAATCTAAGGAGAAAAAAAAAACAGGCAAAAAATAAATAAAACCAAGTGAATATGAAATTAAAGGTAAACGGGATGAGTATGGTGGCTGTCCAATTTGTATTCAAAGAATGGTTGCAAAAATATAGGAAGGAATTCAAGACCTAACTACACCAAGAGAACTCATATCTATAGGTTTTTATTCCAACTTTTAGGCTCTTGGAATATTTTCCCCCATAAACAATGGCTACTGTTTACCACTGAATGATTTTATCAGCTTGCTTTATCTCACAGTGCTTCAAGAACCTAAGGGTCACTTTCATTTTGCACTCTGTGTCCATTTTAGTCTAAGGCATCAGTATTTCCAACCACACAAGTCCCTTGAAAAGGAGGTGGAGTTGCTGTTTATCTAGCCAAAGTCATACCCCAAAATCTTTTGGTAAGTCCTCCTTCATCTTTGGTTTCTTATAAGACTTCTGAAATACATTGTCCTTAAAAATTTTAGACTTGTTTAATGGTTATCTGTGAGCTGTACCAGTAACATATTGGAGGACTTTATCAGACTAAGTGAATTCCAGATTCCCACCTTGTATTTGATATTTGCTGTGACATCATTCTAATTGAGATCTTGGGGAGGTGAAGAATATGGAATATTTTTTATTTCTGAACTCAGCAAGACCAGGAAGATTATATTTCCTTTTAATTTTACTTGAAAACTAAACGGTAACTTTTAAACTCACTTTTCTCTATCATTTTATCAAAACCAGAGAGAAGAAACCAGGTGGCAATTTTAGTAGTCTACCTAGAAATCTCCTTAGCTAGATGGTACAGTTCAATAGGTAGATTTTTCTATCTTCCACATTAATAAAGGCAAAGTCTGGTTATACTTTTTGCCACTACATAAGAAGAGTCCCCTTTCTTCCAGCTTCCAATAGTATTTTCCTCATACTATTTAAGCCATCATTAACAGTTTCCCTGAGTGCCATCAAATGTATATTTTAATAATCTCAAGGCTCTTTAATCTTTTCCTAACACCTTTCTCAAAGTCCTTCTAGTCTTCATTCGGATACATAGCCCCCCTAACAACATGTATTTTATTTTTTGATAGCACCCTATCTCTAGTTAATGAAATTGGTCTGGTTATTTATTGCCACCTAAATCTACCCCAAAACTTGGTGACTTACAACTAAAATAACATTAACTTTGATCATGATTTTCCAAATTGGTGAAAGCATAACAGAAATATCTCATTTATATTCCATTTGCCAACAGCTGGGGCAAAGATTAAGAACTGGACTTGTCTGAAGACTTGTACATATACATGTCGGCCAGTTGATGTTGGATGTCAGCTGAGACCTTGGCTGGGAGTGTGACTAGAACACCTACACATGACCTCTCCGTTTCATCTGAGCTTCCTCACAATACGGAGCCTAGGTTCTATGGAAAAGCATCCAAAGAAGATAGCCAAAGGCATGTCACCTTTTTTTATTTAATCTCACAGGTTACAGAGCATCCTATCTGCAATAGTCTAGATATTTATGCTGTGAAATAGGTCCACACAATATCAAGGCAGGGGAAAGAAACCCCACCATTTCATGGGAGAATAGCAAAGTTCCAGAACGGCCTATGGAATGGAAAATACTGCTGCAATCACTTTTGGAAAATACTAGTACAACTGTCTCAACTCTGCTTCATTCATTGACATGCTTTCATTTATTTTCTGTTTCCGAATTTTGTTCAATATTTTATTTTCTCATTTATGTCTAATTCTTATTTGATTTTATGTGTACATATACTTAGTCATCCCTTAGCTGACATTATATTTGAGTTTTATGAGAAAAGATAGACAAATACATGGCTATGATCATTATTGAAACTGGAATCTTTTTCATTTTTTTCTCTAAGCAGCTATATTGATTTTGAATAAAAATCCCTTGAATTGAGTTGCCTTTTAAAATTGAAATTTTATATTAAAAGTGAAAATTACATATAGTAATGTATGGAAAAAATACTGCTAGTTGTGCTATTAATCAAAATTATCAGCAATAAAATTAAATTATATTAATTAGCAAGTTATATATGGAAAAACAATTGATACTATCTAAAATATTTAGAAAATTCTTAGTAAACTCTTAACCAACAGCAATAAATCATTAAAGTCCTAGAGCAACAAAAAGGAATCATAATTATAAACAAATGTTAAAAAATCCTAATTAGAGACATTTCAATCATCTACTAAACAATCATCTCCATATTCTAATAATATTTCAATAATATCACTTCCATATTCTGATTAAAACAAACCCAGTAACTACTATAGACTTCTTTAAGTTGATTTGTTGGTCTTTAGAAACAGTTCAACGTTTGCTAAGGTGAAGTAAATATTTTAGCTTTAGGTAAGATATTGCATTTTAAGAGTGTCATAATTACTTGGAACTTATGTTACAAATTTTAACAAGATGTTAATAAAATGATATTGTACACTAAGATCTTAAAAATCACCTACACTCATCTTCTACTCTCTGAAATTTAAAAAATATATATTTTATTGGTTTTTTACAGAGAGGAAGGGAGAGAGATAGAGAGTTAGAAACATCGATGAGAGAGAAACATCTATCAGCTGCCTCCTGTACACCCCCTACTGGGGATGTGCCTGCAGCAACCAAGGTACACGCCCCTGACAGGAATTGAACCGGGGACATTTCAGTCCGTGGGCTGATGCTCTAGCCACTGAGCCAAAACAGTTTAGGCTCACTCTGACATTTTCAAGGCTATCCAAATTCTCCTTAGAATTATAATGTTTATAAATATAATTTCTGCATCATCCTACTTAACCACATATCACATTATAACTTTTAATAAAATTAGCACTTTTCTTATTCCACACTAATGTGTCTTCATTTAAAAAGTAGAGCAAAACAAAATAAAAACATTAAAATCAGTTATATTTTTACTTACATAACTATGCAACATTTTGTCAATAGTCTTCTATTCATTTGCTTTCTTGTTTCTCTTCTACCTCCCTCCCTCCCTTCTATTGTTTTTACATTTTTTTCTATCTTTATAACAGTCACTGAATGTTATGATTAAAAATTAATATATTTAGCGGTAACCGGTTTGGCTCAGTGGATAGAGCGTTGGCCTGAGGACTGAAAGGTCAGGGGTTCGATTCCAGTTAAGGGCATGTACTGTGGTTGCGGGCACATCCCCAGTTGGGGGGTGTGCAGGAGGCAACAGATAGATATTTCTCTCTCATTGATGTTTCTAACTCTCTATCCCTCTCTCTTCCTCTCTGTAAAACATCAATAAAATAAAAAAATTAATATATTTAAATGTAGTAATATATTTAAATGTGGTAATACAAGGTTCATATGTTTGTTTCATATATTTAAAATATCTACCACCACAGATACTAGTCAGACATCTCTTATTGGCGGATTTTTGCACTGAATTAGTATAGTCTTTTTGGCTGGTGATTTTTGAGTTGGAAACTATGATCTGGATATTGGTAATGTGCGTTCTCTAAATATCACTAACGTCCCGCCAAGACAGAAGGAAAAGAGTAAATCATGATGACTATTCAAAGACATTTCATAAGCGAACGTATTTCTGATTATGAAATCCATTCAATTTAAACACAAGTTATCATTTATAACCTTATGAAAGAGCAGACACAAATCTATAGAGAAATGGGTTATTCCAGTGATTTTTATATTAAAGGAATGTTTGCTCCAAAACACAATGTATAATATTTAAAAGTTCTATTTCAGCCCTGACTTCAAGTCATTATCACATTCCACTGTTTTCCGACTTCTTAGGAGCCACCAAGATCGTAGGCCATGACCAAAACCCAGCGTGGCCCTGGCCTGTGTTTCTCAGCAGTTTTAGAGCATCAGCCTGCCAACCTAAGGGTCATGGGTTCAATTGTCAGTCATGTCATGTACCTGGGTTGCAGGTTAGAAGGATGGTGCTGGAGGCAACCAATTAATGTCTCTCTCACCTCCTCTTTCTCTCTCACCCTCTCTCCTCTTCTCTTTCTCTCTCTCTTTCTCTCCCCCACCCCTCCACCCCCTACCACTTTCCTCTCTCCCTTCCACACTACAAAGCAATGGAAAACAATGCCCTCAGGTGAGGCTTACAAATGATAGTAATAAAAAACACAGTGTGCTGAACAAGTTAACTGCTTAGCATAAAAACATTATCTGTAGGGAAAAAGAGCAGGTACAGGAACAATTATCTACAAGGTTTTTGCTGTGGCAAAATGATTTTTTTCAAACTTCAGATTATTAAAGGGGAAGCTCAGATAGCAAAAAGTACACACCAAAACTGCTTTCAAACAGAGAGGTTTCTTTCTGTTCCCGTACCTGCATGCAGGGTAGTTGGACTTGACCCCCTTTCATTTGAATACTGTTTGGATTACCATTTTTCAGGAGCTTTCAAATGTTTACAATTTATCATAAAGGTCTTCTTTTATACAGCACAGAACCTCCTCCCAGCCACGCATCCAGCACTTAAAGAGAGGGGTGATTCCTAATAGCCTAGTTTTTCAATTGCAAGTAGAATAAAGGCTAATTGCAACAAACCACCTCAGTTTAGTAAAACTAGAAGTCCCCTGGCCAGTCAGACAAATCTATTAGGATTTTATTGGGTCCTAAAAAGAGTTATGTGGTTCCCTGGGATCCAATCCTTGTCAATCAGGCATGGTAAATTGGATTCTTGAATAGGGAAATCCCTTAGGGAGAGTAGATGTTATCTAGATCAGATGCAGTGATTTTTTTTTTTTCAACTCTGTGCTCACTAGGTTCTGTTCTCTCTTTAGTGAACCAATAAAACCATAATAAGTATTGATTAACCCATTACTGAGCATTATCCACTGGCTTCTGCCTGGCTGTATTTAAACATTGTACTTTCACAGTGCCACTGTACGAACACTTCCCTTGCTTTGGTCAAGATGGTACCAAGTGTATATCCTTTTAGTGCAAGCTAAATATACTACTACCCCTATACACTCAATCTGCTGGTTTTCTGAAGAAAGAAAATGATGCAGCCATTTCTCGTACAATTTAACATACGCTTAATTCAAGTGTTTGAATTTCTTTCAAATCTTAGTTAATATTTTCCATTAGGGAAAAAAATAAACACCTCATCACAAGACCTAAGAAAGTTTTTCATGTTGATAAGAGACTCTCTCTTACATTAATCTTACAAGGGTATCTTTGAACAAATTATGCAATCTTTTAATCATTTATGATGTAATACAGGGAGTTTCATTAGCATACAACTGAGGCCATTAACTATTGAGTATGTCAAAACATTCTGCAGACTCTGCACTGTAGTCTGTCTGATGTTATACAGTTTTAGTAGACGTGTTTAAGACTCTCCTGTAAATTGACTGTTCGTGTATAAATATAAAATATTTGGCAGGGCTGATAAGAAATATTTCTGGAATTTCCTTCTAAGTACAGCTTGTTCATAGCTCTCTGCTCTTCTTTCTTCAAGCTCCTTAACAGAGATGCAAAAATCAGCCAGATTAATTAAGTTTGATTAGAGGGGACAAGGTCATGTGCTGAATAAAGACAGGTCAATCTCAGGCATCAGAGAAAAAGAACATATCTTTTTTTACATTTGCATGAATTACTATGCTTTTAGAGTTTGTTTTATATTTATTCTGATTACATACATAGTTTGTAGAAAAAATATGCTTTGAGAAACTGATGTGTATTTATGTTATTTTGGAGGTTATAGTTTCCAAGCCTATATTGCCTTTTGTGTTCATTACAGAATAATCATTTGATCAAGTGATTTTCAATACATTGTCAAAATAAATTACATTCACTTCATTATATGTACAGGAAGTGTAGCTGGAGCAGGGACAAGTATTAATTTAGGACTCTGCAGAAACTGACACTCCATCTTATGACCCTGCGGCTGTCTTATTCAAGATACCTAGTGATGGAAGGAAGTCTGTCTCCATAGCAATTACTTAAATCTTTTATCAGTCATTTCTGAAAAGAAAATTAGAGCAATTGTGTCAGGATGGTCATATGGGCAGAAATTGCACATTCATTCAAGCCACTTACATCTGTGACTTTGTTCTTGCCTGATCGCTGCTTTTGTTTACTGCTCCGTGTTTGAAAGCTTGATTGGACTTGAGCAGATGTGCCGAACTGTAACCACAAAAGGTCGGCCTCTTCTTTTTTTCTCATTTCTTTTTCCTTTCTTCCTTTCTTCCTTCCTTCATTTCTTTGTTCCATGCTTCCTTCTTCCCTCTTTTTTCTTTTCTTCTCTTCTATTTCCTTTTCTTCTCTTTCTTTGCACAACTACTAAATTACATTGCTTTACTAAGCAAATCGCTCAGGTCAGCTAACAGTATTAAGGAAACTCAATTAGATACAGTTAAAATAATTTGCAGCAGTTCTTCCCCTTTATGAATAGTAAACTCAGTAGGTATTTAATGGTCAAGTGATTGCCAACTTGTGAAAACATATTGCAGAGAATGTCCCTCTACTCTTAACACACTATATGAGATGTGAAAATTAACTGATTAGATAATTGATGTCACACCAGTAAACCTGTGAGCATGGAGGGTATTGTCAAAATCTGATTTTATTGATCTACTCTAGTTTTTAAAATGTTTAAACAAATTAATAATGGGGGAGAAGTTTCAGATTTACTTGGGGAAAGCTTCAAAAATCCTCGAGAACATTCAGCATTTCGCACTGTTGGATTTTGAAATAAGAATAAAAATTCTTAACTCTTAATCAATAAGGGCTGCAGTTTTCATCGAGTGGTATGAACAAGGCAGTCTAAGCTTTTGCTTCAAGTTCCTTGTTCAGGAAAATTTACAATTAATGGCTTTCTACAACTGCAAAGATATCTCCTTCTTCATGGCTCAGCTAGGGACCTGCCAGACTAATCTATTCCCAGTGGGCTGGCCACGGTCCTTTACTCTATCTGTCTTAGCATATTGATTTCTGAGCTGTCTTATTGGTTCCTAACATAATTATAGCAGGAGTAGGTCTCTTAGTACAGCTAATACATTTACACCATGGCATCTAGGGAAGCTTATTATAACGGTATCCGGTAGCGCCTCTATAGTTAGGGTCAGTTTCTATTTCCATTATAAACCCCATTTTTTTTCAGGGAGTTTATATCTGAGTAGTAGCTTTAATTTATTTAAAGGGGTAAACACATTTGGCTTTGTGTCCTCCCAGATTCAAATATTTCTGCCCTTAAAAGTGAATAAAACTGAAGTCTCTATCCTTGCCACACTTTTGACATTTTTCAGGAAAAGAAATGGTATTTTCTGTTCTTTTGGGATCTTAGACTTAGCAACTAATTTGACATGTAGTTCAGTTGTGGCATCGATACTAGGCTGTTTTTATACACTAACCATTTTATGAAGTGCATATATGGTTGTTTTTTTTTTATCTACAAATGACTCCTAGCCCCAAAGATTAAGTATGTTTATCCATCAAGCAGAAATTGGACTGAAACAATATTTTTGAAATAGAAAATTTACCATCCAGGTGACCCTTCACTGAAATATCCACAAGAGAATGCTTTCTAAATATGATAGCACAATACATAAAGAAAGAGATGTAGCCAGTTAAAACAATGCTGTTCACTTTGCAAAATTTAAGGCACACTGAAGACTTTAAACATCTAATAAATAGAAGTTCAGTTTGTACTATTATATTTGTTTTTTATTGTATAAAGAATCACAAATAGTAATACATATGTCTCTTCCCCCCCCCATTGACCTCCCCATGGCCTTTCCTACCCCCTAGCACATGCCCTCATCCCTCACCCCCATGTCTGTGTTCATTGGTTATGCTTCTATGCATGCATACAAGTCCTTCAATTGATCTCTTACCCCCACTAACCCTCCCCTGCCTTCCCACTATACTTTTTTACAGTCTGTCCTAGGCTTCTTATTTTTGTGGATTTGAAAAATATAAAATTATCTTGTCTCAGAAAAACGTGGTTAATTGGGAGTTAGGTAGACAGAGAGGACACACTCAGTTCATGGATGTGCATTTGGGGATGTACATGGATGTGTTACGTGGTAGTGACCTGTAATGGACATTTCACACTGCACCCTAAGACCTTCAAACTCAATATGAATTCCAGAATATACAAAAATCCCCTGCTGGATTATATGTGTTGTGTCTCATCATTTATAGAAGTGGTGAAAGATTATGCTAAAGACCCAAATGAACTGTGTGGAATAATTAACTCATGATATCTAAATTGTCCATGTCTGTATTTATGCTATGCAAGCTCTAATTAAGCTATGTTAAAATGCAATTCATATAATAGCCACATCGGCACTGAACTCATTTCTATTTTTCATATTTAACAACAGTATAAGAAATTGATCAGGTGTGTAATATTACACCTACATTTTAATTTATGTGTGTGTGTGTGTGTGTGTGTGTGTGTAGGTGGATAAGCTTTTCTGATAACTCAAAATTAACTTCTATAAGGAAAATGTTATAATCTGAACATTCACTTTAAAATTGTATTGTAGGAAGTGCCCGGCTAGCTCAGTTGGTAGAGCATGAGACTCTTAAAATTGTATTGTATATTATACTCTCCCCTCCGTTATAATACAAGATTTCATCTGCTCTTATCAAATGTGATTTAATTCATTCATTTCAACTATTTTTATGTCAGAAGAGTGAGGAAAGATTCTAAAAACAAAATTCTAGTCTACAAAAAGCTTAGAATTTAGAAAAAGGGGAAATGTTATAAATGCCACAGAGGAGGTAGGTAAGTAAAATTAATTGAGATTGAAAGCCCAGAGGAGAGGGTGATAATTCTGACAAAGGGCAATGAAGAAAATTTTAAGAAAGACACTGTATTGGTACTATATTTGAAAAACAAATAGGTAATTTGACCATATACTAAACAGATTCAAACTACCATGATTGATCAATTGATTTGTTTATGTATTTATTTACCTGTCTTCCTTGCATAGGAGGCTGTTTTCTGTGTACCTGCTTATGGAAATATCTATTTTTTCCCATTCTCATTTATTTCTTTTAATTTATTGTAGAATAAAAGGCCAACTAATACATCAGGACTACACAAGAAGCAAAAATTAATTAGAATCTGGCTCTGTTACATTTAAAGTGCAGGTACTTTAATTCATGTACTTTATAATATCTATTTTAAATGCTCTGAGATCTCATTGCTTAATTAATGCTGCATTCCAATGGGAGGTTGATAAATAGTTTAGTTCAGAGTAGATAAGATAGAAATATAAATGAGAAATATAAATGAGATAAGATAGAAATATAAATGAGAAGTACTAGAGGCTGGGTGCATGAAATTTGTGCATAGAAGGGGGAGTCCCCTCAGCCTGGCCTGCACCCTCTTGCAATCCAGGAACACTCGGGGGATGTCTGACTGCCAGTTTAGGCTCATTGGGATTGGGCCTAAATCAGCAGTCAGACATCCCTCTCACAATGCAGGACCGCTGGCTCCTAACCTGCCTGCCTCCCTGCCTGATCACCCCTAACCGCCACTACCTGCCTGCCCAATTGCCCCTAACCACTGGCCTGCCTGCCTGATCACCCCTAATCACCTATGCTTCAGCCCACACCAGCGTGGCTTCATCCAAAAAGACGTCTGAAAGGTCATTCAGCTGTCTAGTCTAATTAGCATATTACGCTTTTATCATTATAGATAGCAGAACCAATCTGTGTTTTCCTCTCCTTCCCAGTTGATACCATAGCTAGAGTTGTGGTTATCTGTAGCCATGTGACTGCCTTCTGGGCAACAGGATGTGAGAGGAAAGGATGAGTGCCATTTCTCAGGAATGGACTTTAAGAAATGAGAATACAACCATGAATTCTCTTTGCTATTCTTTGGGCTGAATAACATGGCCCTACTGGGTGGTAGAGCCACACAATGGAAGGTGCTCAAAGGTCCTAAATCACCATGTGGAGAGGAGACATTCCCCTGAGCTTGTTTCTTCACCAAGCAGGAACACCCTATAATGTGTGAAACGAGTATAACCCAGACAACTGAAAGTAGTGCGCTATGTCCTGTGTGTATTAGTATATATGAAACTATATATATATATATATATATATATATATATATATATATATATATATATATATATTTACACACATTCATACACACTTATTGTAAGTTCTACCTTTGCAGGACATGTATATCACATTTCAATATCCAGAATTGTCAATACTTTCACCCTTATTCATAAATATATGTTGAAAGTTTGTTTTTATTACTTAGATTTTTTTTTTTTTTTTTTTTGCTTTGATTGGTTTCCTCTAGAGAATCCTGAATAAGGCAGATGCAATGACTGTATAGGTTGCAGGGTTACTAATCAATTTTTAATTGAATTGTCAAACTCTGTTCATGTAACTAATTGGCAGCTTCAGAAAGAACTTGTTCAAATTTCTGACAAGACTAGAGGCCCAGTGCATGGAATTCATGCACTCTCAGGGGTGGTCCCTCGCCCGGCCTGTGCCCTCTTGCAGCTTGGGAGCCCTTAGGGGATGTCCAATGACAACCAGCTTAGGGCCGCTCCCCTTGGTGCGAGGCAGGAGAGGCTCCCACCAGTGCCTCTGTGCTTTCCAGCCTTGAGCCTGGCTTCTGACTGAGCAGCATTCCTCCTGTGGGAGCGCACTGACCACCAGGAGGCAGCTTCTGCTTTGAGCATCTGCCCCCTGGTGGTCAGTGCGCATCATAGTGACTGGTTGTTCCACTGTTTGGGCGATTTACATATATTAGCCTTTTATTATATAGAATGAGTCTGGCGGGTTTGGTTCAGTGGTTGAGTGCTGACCTATGAAACAGGAGGTTACAGTTTTGAGTCCCAGTCAGGGCGCATACTCTATTGCATACTAGACCACAAGTAGGGGGCATGCAGGAGGTAGCTGATAAATGATTCTCTCTCATCATTGTCATTTCTCTCTCTCTCTCTCTCTCTCTCTCTCTCTCTCTCTCTCTCTCTCTCTCTCTCTCTCTCAATTCCTCTCTGAAATCAATAAAAATATTAAATTTTTAAAAAGATGAGCTAGTAGTTTTGTATGCATACAGATTAAGCCCAACCCATGAACTATCACTCTCTCTTATATACACAGATGCATATAATCAAAGAAATTAACTCATGATTATGCTACCAACAGACAAATCTTTTAAGTTCTTAAATAAGCTAAAATTATAAATAAATAAAAAAACTTAGCATTTCAGCCAGCACTCTTTGAGTCATTTAGATTTCTCAGAACATGCCACAAAATATTACAGTTAGACTTTTTTCATACTAAAAATAAAGTTTAACTGGACATTTAATTTTTAAAAACATTCTCTGGCTTCCATATGAAACATAGAATTGCAGTGGCAAAGGAATTTTAAAATAATGAGGTGAAAACAGCTTAACCAAATTTTTCAAATCTTCAAAAGCATTCTACTCTACTTTATAATAGGAGTGCCTACAGATTCTAAGTCAGAGCAAGGTGGCTGAGCACAATGGTCATGCAATTCGTATTCATAAAATAGTGTTTTGTTTTTTTCTTGGTAAAGATGGCTTTCCATCCCCTGTCATAATAAAGAAGAATTGCCAACTATTTATCCCAGTGTTCCTAATTGTTGTCAAAATGTGACCTAAAACTCTGACATGGAATTTTTCAAAGTCAGGCTTGCACAAGGCCCCTGCATTTATCAATGTTTATCCCGCATTCACCTATGCAGCGGCACTTGTGAAGGTCTGTTTTTATTTAATTCTCGAGATTTTGTTGTTAATGGGAAAACTGTCTCATAAATTAGGGAAGTGCTCAATTACAAGCCTGACAGAGATTGATTTTGGTTGTGCTGTTGGTCACTACTAGCAAGTGAAGGCCGCAGAAACCAGCACTACTGAGAATGCTGTCATTTCAAAGGTGAACCCAGAACAAGTGTTCATTCAGAAGTGAGAGAACATGCAGCAACAGACACATGGGTGTGCTGTCTGTGTTCACAGCAGTGACCCCTAGGAGCATTCCCTCGCTCTCCTGTTACATGCATTCATGTGACAGAATCATGGAACTAAATGGTTTGCAAACATGTATCTCAAACACTAAACAGAACCAACAAAAGGCTTTAGCCTACAAATGTTTAAAAAAAAAAAATGTCTGAAAGATTTGAAGTTGCAGCTGCCACACTGGAATTCCACAAAATAAAATGGCTCCCACCTGAAAGACACTAGACCCAAATGTGAATTTAAAAAAACAAACAAACACACAACAAAACTAACTTGGTTCACTACAAGTCAAGAATTCTTTCCTGAAACTCACTAAAACTAAGATTCAGGTAATTGGTATGGTAATTAAAAATTCAAAAATAAAATAGTGTAACAAATTAAAGTCGAATTCTAAGCACATCAGAAAGACATTCTGGTGGAGTTTAAAGATATGATTTTTCTTTGGTTTTAAAGACAGACAACCCATTTCAACAAAGTTTCTGTTGCTTTTAAATTTTTTCAAAGCAACTAGATGGTATTAAGAAACTTATTCAATGTGTTTACAACAGTCCAGATGTACTTTCTGCCTAAAATAATGGGCAAGAACTACTCTAGATTATAAAAAACATATAAAAGTAAAATATATACCGAAACTGTGATAAACAGAAATCTCATTTGATTTAATTCTCAGGAAGATTCCATCTTATCATCCCAGCATTGTGTCACTGGCCTAACAACCTCTTTCCACTGACATCTCTAGATCATATTTTGACTAATAAACAAAGGCATTTTAATAACAGATTATTTGTTTCCATAATGACAAAGCAGAAGAGGTGTAAAGTTAAAAGACAGGGCCTTGGGGACAGCAAAGTCTCATGGTTAAAAAAAAGTGATTTCAGTATGATCCTCACTGAAGAATATTACTATTAAGAGATATAACACTCCCTACATTTGATCTTTTGCTTCCTAAGATTAAAAAGAACATTTAAAAAGTCTGTAGATATCAGATCTAGGTTCCTGATATCTAGTTATCTTAGTTATCTATCAGCTTCAGATATGGCATATGCTATATAAGAAAAGCCCAGAGAGCAAAATGGCAGAACAACCAGAATGACCAGAGACCAGAATAACTGTGACCCCTCGCCCCTGCCAACCCCTCCCCGCCTCCAGCAGGAAACCCCCACCCTAATCAGGTACGTGGCTGGCCTGCAAACCCCTGCAGTCCCACATCCCTGCTGGCACTGCCCCCATGGGGGGCACCCCCATCCCTATTGGGGGCCCTCATCAGGCCATACACTGGGCCTCTATCCTATATAATAAAAGGATAATATGCACATTTACCCTAAGGGCAGAATGACCAGAAGGATCACTTGACCAGTCACGATGAGGCACACTGACCACTTTTGGTCCCTTTCCCTGGCTGGCAGGCTCCGATCACCCAATGGTGATCGGGGAACCAGGGGTGGGTGGTGGGGGATGCAGGTGGCACCAGGCCAAGGCCCCTACCCTGCCAATCACTCCCCACACAGAGAACCACCCACATCGAGGGTGGGCTGGAAAGCAGGTGGGAACGGCCTATCTCTAGGTCCCTCCCTGCAGTCATCAGGCTCAGATGGCCCAAGGGGGGTGGCAGGGGTGGGGCTGGGGAGCAGGTGGAACAGCCAACCTTTCAGTTCCTCCCCCCAACCAGCAGGCTCCAATCACCCAATGGCAAAAGGGAAGCTGGGGGGGGGGGGGCATTGGGAAGCAGGGCTGGCAGCGGGCAGCCAGGGAAGATGGCCCTGATCGCAGGCCAGGCCTGTGGATGAATTTCATGTGCCAGGCCTCTAGTATATATATAAAGAAATAGTATATATAAAATAGCTATTCTGTGTCTCTTCTCCTTATCCATTCCCTACTAAGTTAAACAATTATTGAAATGCATCAATTTTACTGCAAAATCTGAAATAAAAGGTTATTTCAAAATTTCCTTCAAAAATTATACTTCACCTATATTTTTAATAATATAAAACAAAATAATAAATGTTATTTATAGTTTTAGAGCTTTTGGTTGGACAATGTAGTGCTAGAATATTTATGCATGGGGTAGAAAATAAAATTCAACAATGTTTCCCTGTCACTGAAATGCATGGCTCAGAATTTTCTATGAGAAAGGAGTAAAATCAGTCTTCTCAGGAGCAAATATAAACAGAAAGTGCTTTCAAGAGAAATGGAAGTGTAGTGCTCTAAAAGTTAAAGTTCCTTTCTTTGCGAAAGTAACATCACGAGGCCTTGGTATTATTTTTCTGTTTTGCATTGTTTTCAAGTCACCTAATGGCAAGCATGGAACGTACATCGACTGCGGCAGTATTTTATAAACAGGCTTCATGAAACAGTACATTTGTTAGGGGCCAAGGATGAGTATCACTATAGTTATTAAATTACTGTTCTTTAAAAAACATTAGACAAATAACAGGAAATCACGCTGTGCAGCAGGATAATGTAATAAGGCTTCAATTATGAGTTATGAACAATAAGTGAGCTTCTAAATGGCAAAGTTGAAAGTGGCCTTTTATTGTAACTTAACATTTTCATCATTTCCAATGTAAATCACTATCCCTTCAGCAAAAAACAAATAGTGTGTTTATCTATATGGTCTACACAATGTTTTAGAAACCTATAGGTTAAGAGCAACGGAGGAAAATTACTTTGTAGTTTAATGAGAGTTATTTACAGCTGCACTTTGGTTTCTAGCGAATGCATATTTAACTAATTTGCTAGTTACAAAAGACCCAACTTGGCCTTAATTTACATTTTAGATCTGCAAAGTTAACACGGAAAAAGTGGTGCGGTTGGGTCTGTGCTCCAGGTCTTTCTAATTGCAAAGCTCATTATCTTTAATCATTCTACATTGTTTCTCCCTGCCACAGATAGGAAATCACATAGGTTTAGTTCAAAGGTACTAGTGGAGATAAATACCACTGAAACAAAAAACAAAACAAAACAAAAAAACCCTGTGCATGTCTGTTCTCTCTGTTCTCTAGAGAGATAGAATGAGTAACTCCCAAGATGGTTCCTAAAACCTTGTATGAGAAATTGGTGGAGAAGGAATGGGGGTGGGGGTTTACCTTGCTGTGTGTGGCAAGTTGCATTACTGGGCCCAATGTTCACTCCTCCTTCATCAACCGTTTTGCCCTGACCTCATTATCTGTGGAGTATACTTCTTGTCCCTTGACATCGAGCTCAAACATGTAACTTATTTTATCCAATGAACAACAGACACAGTGATGCCAGTTTCATGCCTGGGCCCCAGAGGTGTCACATGTTTCTGCTTGCTGTCTCGCCTCTGCCATTGCACTAAGAGGCCTATGCTCGGGGCAGCCTGCTGGTTCCAGGAGGAGAGAGTGCAAAGCTGCCCAGCTGGACATGACCAGGGCTGCTGGACCCCATCTGCTTTAAGGTACCAGTTTCTGAGGTACTTTACTAGGTAACAGTATCTGTGACTAAGTCATCCTGCATAAAGAAAGAATTACACCACGTTGTTTTTAGCTCAGCATGTACTACAATCACTAAATAACATAATGGCAGCATGGTATTGGTCAATAAGGCCTGGCCACCATGATATTTTTCCCAACCCCTTGGCTGGGAGACATTTTGTAGAACTTTGCTTGGATAACTCGAATAAGCGTGTCAAAATTCTATCCATTGGTGAGACTCAATTTAAGTGTGAATTTCTCTCAGATACACTCCCAGCCTTAGGTAGCCTGGCACAGGAATCCACTTGCTCAGGACATCCCACCATCCTCCATTAGAGCAGTTAACACATTATACTGTAATTGTTTGGATGTCTTGCTTCCATCTAAACTCTAACCTGTAAGAATGAATAAATCCAAAAATAATGAAGGCAAAATACTAGTATCTATAAGAAACATACTAACTGAAATAACACCATCAAATCCAAATTTAGGAAAACTGAAACATCTAGATTTTTTTTGAAAGATAATGGGTTTACATACAATAAAAACACACAATGTAGTCTAAATTAAATGTGAGGCTAATAGAAATTCACTCCAGTTATGTTTACTTAGTGTTTAGTAGACTTTATATACTCTACCAATCAATGGCTAATACTTTGCAGACTAAATAATGAGGAGCTATATTTATCTGAGTTTGCCTTATTTTGTGAATTCTCTAATTTACACATTTTTATGTATTTTTTATTTATTTCAGTGAGGAAGGGAGAGAGATAGAAACATCAATGATGAGAGAGAATCACTGATTGGCTATCTTCTGCACATCCCGCACTGGGGATTGAGTTGCAACCCGGACATATGCCTGACCAGAAATCAAACTGTGACCTCCTGGTTTATAGGTCAATGCTCGACCACTGAGCAACACCAGCCAGGCTAATTTACACATTTTAAATAATTTATTGGACATGCCAAAGTAGATCAATATCATCATCTGTTTTCAGCAAAAAGTTACAAATAAAATTCAGTAACTCAGCACCAACTCTTCCTTCTAAAGATTCAACATGAAAATATATAGTGACATGAAAATATACAGTGAGATAGAAACTGAGATTTCAAAGATATTTGCAATTTTTAAAGAATTTGTATTTTGAATTTAATTTTTGTAGCAATTGCTATGAATAAATTCCATATTTAATTTTGAAAACATCAAATAATAGTTCTATATGAGCAACATTTATTATATAAGACATGGTGGCAGACGTCTTGAGTGATATACATACAAGAGTAAACAAGTTAAGTCATTCTCCTCTTTTGAGGGAGGGAAAATATATACAAATAAATCACTAATTTGAGACACAAATTATTTGGTTTTCCCACAGTGGAAGCCTGACAAACCACAGCACCACCAGATGTAAAAAAACTATTAAAAAATTCTTATTACAAAGAGGAGGGACATTAACTATTAATTTTGGGATAATTCTGTTGATGGGATGCTTTCCATGTTTGAATTCTTGATGAAAGAAGTTTCCAAAGAAAGACTCATTAGAATGAAATCCCTCCATTAATGAACATTCTCATAACTAGCTTCCTCCCTGCCCCACCCTATCACCAAAAAAAAAAACCAAAAAAAAAAAAAACTGATCAAGAAAGAACTTGGTCTCTAAATCTTTACTGTTGTTCACACTCATAAATCCTCTGGCATGTGACCTCTCAGGAGGAATTCCGTGCTCAGGATTACTGTGGTGGTTCTTCACTTATATGGGCTCTTTCCTCTGTACTTATGCTAGGACATGTGCGAGACATCTTTTCAATGTGAGATGATTATTTCACTCTCACTGCCTCTTACTCTACTTCTGCCTCTCAGTTTAGAGTTCTTAGCCTCCTGAGCAGGTGACCTACAGTCAATTCTCCTCCTCTGAATGTTCCCCATTTTGGGTGCACTCAGTCAGAGAACTGTAGTGGGACACAGATGTGAAAGTTGAGAGTTTAGAGGAGTTTTGAGAATTCCTCTTTTCTATCTTGCTGTCTCCGGAAAGCAGTCCATGCGTCTGCTCTCAAAATTTTAATCTTTTTGCTCTCAGTATAAGTGCCATTTACTAAAAATATATGCTTCCTTTTATCTCTGAGTGAAGGGGAAGAGAAAGAGGAAGAGAGGAAGAGCTAGGACACCTTTTGTCACATATATAGAGAAAATTGAGTCTTAGAAAATTTTAAGACTCAATTTTGGGCAATAAACAATGGGGAATTTTACTTTGCTTCATCTGCCATTTACATAAATGTTATTATCACTGTACTTAGGTAATTAGCCTATGTTTTCTATGGGGAAATAATATGTCACTTTATTTGTAACTAGGTTGTTTTTAAGTTTTTCTGAAGTAATGATAGTGATAGGAATTTGAAGATTCGAGATGAAGTAAAACATTTCCAATGGAAATGGTGACTTTTTGCTTAATTATTTTTTACCTCCTATCCTTTTTTATCTTGTTTCCTTTTTTTTTTTTTAGCATATCATTTAAAGTTCTCAGCTGAGGAATAGGTCTAACGTATTTACAGGAGATTAAGGGACTTAATCCACGCTACTGAAGAACTGAGAGATGGATGCAAAGATACTGTAAAGGTAAACTGATGGTTTCAAGGAATTCACTGTACAAAGAGACTGCAGTCATCTTGCGTGAAAAACTGGGAAACCAGGACCAGGAACAGTTCTGAAGGAGAGACACACAGAGCTTGAAGAGTTTCCAGATCTCCCCTCCCCGCCAAGCATTTCAGAATGTAGTGGAAAAACAAAGGTCAGAGGACTGGGGAACAGGACACACCTACAGACAATGTTTTCATATTCTTTTTTCATGGAAGTGAAGTTTGAAATAATGGCATGTGTTTGAACACACCAAACTAAAGTATGTAAGGAGACAGAATAATTGATGAACAATTGGGCAAAAGAGTGAAAGAACAAGATTTTAGAGTTAGGAAGATTATCAAGAGAGTGGAGATTTGCAGAAGGGAAGAGAGAAGTCTTTGAAAAGTGATCACGTCACATGATGCTGACAGAAATTCAGAAAATTAGATAATGAGCAATAGATTGAGGAGGGATCATGATATAGAAAGCATTAGCAGAGGGAAAAGTTGAAATGATTGCAGATTTATGGAAAAGAGTTAGGTGGAGTAAATACAGATGATAAAACAGGGAAGATAATTGTTGAAGAAGGAGTCCAGAGAACAGTATGATATCAATTATCACAAATAGAAGGAATTGTCTTAAAAGTAAGTGGGTTTTTCTTCCTCTGATTTGGAGGGAAAAGAGAAGAAAGAAAAAAATGGTGATTATACACCAGAAGAATTTGAGCAATATAGAAAAGAGTTGAGGTTAATTCTCACCCACATTTTCAACACAACAGAATTAAAAGGCATCTACTCAGATATTTGTGATAGGATATATGCTTGAGGGCTTGAGGCAAGATGATTGGAATTGCGGATGTACAAAATGGAAGTAAAAGATTGCATTGTAGCTTTTGGAATCCAAATAAGATCTGGCTAGCATGAATTTAGAATATAACCATTACTAGAGGCCAGTGCGCGATTGAAATCTCCAGAGGAAGCCCCCTGCCTCCCACCATGGGAGGAGGCACCCCACTGGGGGCCAGGACCTGTGCCTGACCCCCCAAAGCACCAGCCACGGCATTGTGTCCACCAGGGTAAGCGCAGGCCTCCTGTGTGCTGTGTCTCTGCTCCTTTCCACCCCCCAGACCCCCGTGGCCTCTGGGGATGGGGGCAGCACACAGTCCCCTCCCACAGCTCCTCCTGAGCGGTCTTGATGCCTAGCTAATTAGCATATTCCCTGTTTATATATAGAGATAAGTGCTTCTCCTCCTCCCCCAGAAATGCTTATAAGTCAAGAGTCAGTATAAAAAATATATATATATATATATATATATATATATATATATATATGGATTTTAATTTATCCAACACTGTGTGAAGATATAAAAACATGGCAGAAAAACTCATGGAATATGAAATGTGAGACAAGGAGGAGGAATGCTAACCTGTGTGAATGAATAGAGTCAATAGTTTCAAAATCATCATCATAATAACAAAGCAAATGAAATAATAGATATTTAAGAAATTTAGGATTTAATTCTGTGGTAAATGTTTCACACATTTGTAAGGGAAATTACATAATTTTACATTTATAATGAATTTCTGACAAAATTTTATTTTCAGTAAAACTTGAATGTTAGAAAGCTAACTTAGAAATATATCAGAAATTCCTTTAAAAACTATACATATACTAGTATGTAGTAGGGGAAATGCTACACAGAATCTAATATTGTCCCATAAGAAGAAGAAGAAAATGGAAAATATGCCAAGCATGCAAATGATATTTTTTGTTAATCCTGCCAGAAATCAAAGTAGTCTGAACTCTTCCCAAAGTTGCTTGAAAAAAAAGGAAAGATAGCATATAAAGTAGGAACAGATGCTAAAGCCAGATTGGAACAATAAACAACAAAAAAGAAACCACCTTGAGCATGACACTTTACCAATTGAAGAGCAGAATTTACAAGTTTAACAGAAGGGACAGACACTAAGGGATATGGATGGAATAAGAGAAACAGGAAGCACGTACAGTAGTAAAAGAAGTGTTCCAGTCTTTACAATGGTATCCAACCCAACCCCTATTTCTATCTGATGGAGCAGACAGGAAGAGGCTTATCTGTGAGAGAGGACAAGTAAGATATTTTCTAATTTTTCATCCAGAGTAAGAATTTTAATTGGTAAATGCAATTGAAGAATTTAAAAACTGAGGATGCTTGCAAGGGAATATTATAGTGAAGTTGGGTACAACTTTAGCTGGGGAAAGGGAAAAATAAAGAATAAAGTACATTGAGGAATCAGAGAATTCAGTCAGGTAAATTGATTTTCCATATAGATAAAATATTTTTATGGAAGAAGCACTTACCAAAAAAAAAAGGTTTTGATTGGAAGGCAGAAGTTTAGCATCAGAGATTTCAAAAATCAGCAATGTCAGACTAAGGGTTTTCTTCAGTGGGAAGTGAGGGTGTTAAAATAGAGGAAAAAAGCCACTGGATGAGAAGGTACACTTTAGTGTGTCAGGTGTGCCTTTCATATATATTTTGAAGCCTTCACAGTTGATGAAATGAAAAAGAATATGAGATTAGAAGTCTCTGTTAATATGTTCAATGTCATCATAATTAAAACAAACAAACAAAAAACCCTGCTGGGAGTCTTAAACCCTTGCCAGGAACCATTAAGTATTCATGTTCATTAGACTCCAAAATTTCTTTCTTTATAAAGCATTCACAAAAGCAAGATAAAAGGGAAACTTTTACAACTCATTATATATTTGTTGGCTTTACAAATTGGCTTTCAAATGTCCTTAATGGGAACCCAGTCAGGGTAAAGCTTCTGACAATGAAGAGCCTCTGCAGGCAAGATCTAGCGTCACCAAAGAAATGGCTCAGCCACTAATAAGATGATTATGAATGATGATGCTGCTTAATGAATATATAGGCAGAGGTGGAGTTATACCCTTTGGAATGGAACACGGGGCAGTGTGAGGGAAAAAGCAAAGGACATGTATGACTAGCAGTCAGGGAGTGGTGGAACTACTTGTATAATAATCTAACATTGAGTTTTTTGACACTGCGTTCCAGCATGAGGCAGTAAATCAAATTTTGGTAATTTAAGTTTAGCTTTATGTCTTTATAGAGTACACCTATAGTACTTAGGACTCATATATGCTATGTGACTATTCATACTCATTTTCCAGCTTTCTCTAGTCCATCTTACTTGTGGAAAGTGGATGAGTGGCCAGAACATTGGTAGGAGAGCTGCAAAAGGAAGATTTTTGAACCAAAAGTTTTTGATGAGTGACCAGCAATGAGGAGGGAGAGAGGATGCGACATCTGGAGTCAATGAGCTTCAAAGGAGTTTTTGCTGGAAGACTAGAGAGCATTCAAGGAGCTCTAGGGAGCAGAACATAAACCTACTCCACTCTCAGAACATGAGGTACCCAGGCTGAAGCAGCAAAAAGTTGGTTTCATTTGAGAAGCAATGATCTTAAATCATGGACGCTTAAATCTTAAATCAAGATGAAGTTTAAAATATGGCAACGTTAATTGACTGGAGAAGAAAATTCTAGTAGGCTGAGAGCTGATGTTCAGATCAGATTTCAAGAGGAGGCTTAGGCTTTCAATAGGGCCATGTAAAACAGGGCTGAGGAGGTCTGGTGAGTGTCAATTCCTAACAGAAAGGTGGGTGATGGCTTCTTATGCCAGGATCCAAAATTATTCACTCATCTGTCACAAGTCCTGAGTGCTTGCAATGAGTCCTTTCATTGAAGATTGAGGAGTACTATCTATTTGATGGCTAGAAACCAAGTTAGCAAGTGAAACAGGGATATTTGTCATCATTTAAGTAAGTAGAAGGGGCCACCAAGTGGAAATTCTAATGAGAGAAAATCTCAAGGGCCTCCCATCACAATCTCAACCTAGAATTCATAGAGTTAGACGGAACCAACATTTACTGAGGGTCTTCCAAGTGCCAGCCACATCTCATCCCGGTAACAGTTCTCACTGTTGCTGTCTCCACAAAGGATACATGATTTGTGACGCTTCAAAAATGTGACTCAGGCCCACTGACTTCAGCCTTTTAATTTTCCTTCTTTGCATGGTTATCAGTCAAGATAACAATTTCTTTTGGAGTAGAAAACAGATTTTCAGAGTATAATAACAACTATTTATCAGCATGGCTATTTTCAATGTATTTATTTGTTTTCTCTCTCATTCCAAAATAATAGAACAGCCAAAATAAAGAGGCAAAAAAATTTGGGAAAAGAGAGAACTGAAGTTGAAAACTGAATGAAAAGCACAAGAGGGATTCATCTATTTCCTTTTTATTGCAAGTGGAACAGTTTTGAGCTTATTAGAAATCAAGCAGAGAAGGAGGGAGGAAGAAAGAGAGTTTAATATATTATAATTGTCCCCCTACTATAACTTTTATCTCCTTATTTATCATCTAGAATATGATTTTAAAAATTGTTCTTTTTTTAAGTATATCTCTAGCACCTCTCACTATTCCTAGTATATAGTGGAACCTCAGTAAATATTTGTTGAGTGAAAGAAATAATAATTGGTATATGAAGAACCATGGAAACAATTAATCATCTCATAAACTACAGAAATTAGCTCATAATTATTTTTGTCATGGTTTGCTCCCACTGCCTCACTAAAGTATGTGAACATCTCCCATACAACTGGGTTCATAAATCAGTGTTGCTTCATACCTTTCTCTTTCTTAAATACATCATCATAATGGAGCTAATTTCTCCCCCTCAGACGTTTCACCCTTAGCTTTTAACACAAATTGAAATGTACTGTAAGCTGTCCTCCCTCTGGTTTTCATTTTATTTAATGAAGAGATATCGCCTATGCAATGTTTTGTCCTCAATTTTAGACATAAGGCTAAATCAAAAGAAATTACCAATATTCAACCATATTTACAAAAAAATGACTCTTTTCCATATTTAATTATCTATTTTATATATTTTAGTTCTCCAGCAGGTTTCCATGGTAAGCCCTTCAAACATAATCCTATATAATAAAGCGGTAATATGCAAATTAACCCTCACAAGATGGCTGCCTATAACTAGGCCCATAGGAGAATTAGTGAGGGACAACCAAACAGTTGAACAAGTAGGCTGCATGGGGCAACCAGGCCGGCAGGGGGTTTAGTGAGGGACGACGAAATGACTGAACAGCAGAATGTGTGGGGTGACTAGGCTGGCAAGGGGGACAGTTGGGGTCAACCAGGTCGGCAGGGGGGGAGGGCAGTAAGGGGCGTTCAGGCCAGTGGGGAAAGGGGTGCAGTTAGGGGCAACCAGGCAGGCAGGAAAGTGAGCAATTAGGAGCCAGGATGCAGGCTGGGCTGAGGGGACCCCCCAATGCATGAATTTTGTGCACCAGGCCTCTAGTTGAATATATTTAAATGTATGGCAGGTCCCCAGTTTTGGACAGCTACAATTCCCCAGAACATTTAGATAGATTCTCCATCACTCACAAATATTATGTAACAAACACTCTATGGTAGAGTTTCTGAACAATTCTATCAATTTATGGTGTCCTTTTCCTTTCTGAAGCTTTATAGTGCCAGGGGAAAGAATTCTTTATATTCTTTAATCCTTCCGAATTATTTTGATACAATATTAAACCTACAATTTATTTAGAAATTATATTGCATTTTATACATATACAATAATTTTAACATACACACACACACACACACACACACACACACACACATATATATATATATGTATGTATATATATATATATGTATGTATATATATATATACAGTCCTCAGAAGTTTTCACAGAATATTTAAATTCAATAAATACCATATTTGTTAGTGAAGTACAATAAATATTTAATGCACTTTAAAACTTAAGTTAGGAAAATAGACAACATAGGTTCATTTACAGCTTCTAAGGGTTCTTCTAAAATAAAGTGGCATCTATTCATGAAGTAAAAAAGAAAATTAACCTATAGCATTTTCCCCAATGAAAGCAAGAATAGGTAAAGTTTAATACCCCATCTTTCTTAATTATTGCTCTATTTTGCTTTTTCTATTTCTCTCCCAAATGTTGATAAGCGAATGATAACATAAAGACTAACCTGTTTCTTAATTTTGTGTAGTCAGACAAATCTTAAAATTTCACAAATTAATAAAAGCTTATGTAGTATTCACTAACTCTGAAAATCACGGTTTATATGCTACATTAGTGTGTGGTAGTGTGGTTTCTTGAAAAAGACTTCAGCAGCTCATGATGTGGTTGTTACTAAGAAAGCAGGATTTTTCCATGAGTGGCGAAGGGGCATGTTTACAAAACCTGTACTACAGGAACTGCCTGGTGTGTGGAGTAGAGGAACGTGACTCTTCTGAAGACTTACTTTCCTTTCTTTCTAAACACCTGATAAAGATTCTGATTACTACATCTGACTTTTTAGATGGTCGATGTAAAATTAGAGAATGGTACCAATGAAAATTTCATTATTGCCTATTAAAATTATTTAATGGGGTTTAAACCAGTAATGCTTTTTAATTAGTGTCTTTCCGAATAAGTAGATGTAGATTTTACAACACAAATATCCAATCTCGCTTTTCAGTATTTTCTAGTTCCTTAAAATGTTACCGACTTGTACATATATTTGAGGCCACAATTAGATTCTCTGTGTTTGAGACTGCTACTCTCTGGGGATAATGGGGCTTCCATTAGTGCCCTCTAAATGTTTATATTAAACTTGTTAAAAGCTCTCAGTATTAGGATGATTTTGTGAAACTTGGTGATTTTTCTTTTAGTGAGTTTCATAGTAAATGACTAACTACAATTTCATAGTAAATGACTAAGTACAAAATGTTTAAGAATTCCTTGTTTTTATTTAAGCTCTCCAGTCTCAACCTCTAATTTTTAGGGAAGAAAAAAAAATGCACTAATACATGAGCCAAGGTATTTTCTGGCTTGGGTTGCAAAATCCTGTAGAGGAAGAATCCAAAGCAAACCAGAAAACTTTCACTTCATTACAACTGCATTAGGGTAAGAAGTCTAGTCTCCTCTAGTAGTTGTTTTATGAGGTGATAATGAGGGGAAAATTCTCTGGCCTAGACAATAACACATATTTTAAAGTGGGTTTAGAACAGATCATTTCAACCTACTCAACTCAACTATATACGAGGTTTAAATGACATCTCTGGTTAAGAAAAAAATAGATTTTTTTTACATTAAAAAAATTGAAGGACAAAAGCATATTAATGCATTTAACAAATTAAAAGTTGCATTTCAGAAAAAGCTTGATGTCCTTCCTTATACCCACAATACTACTGTTGTCTAGACCCGTGGTTGGCAAACTGCGGCATGTGAGCCACATGCAGCTCTTTGGCCTGGGTGAGTCTATTTTGAAAAAGTGGCATCAGAAGTTTAAAAAATTTGGCTCTCAAAAGAAATTTCAATCATTGTACTGCTGATATTTGGCTCTGTTGACTAATGAGTTCCCTGACCACTGGTTTAGACTTTCAGTATATCATTTGGCATTTTTAACAATAGGAGACCAATAGGTCTGAATTCAGTAGTGATACCTCAACTCCTTCAAATTATGTTCAATATTGTCCTTAGTATTGAACAGTGCTATGATATAATGTAATTCCCAGAGGAAAGTGTATTGTAGTTCTTGGGAAGGCTATTGAACATGAAACATTACCAATGGACACAGACATTAGGGGGGTGAGGGCATGTGCTGGGGGTAGGAGTGGCTAGGAGAGGTCAATGGGGGGAAAAGGAGACATATGTAATACTTTAATCAATAAAGAATTTTTAAAAATAATGTGAAATAACTTACTTAGACTGTAAAATGTAAATTATACTTCTCTTTGCTTTAAGATAGTGTGCATATTGCATCAGTGTTTTTATTGTAGAAATTAACAACACAGTACTATGTCTTGGAGAACTGATCATTACCACAAGTTGTGTGAACTCTCCTGCCATCCTTTCTCTTTTCTCCTAACACTTATCTGGTATTGTTTTTAATTAACACTTTCACAGAGCCTTTGGACATATCATGTGGACATTAACAGGGCTAATAATAATGCTGATATCTTTGGGTATAATAATCTAATAATAGTATAATATTATGTCCATGTTAGGTTTAAATTTTAATAGCACTTCCATAGGCATCATCTCTTAAATCTTCACAGAGATTCTGTAAGAAAACAGGCTAAGTGTATTCACTCATTCAAAGTCACACATCTAGTAAGTAAAGGAATTGAGAAAAGAATTCCTCCAAAACAGAATACAACTAAAAGCAAAATTACAAAATTTCTGAAAAGCTAACACTTTGGTTTGACTTACATGCTGCAAAGGAGATAATTTCTTACATTGCATAGTGAATAGAGCAGTATGGAAAGAGTGAAGAAATGAAGTAATTGACAAACCATCCACTTAATGCAGCCCTATCTTGATTGGGTTTCTAGGAATCTCAGTTCCTTGTATGAATAAAAGTACAAGAAGTTCTGGAAAATGGGACATTACATGGGATCCAAACAACAAAATAATCTCATGAGAATATTTGATTCAAACAGGCATAAAAAGATGTTTAGAATTAAAAAAGTATTTGAGTATACAAACATTTTTGATTCCAACCTCTCCCACTGAAGTGGAAATGATTTTCTCCTTTTAGGAAATGCTAAATACACTGCATACCACAAAGGATACTTTAAGTCATAAAAATAAAGCATAAATGTAGCTATTTAATTATATGAACTGTGATCTTAAAAAACACTATTTTCACTCATAATAATCTAAAAAGTTAGTCAAGGAAGACATATCTATTTCACTGATTGGTACTTTAATATATTAATTGTTTGGTTTTCTGAATTAAATATTATCACACATAAATATTATGTTTAAAATAAGGAAATATCTCTTTAAACAGTAAAAAATAAAGTTGGCTACCACAAAGTGAACTTACTGATGATGTTGACAAATGAATGTGGATAGTTGGGTGTTTAGCTGCCAATCTTTCTCATCGATAGATACTTTTATTTTGAAAAGTACACAGGTAGATTTTAATGTGGAATGAAGCAGGAAAGAAGGACTCTGTGGAGAAGGAAGGTAAGTGCTAATGAACTTGACCTTATCTGATGTTCTTCATTAGTGCTAAATGTTCCTGAATTGCCCTGCCTACAGATCCAAAACACAAACTCTCCCAGTCTCGCTTTACACATTTCGTAGTGTACAAAGTCTTGTGGGGCTGCAGGAACCTCATCATCTACTTTATTCTGACGCAGAGGTGCTGCTCTTAAGTTAATATCTTGAAAAGATTCTATTTAGGATGCAATCTGCCCTAATTGCTATTAAGATACTGAATTTTATGAAACACTTGTTTAATACCACTTGTGAGGTAATGAGAATCATCATGTGCAATGAAAAAAATGTTAAAAATTAAAAAAAAAAATAGCCTATTTAAAAAGCCAATTTCTTAATTAGTGGTGTTTCAGAATTTTTTCCAGGGTTTCTGATATAAAAAATCCTTCCAGAGATTTTCAATTTCAAGGTAGACTCTGAAAGTTTACTACCAAAATTAAGGAATGAAACTCTAAAGAGAAACCTGCTTTGTTTATTGCCTAAAAAAATAAATGATAAGTTTTAGACTTCTCCTTTAATCCAAAATAAGTACCATTGGTGAAAGCATTAAATTCTTAAAGAAATTATATTATTACAATACACATTAATGGGGATAAATTTCTGTCAACTCATAATAAGCATTTTCTTGCAGGGTTTATCATAGGAAACATTGGGACCCTTCCATGAGACCAAATCTGACATTTTAAGATGTCCAGGAAAATGTCTCAGGAATCTGGGAGCAGATTCCTATGAAAATAATATTCATAGTGTGAAAGTTATGACCAATGACCAATGCCTAAGATACCAGTAGTTTCTATACCAAAGCTCTCACAGAATTATTCAGATATTGTAATTCCTCCTAGGATGAGAGAAAGTTACTTAATGTCATAGAAAGAAATTCAAAGATGTGGGGATTTTATCTCACAATTAGAGGCCTTGTGCATGAATTCATGCACCAATGGGGTCCCTCAGCCTGGCCTGAGGGATCAGGCCAAAACCAGCTCTCCAACACCCCCGAGGGGTCCTGGATTTCGAGAAGGTGCAGGCCAGGCAGAGGTACCCCACTGGTGCATGATTGGAGCCGGGAGATTGGGATGTGGGAGATTAGCCAGCAGGTGAGGGTACTGTGGGAGGGCTCCAGGGCATGTCCGGCCTGACTCACTCATTCCAGATTGGCCGGACCCAGCAACAAGCTAGCCTACAGGTCACAGTGTCTACTCACTGGTGGTCAGTGCACATCACAGCAACTGGTTGACCAATCTACTCTCTGCCCTCTGTGACCAATGCATGTCAGCGAGCAATTGAGTGGCCTTAGCATAGCATTAACATATTACACTTTGACTGGTTGAACAGATGACCAGACTACTAGATGCTTAGCATATTAGGCTTTTATTATATTGGACTGGATACCTTAAGAGAATATACTATATGAGAATCTCTATAAATAGAACCCATTAGATTATTTTTACCCTCTGGAAGCAATCTAGACTTCACAGTTGTGTTAGTCAAAGGCAAAGTGATATTGAGTTAATTGAATGATCTGGGAAAGATAGCTCTTGATCCTAGATTAGTTGGAAATCAAGTACCATTGATAAGGATTCTTTTCACACACACAATTTTAAAACTTTTCTTGTCCATATTTTGCAGACCATGAAATTTCCTTCTAGGTTGAAATGATAACCTATTTGCTCTTACAAAAAGTTGTCATGCATATACATTTGCTACTATATGGAGGAATTCACACTTAATTGCCATTTTATTTAGGCCAACAGTAAACTTCTTTAGTAGAACTAAAGAAGGGTTGTGAGCATGATCCCAAGTGTGGGGTGTGCAAGAGACAGCTGATCAATGATTATAATTATTGATGTTTCTATATCATGCCCCCCTTCTTTTCCTCTCTCTGAAATCAATTTTAAAAAATAAAATGAATAAATAAAACATAAAGATGTTAACAGATTCCTTGTGACTATGAGAAATGAGTATATCATACATTTATTGTAGGTCACTCTTACATAATTTACTTAAGAGGTTAGTACTGCCTGTTAGAATCTTTTGTTTTTTGTGATAATAAATATCAGTTATATATTAAAGTTCTGTGTTATAACCACAAATATAAAGTATTTTAAACACTAATTATCAAGATTAAAGTAGGATCTGAATAACATATATACTAGAAAGTATGATAAATGAACACTAGCTATACACAGTCATCTGTCAGTATCAGCAAAATATTTTATAAACAGGAGAAATCTTCGAAGTTTTTGTTGTTGTTATTGGTTTAAAAGGATATCCCCTATTTGTAAATATATTTTTATTGATTTCAGAAAGGAAGGGAGAAGAAAAGAGATAGAAACATCAACAATGAAAGAGAATCATTGATTAGCTGCCTCCTGCATCCCCCTCACCTAACTGCTGCCTGCCAGCCCAATTGCCCGCCTTGTCCTTGACCTGGAATCAAACTGTGACCTCCTGGTTAATAGGTTGATATGCAACCACTGAGCCACTTGGTTGGGCAAATTGTAAATTTATTCTGATTACTGAGGAAGCAAATGTCAGAATCTAAAAATAATGGTATACTTTCTAGAATATACCTAGTTTACATTTTATAAAATCTATTTCTCAACTCATTATCTTTTAAATTATTCAACTGTATTTTCTAATACAAATGAGAATTAGAAAAAAAAATATTCTACAACTTATTTGTGTGTGAGTATAAATGAGATCAGGACCTGACTATGTTTTTTCCTATCAGTAGATAGAATGTTATATGTAAATACAGGTTTACATGTAAATGTAAATCCTACATTTTTCAAAGGCCGGCTCCTGCCAACTTTAAATCTTCTCTTAATCCTACAGTAAATACTTACGGATCTTGGGTCTTTTTCTAGACCTTCTACTCTGCTCCTCTATTCACCATGTGTTTCTGATCCAGATGTTTTGACATCTGGGGCCTTGCTGACTCTGCAGTGAGTGCCCTCTGGTTCCTAGAGATAGTAAATAACATGCCTGGGACATACGTTTCCTATCCTGAGCCTAACACCCACATCCTACACTGGGCTCTATACTTTGGGTCTCTCTTTTCCAGGCCTAATCACGCCTGGGCCAGACACCAGACAACTAGAGACAACCTGTACCCCCAAACCTGCTAACATTATTTAAACTAGCCAATATCTAAGCTTGTGTCACCACTTCATTTCTGCAGAAAATACAACAAAGTCTAGTGCAGGACTATTTCCATAGGCTTGCCTCCTGGCTGATGCTACTGTTTCCCCACGTGGCCCTGCCTGACATGGTATGTCCCTTTCTACTGAGAACTGTAAGGCATGCACTATATTTTATTTATTTATTTATTTATTTATTTATTTATTTATTTATTTATTAAAAAGTTAAATATGCTTTTACTGCTGACTCTAAAGTGACTGCCCTCCTAGGGCTAACCAGTTCCTAGAGATAGTAAATAACATGCCTGGGAGCAAATGTTCCTATCCTGAGCCTACCACCCACCTCCTACACTGGGCTCTATAATTTGGTCTCTCTTCTCCAGCCCCAATCACGCCTGGGCTACACATCAGAGAAAGGAAGGAAGAGGGAAGGAGAGAGAGAGAAACATTAATTGGCTGCCTCCTGCATGTGCCCTTCTGGGAATAGAGCCTGCAAACCTGGGCATTTGTCCTAAGAGGGAATTGAACTGGCAACCTCTCAGTGCATGGGATGACATTCAACCAACTGAGCCACACCATCCAAGGCAACACTATCTTTTTAGTGCCCGTCATCTCCTGATCTGTTGCCTTCACCATTTCTGAATAATAATACTACTTTCATTTTAAAACAGTGCCATTGATCTTTCATTCTAATCTCATTCTTATAGATTCTTTTTTTGCACGTGTCTCTGTAATATTCTCAGATATTTTATAACTAGAGGCCTGGTGCATGAAATTCATGCATGGGGAAGGGCCCTTAGCCCAGCGTTCACCCTCTTCAATCTGGGGCCCCTCGAGGGATGTCTGACTGCCCGTTTAGGCCCCTAAACGGGCAGTCGGACATCCCTCGAGGGGTCCCAGATTGACATCCCTCTCACAATCCAGGACTGCTGGCTCCCAAATGCTCACCTGCCTGCCTTCCTGATTGCCCTTAACTGCTTCTGCCTACCAGTCTGATCACCGCCTAACCACTCTCCTACCAGCCTGATTGATGCCTAACTGCTGCCTGCCAGCCCTATTGCCCCTAACTGCTCTCCCCTGCAGGCCTGGGTCCCTCCCAACTTCCTTTCTCTGCAGGCTTGCTCGCCCCCAACTGCCCTCCTTGCAGGCCTGGTCCCTCCCAACTGCTCTCCCCTGATGGCATGATGGCCCACAAGTTCCCTCCCTTGTAGACCTGGTCCCTCCCCTGATGGCCATCTTGTGGTGGCCATCTTGTGTCCATATGGGGGCAGGATCTTTTTGGGCCTTCATTTAGATAGGCATCTCAACTCAACTTTTCCCTTCTGCGCACTCCAGCCTCCTTCCCCTCTTCCCCACAAGTGCTGGTTCCAAAGGCATCACTTCATAAAGATCAGTCTTATACTCTTTTTTCTCAGCAACCCATCCTATAGCCAGTTACTTACTGGCCAAGGTGATGCTGCTTGGAGGTGATCAGGTCAGGATTCTAACTCACGTTTGCACAGCTCCAAGCCAGTTCTCTTCACTACACTCACCACCTCCTCACCCTGCAGAGCTCAACTCCATTTCACTGAATCTTCAAATTTGTTCAAATTCTATCCATTGATAAAGCATTTCAGTGGAGGACTAAATTATTACTGGAAGTAGCCACACTCAAGTTACCACACGATTACCTAATTACAGGCAGTCCTCGGATTACGTTGGACCCTACTTAACGTCATTTCGTGGTTACGTCTCCATCTTCCATTTATAGTATTTATTAAAAAAAAAAAAAAAAAAAGAGAGAGAGAGAGAGTTCCATCACTTCGATGTACATACATATGTGCTTTATGTTTGTATTATTTATTTACCACAAGGTCAGGAATTGTAATCTTTCTTTTAAATACATTTTACTGTTTCACTGCATTACTGCTGTGTATGTGCTCCATGTGAGTGATGTAGGTAGTTATTAGGTGGGTTCCGACTTCCTGCAAAAATCGCGTTATGTCTTGCCATCAAGACAGATCTCCGACGTATCCCGAGAACTACCTGGATAGGCATATAATTAAACTTTTGTCTTTCAATAGCATCATTTTTCCTTGGCCTTTTCATTTCTTTCAAGCTTTATTTAGCTTCCAAGCAGCTGGATTGGATAGTTGCTCTAATTCTGCCTAGGAATTTAGTGTGGTTTAAAAAAAAGATGACCTAGACATGTGCTTTTAAATACATCAAACCCAAATGATAATTATATTTTATCATTTGTACTGCTCAGATTTCCCTGAAAAATCTCTGGTACACTTGAGCGACTGGATTTGTAGTATCTGTAGCCTGACAGCTCTCAAAATAAGGTTTTAAATATAAAAGCAATCTCTGAGCTTTCAGCAAGATCCATTTGCTTGTGGAATTAGCATCGTACCTCAGCACTATCAATATGTCTGTGCAGGTTAAGGAAAACATTGCCATGAATCCTCACATCTCAAAGTGACGGTTAGTTTGCATGCATCATGACTAATGAACACAGGCCTCTTTGCAAAGAGCATTGTTCTGGAGGAAATACCTTGTCCCTAGTAATGTGTGCTGATGGTTCAGGTCCCCTATTCAAGGAAAAGCATCAGTGGTTTTCACGTGTTATTTGTGCCTGGTGGGAAGTCACCTCAGAATCCACTGTTTCTTGGACTTGTTGCCCAGAAAGTCTAGTTTTCTCAGGGAACACTGCAGAATCTACATGGCTAAGTGCCCTGTGATCTGGGAAGTTATTTTACCAGAGCTGTTGCTGCTGCCTTTACAGGGACTGGGCGGGGAGATTCTTTTAAATTAATTCTTTGGGCTGTTCTGAACCCAGACCTCAGCGCACCTTGATGTGCCCCTCTGTCCTGGCCACTAGAAGGGCTGTTTGAGTTTGGACTGAGCTGTCAGCCTCTCCCACTAGTGTCATCTCTCTTTTTCTCTTTCTTTCTTTCTTTTCTTTTTTTTTTTTTTTTTTTTTTTTTTTGGTCCCCTTTCAAAGCACCATTGTTGCAGAAGCTCAGCAATGGGCAGGACGGAAGAGCTCTTTGAAAGGAGACCTAGCTCTACTCTGCCATGGGGCCGAAAAGCACTAAGCAAAACCCACCTCACATCTGTCTAAATCACACTGAAGTGAATGAACTTTTAAACAAATGAGCTGCGTGTTTTCCTCTAATGCTTATTACTAGCTGTGCAGTGAGGCTGCACCGATTTCAAAGGCTTTTCAATTCCTGCACAGAACTGAGAGGCTGTGGCAACCGTTCTTTGAAGAGAAAACAGCGCTGTTGGGACAGGCATGCAGCTTGGGCCTTGGCTCAAAGACCTCCAAAGGTGCCAGGGAACAGCAGAGGGGATGGTTCTGACTGCAAGCAGCTCAAGAAATTAATATATATATATATATATATATATATATATTTTTTTTTTTTTTTTAAAAGGCTTTCCTCTGTCCCCTACTGCAAATATTTTCTCTTGCAAGAGGAATCCTTGGAACTTGTGATACATATGAATTCTCTTTCAACTCCAAGGAACTAACTTTTACAGCTGCCTTTTGGTACCACTCTAGATTTTTAGACATTTTAATAACTTTGCTTCAGCTAAGCCTCTCTATTTCTGCTTTCCCCAATGTCACATTTGTGATGCATTTCTGAGAGAGGTTTATTTTTATTTAATTTTATTCAATCTCCAATAAAGGATTTTCTAGAAGACTCAGGTATAAGACGAAAATATTTATCAAGTTAGGAATGAAAACTATTAAAACATTTTAGTGTGTTTCACTTGAAAGGAAGGCGCAATACAAGCTTCAATCGGCAGGATTCTGAAGAGTGCTTTGGTATGCTAATTGGAAATCATTCTAATCTGTTCAACCCCAGCACTTCCATGAGGTGGCCTTCATTAGGAGAGTTCAAGTTACACGCTCTCCCGGAAAGTGACAAAGCTGTATTTCTTCAAGAACATCTTATCATTTGCATCCTATCATTTATGTGAACTGTTATCTTTTGGATCCAACTTAGTGAGATTTGATATTGAAATTTAGGATGATTCAGGAATTCTGGGCAAAGGGGAGAAAAGCTCCAAAGAAGAGTAGAAAAAATCTTTATATTAAAAATTTCTAAAGCTGTGGTTATTGCCCACGTGTCTGATGGAAATTCTAGGAACCCAAAACATCACGCATAGTACAGACAACATTCATAAGTATAGTACAACAGGCATAGTATAGACAACATGCATAGTACAGACAACATTCATAAGGATTCATAAGTGTCCATAAGTGAATTCCGCATGCAGTTTGCGGAATCACTTTGTGGAATTAGATAGACCTAACTTTACTGCTAACTCTATCACTTTAAAAGATGGAGACTTTGGTCAATTTTCTTAATATTTCTGTGTCTCCAATTTTTCATGTGTAAAGTGGTAAAAAGTTTGATGAGAGAAAATATGAAAAAAATTCACAAGGTAGTATTTTATCAGTGAATATTACTTTTCCATTTTCCCCTTCAATTAAACACATTAAAATTAGAATTCAAATGTATTTCACTTAAATTCTCAAAGAATGTTTGAGACTGACATTTATTAAATTCTCCTTTGTAACTTCATAAGAATTATTCCTAATGGTCAGATGGCTGTAATTATTATGTTACTGAATCATACAAAATAGTTTTTGCAACTTTAAAATAAATTCTACTGAGGTACACTTTACATGAAATAAATGTTCAGTTTGATGAGCTCTGACAAAAATATAGACCGATTACTCCCCGAAACAGGATAAAAAATTTCAATTACCTCCCCAAATTCCCTCATGTCCCTTCCCAGTCAACCGCATCCCAGGATATTCTGAATGTATCTCCCAAAATTCTTGTGTTGAAACCTAATTCTCAATGTGATGGCATTAGAAGGTGGACCTTTGTGAGGTGATTAGGTCATGAGGGTGGAGCCCTCCTGCATGGTATTAGTGCCCTTATAAAACAGGCCTCAAAGAGCTCCCTGACCCTTCTACCATGTGAGAATACAGCAAGAGGTGGGCCTTCTAAGAACGAGGAAGCAGGTTCTGAACAGACCAAGAACCTGCAGGTGCTCTGAACTAGGACGTCCAGTTTGCAGAACTGGGAAAAATAGATTACTGTTTATAAATATATGATATATGATAATTATTTGGTAGAACAGCCCAAATAGACTCATACAAACACTGAAAATGTACTAAATATACTGTATATAATTTCCCTATTTTTTCCCTCTTGCTGAATTATGCTTTTCTATTTCTTTTGGAATCAGATTAGAAAAGAAAAAAAGATTAGAAAAGAAAAAGTTGCAAAAACTGTTTTGTATGATTCAGTAACATAATAATTTCAGTACTAATAATTTCTGCCTATCAAAGTGTTCATTTCATCTAAATTGTAGAAATTATTGGTATGAAGATTATCATAATTTTTAAGTGTTACTTCTAATGTCCAAAGATCTCTAGGATAGATAGTTTATTTTTTTAAAATAACCAGCTTTTGCCGAAGCCGGTTTGGCTCAGTGGTAGAGCGTCGGTCTGCAGACTGAAAGGTCCCGGGTTCGATTCCGGTCAAGGGCATGTACATTGGTTGTGGGTACATCCCCAGGAGGGGGTGTGCAAGAGACAGCTGGTCGATGTTTCTCTCTCATCGACGTTTCTAGCTCTCTATCTCTCTCCCTTCCTCTCTGTAAAAATTAAATAAAATATATTAAAAATGAATAAATAAAAAATAAAATAAAATAAAATAACTAGCTTTTGTTATTTATTTCCCATCTCATTTGTGCATGTTCTACTAATAATGCTGCTTTTATCCTTTAATTTCTTTCTTATACTTGCTTTGGGTTTAATTTGCTCTCTTTCCTAGTTTATTTAGATGAACACTTAGAACATTCACTTTAATTTACATGTATGTTTTTTCTTTTCTAATCCTATCTAATAAGAGAGTAATATGCAAGTTGACCATCACACCAACACACAAGATATCTACCTCCATGTGGATACAAGATGGCCACCACAAAATGGCTAGCAGGGGAAGGATCAGGCCAGCAGGGGAGAGCAGTTGTGGCTGATCAGGCCAGCAGGGGAGGGCAGTTTGGAGGGACCAGGCCTGCAAGGGAGGGCAGTCTTGGGTGATCAAGCCTGCAGGAGAGGGAAGTTAAGGTGACCAGGCCAGTAGAGCAGGAAAGTTGGGGGTGACCAGGCTTGCAGGGGAGGGCAGTTAGGGGCAATCAGGCTGGCAGGGAAGCAGTTAGCCATCAATCAGGCTGGCAGGGGAGTAGTTAGGGGGTGATCAGGCTGGCAGGCAGAAGTAGTTAGGAGCAATCAAGAAGGCAGGCAGGAGAGTAGTTGGGAGCCAACAGTCCTGGATAGGGCCTAAACAGACAGTCGGACATCTCTTGAGGGGTCCCAGATTGGAGAGGGTGCAGGCTGGGCTGAGGGACACTCCAACACCCTGCCATGCACAAATTTTGTACATTGGGCCTCTAGTATAAGCATAAGAAGCTATCTCCTTCACAAGACTACTTGATTAACATCTTACAGTTTTTTGTTTTTTTTATGAGTTCTTATACTTTAGTTCAAAATATTTTCTAATTCTTGACATGATTTCATCTTTGAATAATGACTAATTTGATAACACTGTAGATAATTAAAAGTGATTGAAGAGTTAAAGGAGTACTTTTCAACATTGGTAGGTTAGCTGGATTCAGATGATTTCAGTTAAGAAAAACAAAAGCAGAAAAAAGGAAATCCATCAGGTGGCCAAGAAAAAATTCAGGTGTGAACCAAGGTAGTGTTAATATGGTTTAAAATCAGAGTAGGATTATGCTGGCTGGTGTGGCTCGGAGGTTGGGCATTGCCCTATGAACCAGGGGGTCCTGGATGAATTCCTGGTCAGGGGATATGCCTGGGTTTCGATCTTAATCCCCAATGTGGGCCTGTAGGAGGCAGCCAATAAATGATTCTCTCTCATTATTGATGTTTCTATCTCCTCCCTTTCTCTCTGAAATCAATAAAAACATCTTTTTTTTTTAATTATGAAAAAATAAATAAAATCATCGTATGGGTTAGAAAAATTTTAGGAATTAAAATCTTTGAGAATTGTCCATTGATTGATTATGGAAAGCAGAGAAAAAGGGAAACAAATTAAATCTGATTTCTATATCTGGAGAAGAGAATGGATTTAGAAATCATCAATCTATAGACTATGATTGCCTGAGAATATCACAAGTGAACACACGGAAGGATTAACAGTGCCTGAAATCACCAAAATTAAAACCCTGAGAAATGCCAAAGTTTAGAAAGCTGGACAAAGAAGTCAGAGAGGTATGAAAAGATGACGATGCTACCACGGGGGTGAGGAACAGGAGTCAGGAGTCTCAGGAGCACGATCAGCATCATCAACTGCAGCAGAAAAGAGTGCATTTGGTGATGATGAGACCTCCTGGAACATCAGAGAGCGCTTGCCAGGGAACAGTGGGAATTAAAAGTAATTAAACAAACAGTGAGGTGGATGGGATAGGAATAAGACATAACAATTCTGGACTAGTATGAGAGCCTAAGTATGCATTTTATAGAGGTTTAGTAGGTGAGCTTCCTTGCTAAGAAATGTAGGTTGGAATATAGTTTCTATAAAAAAAAATGTTGTCTACCTTTGGGTAGCTTAGGGATCAATTTCCCCAAATGTAATTGAGAATGAGAATGTCTATTTTGTGGGTTACTGTGAGGGTGAAAAGAGATGATACATTAAGAGTAAATGGGCCCAGCCAGAATGGCACAGTAGTTGGGCACTGACCTATGAACCAGGAGGTCATGGTTCAATTCCCCACCAGGGTACATACACAGGTTGCAGGATCAATCCCCAGTGTGGGGCATGCAGAAGGCAGAAGATCAGTGATTATCTCTCATCATTGATGTTTCTATCTCTCTCTTCCTATCTGAAATCAATAAAAATACATAGATATTTTTAAAAGAGTAAATAGCATAAACCTGCATTTGGTGGGTATATAGTGCTCAGCATGTACATATCTTACAAATCTTATGGAGGTTTTTGTTTTGTTTTGTTTTTAATTTGAGGAATTGTTTTTGGTATTTATTTTATTTCATTTCAAATAATATATTCATTAAATTTTCTTTATATTAGTTCTTCTAGACCACATGTGTCAAACACAAGGCCCGCGGGCCAAATCCAGCCCGCCAGGCCTTGCAATGTGGCCTGCACCGCGCTGTCATCACTGCACTCCGCTGTCAGTTTATGACATTGTCAGTTTATGACTGTTCAGTAAACCATTCGGCCCGCGATTTAGGCTGGATTTTAGATTTTGGCCCCTTCTCTGATTGAGTTCGACACCCCTATTCTAGACTCTTGGTATATAGCACGAGTTAATTGCAATCCCCAGATTATGACATGGTATTATTTTTCATTTTAATTACTTGTCTGTTTATTTATTACTAGAGGCCTGGTGCATGAAATTCATGCACAGGGAGTGGAGGTGTGTCCCTAAGCCCAACCTGCACCTTCTCCAATCTGGAACCCTTCAAGGGATGTCCGACTGCCTGTTTAGGCCTGATCCCTCTCACAATCCAGGACTGCTGGCTCCCAACTGCTCGCCTGCCTGCCTGCATGATTGCCCCTCACCACTTCTGCCTGCCAGCCTGATCACCCCCTAACCACTCCCCTGCCAGCCTAATTGATGCCTAACTGCTCCCCTGCTAGCCCAATTTCCCCTAAACTGCCCTCCCCTGCAGGCCTGGTCCCTCCCAACTGCCCTCTCCTCAGGCCTGTTGCCTCCAACTGCCCTCCCCAGTGACCCAGGACACCAAATCTTCCTGCCCATCTCCTGCTCTGCTCTGAGGCAATACAGGAAGCCAAGCCTTACCCCCACTCTCCAGGTCACTGGGGTGACCCAGGAGGCCAACCCTTCCAGCCCATCTCCCACTCTGAGCTGGGGTGATCAAGGACACCAAGCCTTCCCCCCACTTTCCAGATCTGCTCTCTCATCAGGCTTGGCGTCCTTGTTTGCTGTGGTGACTGAGGACACCAAGCCTTCCCCTGGTCTCCACAGGCTCCATGGCTCAGGCCAGCACCACCATTTTGGCCCATCAATTTGCATATTCCCTCCTTCTCAGCTGTGGGTGAAGCCATTTTTATCAGGAAGTGACGGTTAATTTGCATGTTACTCTTTTATTAGATAGGACTAGAAGCCCAGTGCACAAAATTTATTCATGTGGTGGGAGAAGGGTGTCCCTCAGCCCAGCCTGCACCCTGTCCAATCTGGGACCCCTCAAGGGATGTCTGGTTGTCTGTTTAGGCCCGTTCCTACTGGGATCGGGCCTAAATAGGCAGTCAGACATCCCTCTCACATCCAGAATTGCTGATTCCCAACTGCTCGCCTGCCTGCCTTACTGATTGCCCCTAAACATTTCTGCCTGCCAGCCTGATCACCCCCTAACGACTCCCCTAATGAATAGGCTGGACAGTCTGTTCAATGTTTCTATGTGTCTGGTTCTACTTTTGTTAATCAGTTTATGTTGTTCACTATATTCCACAAATGAGTGAGATCATGTGATATTTATCTTTCTCTCACTGGCTTAGTTCACTTAGTATAATGCTCTCCAGTTCCATCCATGCTGCTGCAACTGGTAAGAATTCCTTCTTTTTTAGAGAGTAGTATTCCACTGTGTAGATGTACCAGTTTTTTAATCCACTCATCTGCTGATGGGCATTTAGGCTGTTTCCAAATCTTAGCTATAGTAAATTGTGCTGCTATTAACATTGGTGCTTCTGTTTTCTTGGGCTATATTCCTAGAAGTGGGATTACTGGGTCAAATGGAAGTTTCTTTTTTAAATTTTTTGAGGAAACTCCATACTGTTTTCCACAGTGGCTCACCAGTCTGCATTCCCACCAGCAGTGCAAGAGGGTTCCTTTTTTTCCACATCATTACCAGCACTTGTCATTTTTTGATTTGTTGATGATAGGCATTCTGACAGGTGTGCGATGGTACCTCATTGAGGTTTTGATTTGCATCTCTCAGATGATTGACATTTATTCTTGTTTATCTCTATACTTCAATCCTCTTCTCCTGTGTCATAGACAACCATTTTATTGTGTTTATTTGTGTATTTTTTATATGCTAAAAAATGATTTTCTATTGTTTTCTTTGCATATATTTTTAATTTTTCTACCTGGTTTCATGGTATATGACATTCTGTTTCTTACTTTTATACAACACAATATATATTTTAAGGTCTCTCTTCATTGTAAAATAGTCTTCATTGCCTTAATCAGCAGTGTGTAGTCATGACATTTTACCTCTTCTCATACTGACACAGAGATTGCTTCCATTTTCTGGCACTGCAAATGACATTTTCATAAACACATTGTGCATGTTGGGCTTGCATCTTTTTCCTTTGGGACATGAACACACCCTCCCAGGCTATACTGTCAGCAGCACACAAGAAGACCTGAGTCTCCACACCTCCACCAACACTGGGATTTACCCTTCTCTCCAATGTCTTTCAGTCACTTGATATAAAAGGATATACTTTATTTCAATTTGCATAAGCATAGATTTCACAATAATTTGGATGATATATTCGTGACATTATTTTCATTAAAAAAATATATATCCGTTCAGCCGGGACCGGTTTGGCTCAGTGGATAGAGCGTCGGCCTGGGGACTGAAAGGTCCCGGGTTCGATTCCGGTCAAGGGCATGTACCTTGGTTGCGGGAGCATCCCCAGTAGGGGTTGTGCAAGAGGCAGTCTATACTGTCAGCAGCACACAAGAAGACCTGAGTCTCCACACCTCCACCAACACTGGGATTTACCCTTCTCTCCAATGTCTTTCAGTCACTTGATATAAAAGGATATACTTTATTTCAATTTGCATAAGCATAGATTTCACAATAATTTGGATGATATATTCGTGACATTATTTTCATTAAAAAAATATATATCCGTTCAGCCGGGACCGGTTTGGCTCAGTGGATAGAGCGTCGGCCTGGGGACTGAAAGGTCCCGGGTTCGATTCCGGTCAAGGGCATGTACCTTGGTTGCGGGAGCATCCCCAGTAGGGGTTGTGCAAGAGGCAGCTGATCGATGATTCTCTCTCATCGATGTTTCTAACTCTCTATCCCTCTCTCTTCCTCTCTGTGAAAAATCAATAAAGTATATTTAAAAAAATATATATATATCCGTTCACTAAATGATGAAGTGGAAATTAGATAACTTGTTAAAGAAAGATAACCAAGCCCATTCCTTAAATTCATCCTATGTTTTAAATTAGAACTTCTGGTTCTTTATTAAATGTCATTTCACTTCACATACATGTTTAAATCATAGCACATTTAAGCTAAAAGTAATCTTAGCGATATAGACCAAGCTTTTGGTTTTAACTGTGAGAACAGTTTCAGATTTTGGAAAATTTTTGGAATCATATGGGTTTAAAATGTAAATAAATTTTGGTTTAGATATAGTATAATATCAATGCTGATATAATCATACTCCAATATTTCTAATTTTTCTCACTTTTGTCTGAGCTTCAAGGCACATGGTATATAATACATTGTAGTTGCCCTCTTAATTCTTTGCCAAATCCTTTGATGAGTCTCACCTTCTTCAACATTTTTTTAAACAGCAATTTGGAGAGAGACATCATCAAGACTCCATCTCTGTGGTACTCTCATTTTATTGAAAGCTATGTGCTTTTGAAGGGATTTAAAAAAAAAAAAAAAAAAAAAAAAAAAAAAGAAGAAAATTTGATGTCAGGTGATCCCCTTTGTCATAGGTCTAAATGTTCCATAGATGAAAATGCAAAGGTAGATATATACTCAGTTTTTTTCTATTTATGGCAGTAGATTGAATTTCAATTTGCAGTGTAATTTATACCTTTCTAATTTATTGAAGCAAAACACCACAAGCAACACAGAAACCTGGTTTCCCTGATTTCTTGCTACTTTTCTGTCCAATTAGCTTTTTATTTATTTCTTCCCCATAGCCTAAACACAGCACAATTACTTAATTTTATTTTCTAACTCTATTTTGCTTTAGTAGACTTCAAGAAGGAAGATTTCTCACTCTGAAAGAAGGATTCCTATATGCCTTTGATGGTTATTTGTTTGGTCAATATAGCATATGTTTTGTTCCAGATTCTCTCTTAATGAGCATTTAATTCTTCAGTATTATTAGTAAATCTTTTCTCTATAAATATTGATGATTCATTAAATATAATAGTTGCAGCATGACACTGGTGTTTATTTTGTTTTTAACTTTTTCTCTAAACCACAGATAATTATAAAAATAGTAATTAGTACAACAATAAAATTCCTCCAATCCTTTCCTTTTTTATCTTTTTGGGGGTCCAGCTCAATTTCACCTAGATATGAAAATTGATTTATATTGTTGACAGTACTTCTGATGCTACTGCTTTATGTATTCCACAGGTTTCCTTTAAACTATTACTTAAATTCCAAGGAGAATTGCAAATGGCTATAACCTTTTTATGATAGAACTAGATGTATCTCTTAAATGGGTAACTCTCTAAGAACTGAAATATTTCATCACTAACAGAAATAAAACACTTAAACTGCTTTTACATTTTCACCACCACTTGAGGGTGAGAAGGAATAATGAAAACCAAGAATTCAACAAAGAACATAAAAATCCTTATTTTTTTCTGTGCTTTTACCCATATTATAAAATTGTAAAATTCAAAAATATAGAAAGTTTATTTTAAATATATATTTACTCAAACAGATCATAACTGAAATAAATTCTGTACAAAAACTATGGACTAAAGCAGCAGTTGTCAACCTTTTGGGACCTCATGGACAACCAGTGGTCTGCGGGCCACCAGTTGGTGACCGTTGGACCAAAGGATAAGCATCTTTGTAGAAATAGGATCACTGTGTAGTACGTAGGGCTTCATTCACTCTATGGAGGAAGATTAATTGCTTCCAATCCACAGCTCATCACAACTGGAACCTTTACCAGGTATACCGATTAATAATGAAGATTTTGTAATCAAAGAAAACACGATAATTTCAATAGAAACATCAGAAGTGCTTTATTCAAAGTAATGTTCATCACTAGCTACACATTTCCCCCATTTTTCAGGTAATTTGTGGATACTATCCCAATAGAACTTTTCTTGTTTTGAGGCAAACCATTCAGAGATCCAATTTTCCACTTTTCTTCGTACGTTTTGAAGTGCTGCTCAGAAAGTACGTGTGCTTTCAGAACAAGTGGTAATCTGAAGGAGCAAGGTCTGGTGAAAATGGAGGGAGGGTTAATACTTCCCAGGCAAGATCTTTTAAGGTGTCTTTAACTGGTTTTGAAGTGTGTGATGGTGCATAATCATGAAGCAAAATTACTTTGCTGTGTCTTCTAGCATATTCTGATCAATTCACAATCAAAGCGTGGTTCAAATTAATTATTTGTTGTTGGTAGCATTCAGTGTTAATGGTTTCATCTGGTTTTACAAGCTCATTATACACCACACCTTCCTGATCCCACCAAAGGCAGAGCATTGTCTTCTTTCCAAAGCAATTTGGCCTTGCAGTCAGTCAATGTTGATGGTTGACCTGGATCAGGGGTCTTCAAACTACGGCCCGTGGCCACATGCGGCCCGCAGAGGAGTCTGATCCTGCCCGCCAGGTTTTTTGGGCAGTGAGCACAGCCGAGGTGTTACAGTAGGAATTAGTAGTTCATATAGTCCGGCCCTCCAGCTCTCTGAGGGACCGTGATCTGGCCCCCACTTTAAAAAGTTTGAGGACCCCTGATCCTGGATCAACCTATGATTTTGTGCATTTGGGATTTTCAAAATAAATCCACTTTTCATCACCAGTCACAATTCCATGCAAAAATAGACTTTCATGCCATTGAAGCAACATTTTACTGATGACTTTTTGGTTTTCCATTTGTCTTTCCTTCAGTTGATGTGGCACCTATTTTCCTCCCTTTAAAATCTTTCTCATTGCTTGTAAATCATTGGAAATTGTTTGCTGAGCAATGTTTAATCTTTCTGCAAGTTGTTTTTGTGTTTGACATGCATCTTCATCCAATAAGGCTTATAATTGTTGGTCTTCAAACTTTTTCAGTTGACCTGGCCTTTTTTGTCTTTCACATAGAAATCATCACCTTTAAAGCATTTAAACCAGCATTCACAAGTATCTTGAGATGGAGCATGTTCCCCATAAGCTTCCCAAAGAATATGATAATGTTGAGCAGCACTTTTCTTCAAAGTAATGAATTAAAACTTCCTGCAAATGCTCTTTTTTTGGCACTAAATTCGACATTTTTAAACGTAAACATATCTATGATGTTAATACCTTCAGAAAATTTGGCATATGAAGTTTTACAGCTTGCTCTCAATACAACAAAATAGCATACATATCAAATCGCAAATTTATCAACATAGTGTAACTCCATCTATTGAAAAAAATCCGCATTAACCGGTATGCATGGTATATTTTGTCCCAACTCATTACTCAACATAATTATGAAGATACTTAATTGAGACTAAAACTAAAAAAACAAAAAACAAAAGAAAGAGAAATCAGATACTGTAGATTATAACCTACCTAATTCATAGCTGTCCTATATAATAAAGAGATAATAGGCCAGATAACCTTCCGGGTGACCTTCTGGATGACCTTTCAGACGATTGTCTGGGTAACCTTCCAGATGAAGGTGGGGCTGCAAGAGCCGAGCCTCTTGCACAAATTTTGTGCATCGAGCCTCTAGTATATATATAAATAGGAAAAGCCATAGTAAGTGTGTTATGAGTGACTCAATTCAGTATAATCCATAGGCCCTTTTAGGTGCCTTTGCTGAGTCATCAGTAATCAGACTTCCCAGGAGACCATGGAGGGGGTACATTTGCTATTTTCTGAGTCAACATAAATAGGACACTAACTGGTGTACCACAGCAAATCAGAAATGCCATCCTGTCCCCAGTGCGGATGCACTTGAGTGGCATAGCTACAGTAGATCATATGGGATGAACTAATAGCTAGAACGATGAAAGGTTGAGTCATTTTACACCTGTGAGCATGGAGGAAAACAAGATTTCTATGTGTGATTATTAAGGTTTTCAATCTTTGTCAAATGATAAATTCCCATTTTAAAGTACATTCTACATGCATTAGTCAATAATACTTTTATGAATTTAGGATGACATTCACAAGCTTGATATTACCTTCACTCTTTGTATTTAAGCTTTAAGTAAATATTTGGCTAGTTAATACAGTTTATCTTTGTAACTGATAGAGTGTAATTTGATTAGATGCTCAAAATCTGCTTCTGTTTTCTCTTTTAAAATAATAAATTTTGCCCTAACCAGTTTGGCACAGTGGATAGAGCCTCGGCCTGCAGACTGAAAGGTCCCAGGTTCGATTCTGGTCAAGGGCATGTACCTTGGTTGCAGGCACATCCCCAGTAGGAGGTGTGCAGGAGGCAGCTGATGGATGTTTCTCTCTCATCAGTGTTTCTAACTCTCTATCCCTCTCCCTTCCTCTCTTTAAACAAGCAATAAAATATATTAAAAATGTAAAATAATGATCAATTATCTCCTTAAGTTGACTGGTATAAGTATCTTTTTGTATTTGAAATAGCACTGGCTCCTGTTTTAAGCTCTTAGTTCTTTATAATATAACCTGGTAAAAACTTTGACAATACATAACTAATGCCCCGCTAGTATGACTTAGCAGTTGAGTGTCAATCCAGGAACAAAGAAGTAGTTGGTGTTATTCCCAGTCAGGGCACATGCCAGGGTTCCTGCTCAGCCCCAGTAGATGCTGTGCAGGGAGCAGCCGATCAATGATGGTCCTCTCTCATCGATGTTTCTAACTTTCCATTCCTCTCCCTTCCTCTCTCTCTAAAAATCAATAAACACACCAGTGATTGCATAAATAAGTGGAATAACAAATTGATATTTCTCTCTTTCTCTAAAATCATTTAATAAATAAAACAAATAGCTAGTTCTTTGATGAGATGAATGAAATTGTCAAAATTCCAGCAAGACTAGTTAAAAAACAAAGAGAAGACACAAATCTGGAATATAAGACCCTGCAGACATCAAAAGGATAATTAAGGAATAGTACAAACAACTCTATACATATAAATTTGAAAGTGTGAATCACATAGTCCAATACCTCTACAAAGATAAACTATCAAGACAGACTAAAGAAGAAATAGAAAATCTCAAAAACTTGGGGAAACCAAGATGGCAGCATAGGGTAGACACTCGAATGCAGCCTACCACAACAAATTTGAATTTAGAACTGGAAAACAGGGGAAACATCACCCCTGAGGCGCCGGACAGCTGGCTAAGAGGAGGCTCTGCCATCTGGGAAGGAGAGAGAAGGCACGCTGAACCTCAGGAACTGTGAAGAGCACGATGAGGAGCGGGAGCCACCACCGCGGCTGCCACTGCCGGGCGCTGGCAAGGAGCCGAGCAACAGGGCCCCCCGGGGGGAGGTGCCTCTGGGCCTGCGACCGCTGATCACAGGCCACGGAGCCGAGGTGCCGCTGGGCCTGGCGGAGCCGACCCCAGCAACAGGCTGAAGCCGCGCAGGAGGCCGCGGAGAACAAAGGCCAGCCTGCTGAGCTTCCAGGATGAGGAGGAAGAAACTGAAGAAGTTTTCAATGTGAAGAAGTCAAGTTATAGCAAAAAGATAGTAAATTTACTTAAGAAAGAATACAAAGAAGATCTTGAAAAATCGAAGATTAAGACAGAACTCAACTCATCAGCCAACATTGCAACATAAATGCGTTTAAAAAAAAAAAAAAAAAAAAGACAGAATGTTGGAGCTGCCGTGGCCAGGCCCAGAGCGGCCAGGCCCGGGGCAGTGGTAGCCAGGCCGGGAGCAGCCAGGCCCGAAGCAGCAGCATCCAGGCCAGGAGATGCAGCAGCCTGGCCCGGAGCAACAGGCCAGGAACAGCTCACTCCTTGCCTGCCCATGACCCAGGGCTGCTTCTCAGACATGGCTGGAAACTTTTGGGGGAACTTGAGGGTCTGCTGAATCAAGTGATGAAGGCTTAGATCTGGATGTGTTGAGTTGTTGGAGTGCTGGGGTGTTGATCTATGAGTGCCTTGTGCGGGGTCTGGATGAGGTTGGTTGATCTATTTGGATGTGTCTTTTGTTTGAAGTGTATCCTTGGGAATGTGGAGGTATATTGATTTGAGAAAATGCTAAGTAATTGATTTGCTACCTGAAAAATTTAAAGTTCTGAAAGTTTAAGGTCTCTTGCCAAAAAGAGGTTTTAAAGCTAACACCTTAATTTTAATGGAGAAAGGGGAAGACAAGCCCTTCCCACCCAGAACAGGTAATCCAATTCCAGCCAGCAGCTATCTTTAAACAATGTGTTCATTTACATTTGAATGGCTACACCTTTTGATAGCCCAAGGGCAAGTTTACATGTAAACAAGTTTGCTTCTCAGTTCCCAGGGCAGAAAAAAACAAGGTTGAAAATTATTAGATTTTAAAATTTATTCTTAAAAATATAAAAGTTTATTAATTAAAAAAAAACCAAGGGAATGAAAAACCCTGGTGAACAATATTAACTGTTGATTATAATAGAATCAGAGATATGGGAGGGGAGTGAACTGACAATTATCAGGGAAAAGGGGAGTGGTGGGTGCGGGAAGAGACTGAACAAAAACTGTGCACCTATGGATGAGGACAATGGGGCTTGGGGAAAGGGCAGAGGGTGGGGTGGGAACCTGGTGGAGGGGGGAAAAAAATGAGGAACTTTTGTAATAATATGAACAATAAAGATTGATTTAAAATAAAAATAATAAAATCTCAAAAACTTAAAACTCTTAAAGAAATTAAATTCATAGTTTAAAAATCTTCTCAATAACAAATACCCAGTCTCTAATGAGTTACCTGAAATTTTTTACCAAATGTTGAAAGAATTAACACTAATTCTATAATCTCTTCTATAAACTACGAGAGAACCCTTTTCAATTCATTTACTGAAAATCCTATTAACTTGATATAAAAACCAAGGATGGTACAAAAGAGAAAACTGCAGATCAATATCTCTTATGAATATAGATGCAAAATTCTTAAAACAGTATCAAATAGAATTAACTAGTCTGCCAAATGGGGTTTATTTCAGTGAGAAAAGGTTGGCTCATTGTTCAAAATCAATGTAATCAATTATATTCACTATCTAAAGAAGAAAATCACATATTTATATCAATCTATGTAGAAATAAGCAATGACCGAGTTAACGCTATTCATGCCAAAAATCCTCAGAAGAATAGCAGAGGGGAACAATTAAAAAATAAAAGCTACAGCTAACATTATACCATTGGTGAAAGACTGAATATTTTTCCTCTAAGACTGGAAACAATACAAGGGTGTCTACTCTCAAAACTTTTATTCATGACTGTTGCCAAATACAAGAAAAACAAGCCAAACAAATACAGGCTGGGAAATAAGAAGTTACTTCTATGTAGAAAGTCCTAAGGAATCAATGAGAAAACTCATAAAGGACATACGAGTTCAGCAAAGTCACAGGATACAAGATAAACTTACACATCAAATGTATTTCTATGTACATTATAATTATCACATGGACACCAATATTAAAAATATCAACTATAATTTGAAAAACAATAACTAAATATGTAGCTACCATGACAATCAACAATTCCATTCTGGGTCTTTTATTCCAGAGAAATAAAAATTTATATTCACATAAGAAACCTGAAAAAAATGTTTATAGCAGCTTCATTCATATAGCCAAAGAACAGGAATTAGCCAGATGTCCTTCACCAGGTGACTGTTTAATATAACATGATATATCTATACCAGAGACTACTACTAAGCAATAAAAAAGGATGAACTTTTGGTGCATGAATAACCTGGGTGAATTTACAGAGGAGTTATGAGAAAAGAAAAAAAAAAAAGAAAAGCCAATACCATCATGTCATATACTGTATGATTTCATTCATAAAACATGATTGAAGAAATTATAGAATGGACAACAGAGTTGTATTGTAGTTGCCAGGAGGATAGAAGGGGTGGGGTTGGGAGGAAAGTATGTATGGCTATGAAAAAGCAATGTAAGATATGCTGGAGTGATGGAAATATTCTATATCCTGACTATAAGTGTTGTACTGTGGTTTTGCAAAATGTTGCCATTGGAGGAAAAAATGTAAAGATTTCATGGGACCTCTCTGAATTATTTTTTACAACTGCATGTGACGTAAAAAATAATCTCAAAATAAAACCTTAATTTAAACATCAAACAATAATTATTATAATTTTAATATATGCATCTTGGTCTTATCAACATCTGAAAAAAGCCTAAAATTAATTTTATTTAGATTTTAGAAAATAGAAAATATAGAAAATGTCGATATAAAATGACTTCTACATTTGCTTTTCTCCTTATATAGCCAGTATATTGGCAGCAATTTTTTTTACAGTGAGATTTTCATCAGGAGACATGCCTAGTATCATTTAACATGGACATGTGCCAAAAGCAGATCCTGTCTAATTATCATGTGTAAGTGTGTTCTCTGCTGAAGAGTTTAATTCTCACCAAACATATCTAGCAATCAGAGAAAAACATAACCAATTTGTAGCACCAACCTACAATTAGCTCACACACATTTTCCTCTTACCTTTTCAGTGAGAAAAATGTTTTCAAAATAACAACAATATGCATATACTTTCACTAAATATGTGCTTGCCTGTTCAATTAATAAAATAAGTTTTGAATATGCAGTGCTTATTTAGTAGAGGCATAAAAAAGCCATTGTATTAAAGTTTAGGGAAAATAAAATATTGCCAGTGATTCTAGAAATATCTTAACCAAATTATGACACAATAAAACTTCCATACTATGTAATGAACGAATTTCATTTTAGCAAATCCTGAAAATAATACATGCGATGACAGCTGGATTTAAATATCCTCTTTAAAAAAAAAGACATTAGCCCACATTTTAAAATTTTATGTCAAATTAAGCCACCCTAGATTAGAACTGTCATAATTATATACTTATCTCCTTTACATTTCCAAAAGCAATGTTATTGTACAAAAGAAACTTTTCTATGAATACTTGAAAAACAATATGGTATTCAGTGCCTTGAAAATTATCCTTTTGTCTCTGACTAGGGTACATGCCAAAGATAATTAAAGCAAGCAAGAAAGCCCCTCAATAGGAAAAATTATTTGGGCAAGAATCACGATTTGGGTCAGATCGGTTACACCCGATTGAAGACCGTAAGACAATGGTAATGTTACTTACATTTTAGCATTGCCGGAACATTCTTCTTGGCTTTTCATTGGGGACTAGGGGAAATTATGTAATTATTAAGTATAATGAATGATGCTTTTTTAAAAAAGAGATTGTTTCACAGGGCGAAAAGATGGCCTGCCAAATTTATCTACGTGCCTTTCTCGTTTTCTCCCCTAAAGCACAAGTAATTGCTCTCTGTTTAGTCTTTGCCTGTTCTATGAAACTTACTTTGAAGATAGTCATACAAAGCGGTGGCATGAACAATAAGAGGTACTTTGCAGACGAGGTGTTATTTAATTAAATATAAAAGGCTAATTTTAAATAATGCTGTGCTCCCAGTAATGAGACAGCTCTGACTGAAGGCCACTAGAGTGCTTTTAGCACAACCCTCAGCCACGGGTATTGAGCAGAGTGGTTGTCCCTTCACAACCATGTCCTCATTTCTCTTTGATCGGTTATAATAGTATCTTTTAATATTAATATTAACAAACTTTTTAAATATTAATATACATCATATATATTTATATAGTACATTTATTGTATATACATAAATTCTATATATAGATGTCAATGTAGAAGGGCCAGAGAGCATATTACAATGCCAAATTATGTCTTTCTTTTATTAATCTAGCAACATACAATAGGGGTATTTTTTTAAAATATTTATTGTTGGAAGTATTACCTATGATTCATTTTTCCTCCCACTGACCTCCTCTAGCTCACCCTGGTCCCATCTCAGGCCTTCACCACCCTATTGTCTGTGTCCATGGGTTATGCATATATGTATACAAGTTCTTTGGTTGATCTCTTCCCACCCACCCACCCCCTCCCCTGCCTTCCCTCTGAGATTCAACAGTCTGCTCCATGCTTCTACAGGTAGGGGAGTCACCATCATTAAATTATTAGCTGAACATTTTGAGTCAGCATCATTAAATTATTAGCTGAACATTCCAGTGACAGTAGAGCAGAGCATTAGCTTATTAGGCCATGTAGATCTAGACCATTTAGTGAATTCAAATGTTTCTTCGGAATTAAAGAACTGTATCAATCCTTTCCTTTGCCAAATCCTACTGCATCCTCTTCCACGTTCCCTTTTAGTTGCATCTGTCATGTAGCAATACATTAACACCATATTCAGACACCCTTGAACTGTGTTGTCTTGAATACTAATATCTCACAACTCGCATTTAGATACTACCAGTATCTAAATGCGAGTTGTGAGATATTAGTATTCTTGAATAATCAAATAATCAAAGAATTATTGATTGATGGTAGGTGTTAACTCATTGATCAATATAGACATATGAAGTAGACCTATCATCCCCAAGCTAAGGGGTTACCTTCCCTTGCAAAGGCCATGGTCAGGACACACAAGCCTAGTATACTGGGATATTAATAAATGTGAATTTTAAAGGACCCGTGGGCAAATATGTTAAGCAAATAGAAAATGAAACGATTTTTGTTTGTTTGACTGTAGACTCTCTCAGAACTTTTATTACATTAATGAGCACATTAAGTGGGACACATTTTGGGAAATGCTCATCCTTCCAAAGGATTAGTGGGAAGAAGGGCTCTCTGAATAAAGACACACGTAATATCCATTGTTTCCCAACAGACATTAGCAGAATTGCCTGGCTGAGTTGTCTGGCCCAGGTACATAAGAATAATAAATTTAAAAGAATCATCTGCTGCCCATTTTTTCATTTGCTGTGATATTTGATCCAAACTATTTCATGTCTCCCATTTAACTTCTTGAATAAAAAAAAATTAAAGCTAAAAGCAGGACTAGCGCAGGAGAAGAGCAATAGAGGGCCAGGGCTCGGCCAGCGCGCTCTATTTTTGAAGCAGCCTTTTATTCCTGCATCTCTGATATCCACGGCCTAGCTTTCAAAAACACTTCTCTTGTGACTAGGTTCCTTTTATCTTTCCCATTTTGTTAAAGGAGTTAAATGGAAGGTATTCTGAAACTCCAATTTAGCTTTTATTTTTCAATAAAAAATGACAGTCGAAAAACAGTGTAACCGCAGGAGAGGCAGGGCAACCTGGCACAGAGGGGGCAGATGCCTGCTGAGCTGGGACTACAAAGTGTTTGGATAGCACGCTCACCAGGCTTTCTAAATACCTTGGCCAGCCACTGTAAGAAGAAGGCAAATAATAGTCTTCAACTTTGAATTCACAGGGCTCTTTCTACTGTCATGAAATTTTTATTTAAAGAAAACTAAAAAGAGACAATTTGAATACAGCTTTTGAATACCCTAAATGCACTTGTTTTGATTTGATGTGCCTTTGTGCTGTATCTTAGAAAGTGTCAATTTTATGTCTTCATTTTTAAGTCAAACAGTTAATCCCTGAGACCTAACTAACGTTAACTCTCATTCAACAGCAGGTCCTTAAGTAATATTTACTGAATTTATACAGTGTTGTCTTAAATTGTGAACATAAATAGCCTCAATAAATAACTTTCTAAAAAATAATATATATATTTAGAAAAGACTGAAGTTTGACTCAAGTTTGACAATCACTGAATAATTTTAGAACAATACCTCAATCTCATTTTCCTAAGGTATACAGTAGATATTTAGAATATGATGCTTTATTTTATTTTTTTGTCAGCACCATGCAGGGCTACGGGTGGTCTTGCTCACTAATTTATGTTAAGGATGGTGGGTATGCATGGATATCATTAATAATTGGTAGAAGACTGTGGTATAGAAAGTTTCATACTGAGTACAATGTAACAAAGCAATATACTGAATGAAATACAACAAACTTTTGCAAATATCGTCAGTCTTATTTTTAAAAATGCCAAATAAGAAAGGAATTCATTGTTGACAAATGGAGACCTAGAGTTGAGTAGAGTTGAGCTGAAGAAGGGGCAGATCTTTCCAAGAGCAGCCTTCAGAGAGGCAAAAGGGACCCTGACCCTTGGGTCTACTGTCTTAAGAAGTAAATTCCATGGTCTCGGAGTAGATCTGAATGTTCTATTCTACTTGACTTTAACTTGCTCCTGGATGGAGATAATTTTAACTCATTAAAGCTAAATGACCCTGGATTTTGCAGTGGCTTCTTTAGTGTCCACGCATTTTTTTAGAAGATGAGTGAAGTTAAAATATTGGTGAGAATGATACATGCAAGTTTCCACATTTTCTGTGGCTCTCACTAATTCCCAGTGAGAAATGAAGACTCCAAAATAAGAACTTTTTTCCTACTTGCCAGCATAAGAAATCAAATGTTAATTTCTTTTATATTCGATGAATATACTACATGAATAACTATAAAGTAATTCAAAGCACCTGTGTTGATTTTAAGAGTTTACAACTGAGTCTTAAGATTGATGAAGTGATTTCTCCAAATGTCAGTAGAAAAAGTAAAACATAAAAGCTGAATTACTTAGTCTCTTTTAAAGAGATAGCATTTGCAGTGGAGTGTTGGAATTAAGATACTGTACTCAAATAAGACTTGCCCAGGGTTGAATATCATTTATTAGCAGTGTAACTTAGAGCAAATTATTATTATTATTATTATTATTATTATTATTATTATTTTAATATATTTTATTGATTTTTTACAGAGAGGAAGGGAGAGGGATAGAGAGCTAGAAACATCGATGATGAGAGAAACATTGACCAGCTGCCTCCTGCACAACCCCTCCTGGGGATGTGCCCACAACCAAAGTACATGCCCTTGACCGGAATCGAACCTGGGACCTTTCAGTCCGCAGACCGATGCTCTATCCACTGAGCCAAACCGGTTTCAGCTTAGAACAAATTATTTAACTCCTCTGTGCCTCAATGTCTTCCTTTGAAAGGGGGTGCTAATAATACCTACAAAGAGTTATTCTGTATTTTAAAAGAGTTTCACAAACTACTTTAGAAAGTATCTGAAATGTGATTAAGTGTACCATGATTATTAGATGTTATAACAGCGTGGAAGGCCGGCTAAGGCACACAATTTCCCCTTGTTCACTTGGTTATCAGATTAACAATTTCCATCTCAGTCCACTTCTAGTAATAGCTGCTCTAGAGAGGAAATGTTTACCGAGGCCTCTTTTTAGCAGTAGTTACAAATTCACCAAAAAATAAAATTAACTGGAAGAATATAATAGAAAGAACTGGGGGGGGGGGGGGGGGGGGCGTGGGGAAGCAAGCTCTATGATGTTCACATCTAAATCTTCCTACATTGCTTTTAGTGGCATGTTTTGTGGCTGTTCTTTGGTGCCCTTTCAACATAAAGTAGATTACCCAATAGATTTCACTTCATAAGCATTTGTTTAATTTCTGTATATATAAATTATTCTGACTTAAGTCTTTTTGGTGAAGAGAAAATCTTTAAAACTTGGCTTTTCACTAACAATAAAAGAAACTATCCCTGAACTTAAAATACACTCATAAAGACAGTTTAAACTTACAAATGATTGCATCAAATCACTAGAAATCAAAATGTAATCATTTAAAAAATCTTTAACCACGTTGACACACATTGTTGGTCACTCTAAAGTTAGAGAACAGACATACCATGTGGATTATTTAACTTCCATTAAAGAAACAAGATTAACTCTTATGCAGGTCCTCTCATAATGAGGAAAGCCATCTGCTATATTCAGAAAGGTTCCTGGATTTTGACTCTCATTTGCTTCCTACATTATAGCTCCCATTCGATAATGCTGACCAATTAACAGATTGATTGCATTTTGTCTATTTTGACTTTATGGAAGGAAAGCTTCTTGAGAGTGTGATGGCAGAAATGGTATAACCAAAGGACATGTGAGTCTATCACCTGGAGATAAGTCATTACTTAGGCAGAAAGAGTTCCTATTAAGGATGGAATATGTGGTGCAGAACCTTCATGACTATATTAAAGAGATTTAAATTTCAACATATCCTTTTGCCCACTGCCTGAGGAAGTAGAAAATAGGCTTATTGCCTAGATAATTTAGAACAGCCTTTTCCTTTGCTGAAATTGTCTGAAAAATTGTGTCAATTGTCTTCTCTCAAGACATAAAGCTCTTTTGCTGAAATTTATGAAACACTGGTTTGACTAGTTGAAGACACTCAGGAATTCCTATGCCCTAAATTCAACATCACTATTAAAAAGTGTCCTTTCTGTTACCTTGTAGCACTTAAGCTGAAGGTTAGTTCTTAAACAGCTTCTGTTTTTAATTTTTGGAATGAAAATAATATATACTCATTAGGGAAAATCCAAACAAGGCAGGCACATATAAAGTATAAGTCAGGGCATCCTCATTCAAATACCCCTGCCCTACTAATCTCAGTAGAACTATCCTAGACTTTTTAAAAAAAATTAACTTTATTGTTGAAAGTATTACAGATGTCCCCTCCTTGTACCCTTTCCCATTTACCCTCTCCACCCAGCTCCCTTCCCCTCACCATTGTCTGTCCATGGGCTATGCATAGCTATATAATAAAAAAAACCAATGGCCATAACAACCAAACCAACCAAACGAACAGTCACCAGGTAGTGCATGAATCACCTCTCGGTCCCTCCCCTGCTGCCCAAAGGCTCCTATCACAGCAAGGCTGGTGGCCGGAGGATGGGTGTGGTGGCAGGCAGGTGGGCGGGGTGAGGCGGGTGCAGTGAAAGTCAGGGCCTGATCCACAGCTGCTTTGGAGGCTGTGGATCAGGCTCAGAGATAGAGAGAGGCCTGTAGAGAGAGGAGGGGCCTGATCAACAGATGCCACAGCTGTTGTGGATCAGGCCTGGAGATAGTCCCAGAGAGAGAGCCAACTGTCAGCGGCGCAGTTCTGGATTTCAGAAGAGCTCATGGCTGCAGGGAGCCAGAACTTTTGATGCTGACTGGCACAGAAACCGACTAATCAGAACCTAATCTGGGTGAACTATGAAGGCAGAACCTAAGGTGGGGGCTGAGAAGCGGTTTTAAGGGTAACAGCTGTTTGGTGTAAGGTGTAAGAAAGTGGTTCAATTTTTAATAACTGGTTTGAGAGTATAGTGCATATGGTTGGCTATCAGTCCAAATATAGGGGATATGTATTTTTATCTACCAAAAGCATCTCCTCCTGCTGAAAAAGGCTTTTCCCCCCATTTAAGCAATCCTATCCTATATAATATATTTATACTAATAAAGGGGTAATATGCTAATCGACCAGGTCAACTGGCCATCTCCCAGACATCCAACTCCCTTCAAGACAAAGCCATGGTGCTGGGGGCTGAGGCAGAAGCATTAGGGGCAAGATCAGGCTGGCAGGGGAGAGTAGTTAGGATCAAGATCAGGCTGACAGAGGGTTAGGGGCGAGATCTGGCTGGCAGGGAAGGGCAATTGGGGGCAACTATTCCAGCAGGGGAGGGCCACTGGGAGCAACCAGGCCGTCAGGGAAGGGCATTTGGGGACAAGACCAGGCAGGCAGGGGAGGGCTGTTGGGGCATTAGGCAGGCAGGCAGGGGAATGGTTAGGAGCCAGTAGTCCTGGATTGTGAGAGGGATGTCCAACTGTGGGATTGGGCCTAAAATGGCCGTTGGACATCCCCAAAGGGGTCCCAGATTGGAGAGGGTACAGGCCTGGCTGAGGAACACTCCCCTTTTTTCCCCCATGCACAAATTTCATGCCCGGGGCCTCTAGTATGCATATAAATTCACTAGTTAATCTCTTCCCATCCCCACCCCTCACTCTTCCCTCTGAATGATGTCAGTCTGTGTATGCTTCAATGTCTCTGGATCTTTTTTGTTCATCAGTTTATTTGGTTCATTAGATTCCACGTATAAATGATATCATGTGATACTTTCCTTTCTCTGACTGGCTTATTTCACTTAGCATAATCCTCTCCAGGTCCGTCCATAGTGTCTCTTAGTATTCCATTGTGTAAATGTACCACAGGTTTTAATCCACAGATCTACTGGGAGGCACTTGGGCTGTTTCTAAATCTTAGTTATTATAAATAATGCTTCTATGAACATAGGGTTGCATATATCTTCTGACTGGTGTTTCTTAGGATATATTCCTAGAAGTGAGATCACTGCTTCTAATCCTAGATTTTTTTACAGTGTGCATGCATGTACATTGTATCTACCTGGTGCACATAATATACAGCATAAATATACAGCATATACATGCAAATGGCTTGTTTTTCTACTATAGGCTTTTTTAGTTAATAGTATATCCTAAAGATCTTTCCAAGTCAGCACAATGAAGTCTACATGATCAAAGCATTAAAAAGTGCCCAATATATTCATGATGAATTTTATGGTAGGAATTTCAAAATAAAAGGCAAGATGCAGTGATTGGATGTCAATTTAACCCAAGTGGAACCTTTTTGGTACCATTTAAGTTAGCACAAAGCATTATCAAGCAACTATAGTACTACTGAAATTCTTGATAACTCTGACATGGATGCCATATGGATAACTAAATAAAGCAAGTTAAAATTCCGAGTAGTAGTTTCTGTATGTTTGCTGCATAAGCTTGGTATTTTTAATCAAAAAATAATAGCCGGACAATTCTTACTATGAATCTTTACATAGACCTTATTGGATTAGAAACTTATCTAGTTGCTCATACTTTATATAAAAAAGAAAGATTATACCTCTTTCTAGCATTTTGTTCATGAATTTGATTTAAAAAGGCCTTATGATTATCAATCTCTTATTTCCTATCTCTATGTAGTACTCTCTCTCATTGATATAGAGCAAATTACACTAAAAGCTGAATTCTCTTCAAATCCATTTTATCTCATTAATGTAAAATGTGACAAATTTACCTTATTTCTTTTGATACCATGAGATATGTAAATATCCTTAAAACAAATTAAACAGATGTCTGCTTTTTAAAAGAAAAATGTGTATTGGGAGAATATGGAGACATTTTTAAATAAGAGGCATTTATTATTATGTATTTACAAAAATCACTGCAAATGAAAGGGAAAATGTTCTTCCAAAGACACACAGTGCAGTAAGAGAACAAGAAAATGTGATCTGAAAGCTTTCTTCAGATAGGAACAGAGTAGAAATATAAGGACCAGGAAATGCTTGTTAGAATGCTAAACTCTTATGAAATTATGAATGCACACTTTACTAAAAAAGGAGAGAAAGAATTCCTACACACTTGATCAATCAGATATTTTGACAAAGAGAAAGATCAATTATGAGTTACATAGGTGCAGCCTGAAAATTTACTTATTATGGAGGCATAGAATGTAAATTAACTGCCTGAATGTCTTCACTTTTGTGGACAAAAAGTGGCAAACAGCTAAAATTAAGGGGAAATAATGATAAAGGCAAACTTAAAAAGGAAAGTCAAAATCCTAAATATCACTTCAGTTACATTCATCAACAGTGATGAATGCTTTATGGGTAATATTCCAGGATTATTAGAACTTCAATGGCATATAACTGAAAACCATTTCTCATGTTCTTCATATGAGAAAATGTATCCTCTAGCCATACTTTCCAATTAACATCAATGATAAGAAACCTCTTACTAGATCAATGATTCTAGCACAAATAAAAAGATAAATGCTTTGCATTTTTGCCCATTACTATTGGAAAACCTTGTGAATTAAATATTTTGCCTAATGTTAGCATAAATATTTTCAGAAACATGCAAATAGTCTAACCCAAGATAACATAAACATCGAGGACATATTATTATCAATTTACATCCATTATTCAATCTTTCATTTATTTATTCATTCATAAAATATTAATCCATTTCACTCAACAAATATGCATTATAAGCCTTCATAAATGACATTTTCATGGCTTCAAAGTATTATAATTTTTTAAAAATCATTCACTTTGCTTCAGGAGTTTATTGTCTGCAGGGTAGGCACATGTTGTGACAGAAATATTACAAACAATGTGCTAAGTACTACTACAGGGCTAAAATTAAGTGCAATAGAATAAATAATAAAGAAAAAAGAGTTGGAAAGATTGCCCCAAAAAAGAGAAAGCTCACTAAAATATCACAGTTCCCAAATCTTAAGAATAGAAGGCGTGGACTTTGATATTTCCTCACTAAAAATAATTTGGAGTGTGCAATTGTATCTTTGTGAATATTGATATATTCTAATTCTATTCCTCAGTAGTTTTAGTGGTTTAAAGGGAAGAATGATTTTGAAAATAACGCCATCCAATATTTCCCTTGCAAAATATTTGTTGCTGCTATTTTGATATGCACTGAAGACTAGTTGGAATGGAAGTGATATTTGTAACTAGCATTGTCCTGTGAGGATACTGCCATGAAACCTAAGTAGCTAAGCCTAAATATTATGTCTACAAACTTATCTCTAAGCACTGAATATATTTTCTTTAATTTTTTAAAATTTATCATGCATTAAAAGTATCCATCTCTCTATATTCTGTAATCCACAGCCTGACATTTTTTGGAGTGATTCTGAAGAGTTACAATGCTCTTTTCACAATGACATTATGACTCTTACAGCAAATGTAATGGAGAGTCTCAACAATGAGTTGAGTTTAAATCTTTAATAGAATGTTGCCAGGAGTTATAAAAACACAGGGGCAAGGAGATTCTTTTCTAGAAATGGCAGACTAAATGGTTTTCAACGAATTATCTAGTTGAACACCTGGTAAATCTGTGAAATTATAAAATGTCCCTGTGAATTAAAAAATTGGGGAACTGTCCAGCTGGTGTGGTTCAATGGTTGAGCATTGACCCATGAACCAAGAGGTCATGGGTTCCATTCTGGACAGGCACATGCAGGGGTTGCAGGCTCGATCCTCAGTAGGGTTGTGTGCAGGAGGCAGCCAATTGATGTTTCTCTCTCATCGATGAGTCTATCTCTTTAGCCCTCTTCCTTCCTCCCTCTCTAAAATCAATAAAACTTTTTTTTTAATTGATGAACTAAGATTTGGGGGGAAAAGGGAAGTTGTGAGAGGTAAACAGTATTTTCATCTTTAAAGTAAAAGTGAAAGTCATGGTAAAGGGGTTGAGAACCTGAGCAAATATTTAGCAACCTGAAATATGCTACAACAAACAAAACTTGGAGTCCAGATCCTATCAAGAAGAGTGCCCTGAGAAGCATCAATGCTTTGGGGACAAACTCCAGAAAGCTGTAATTTACGAGGAAGGAAAAGTGGTAAAGAGACTAACAAGGACAAAAAACAACTTGGAATCATTTCAGTCACTAATTGCATTAGGACATATGTCCCTATCTGACAAAATCAAAAGTATATTATTTCTAGGAGAAGATAAGATCATGTAGAGCCATACACTTACTCTACAATATTTTATACACAAGGACCAAAACTCATAAAAATATTTTAGGCATGTAAGAAGATAAGACTCAAGCAAAGCACAACAGATAATGGAAACAGAACAACAATGGATCTAAACAATGGAGTTATCTGGCATGGATTATAAAGTAGATGTGATTAATATGTTTAAGAGATTAAAGACAAAAATGAGAATTTGTAAAGAGAAGAGGAACTATGAAAATAAACCAAATTGAAATTTCTTAAAAAGAAAAATAGACATCTAAATGTAAGAACTTAATGAGTAGGGTTAACTGCACATGAGACTTAGGAGAAATGAGAACTGGTAAACTGCAAAATAGGTCAGGGAAAATATCTAGACTGAAACACAAACAAACCAAAAGGATGGGAATATGAAAAAGAGCGAGAGATATACTGAACACAGTGGAAAAAAAACACCTAATATACAGTGATGGAAGTTCCAGAGGGAAAACAAATGGGCAGAATCAATGAAAGAACTAAGCAATGAATTCAAGAAGTTTTATGAACCCAAAACAGAAACATAACAAACATAAAAGCCCATCATACCAAAGCTGCTCAAAAGTAAATAAATAAATAGATTAAAAGGTATAATACTTTCAAATAAACAAAAATAAGACTGTCAATTGACTAACAGAAATAAGGAAGTCATAAAACAATGGAAAACTTCAGGTGATATATCCAGGAATATATATTCAAATTACTAAAGGGAAATTAAAGACATCACACACTTAATAACACAAGTTTTCATTCATTACCAGCAGACCTGTGCTAAGAAAAATAATAAAAGATATGCTTCCATCAAATGAATAATAATCCCATATGAATCTTGGAGACAAAAGAAGAAATAAAAAGCATAGGATGTGAGTCAGTAAATAAATATGGATTTCATGAAATAATGATACTAATATTTTGGGAGGTTTAAGCTATATACAGAATAAGTACTCAACAGTGTCACATAAATCCAGTAGGGGTAAATAGAATTAGAATATTCTATGATTTGTATAGAGTCACAAAAGCACTAATTTAAGTTAGATAATAATTCAAAAAGTTCATTCTATTTCCTAGAATATTACTAATAAATAATAACATAATTTATAAACTAACAAGCTCATAAAAGTGAAACAAAATAATATAAAAGCTTAATCAACTCAGAAACCATGGGCCATTTGTGAAAAGTTTTGTTTACACATAAATGTTGGCACTCTGCCTTGAACTATTGGAAAATAGTAGAGCTAAAATAATTTTACTGATAAACCAGAAAATAAAACTCAACTCATTTATTCTGAAAATCTAAGTCTCAATTCTTTTTTAAACCTAGGCTGAGCCACATTTTAGGAATTTATTTCTAAAAAGAAGAGTGATAAAGCAATATACATTTGTAATGCAAATGTATATTTTTAAATCATTGCAGGAAAAGATTAAATTCTATTATTCTGTTTATTTTTCCTATTCTGTTCAGTATCAATACCTCAAAATAAGTATTATTTGGTTTAGTTTTGTTTTAAACTAATCTAAAATAATGTCAAGGTACTAGCAATAGATGCTTTAACTCAACTCTGTGGTCTTACATTATTTCTTTACTTTCTACTTTCTTAAATCAATTCCAATCATTTCTCATTATAATAAATTCTCTTTGTGCCCTGTTTAGCCTTTGTCACTTAATTCTTAGTTGTTTTATTTTTTTCCTTTCACAGATTATTCTAAATCATCCCTTTTATTTCCATCTCTTGCTTCCATCACAAATCATAATTCTGATCTTGGTCATAATTCATATAATACTAATTATCACAACCATCTCTTTTAACATCTTACTTTTTTATTCACTTGAAGTTTTGGCACATTTATGAATGCTCAAGCAGCAGTAAATTATTCTGTACCTCTGGCTTTATCCATGTTCATTATATGCCTCTCTTTCACAAGATTAGAATTCTCTATCCTTCATTTTATATCTGTTGTATCCTGGAGTATTTCTATTTATTAATTTCTCTATTATCAGATAGGGTGCTGTAATTATCAATCTCACATCATGAATATGTTACTTTTAATTATTTACATTAACTTTAACTTTATTTCACTGTGTTCCACAAACTATTTTGAAATATATTTCTTTTACCTAGAATACAGTACAAGACATGAGAAAAACTATTTATTTTAATAAGTGACCAAATATTATACTAATGTTATTGGAAAATGTTTAAATTTTATATAGGAGTACATTTCCCTAACCTCCTATTTTTTTAAACCAATGTTCACTTCTCTTCTTATGCTAAAGGCCTACAGTTTAATGATAATCGAGTTATCTTAGATAAAATAAACTAATGCCTAGGATTTAATATCTTGTCCTCTTTTGACTTTCTAATTTAAGCTGACAGACAGAAAAAAACAGTTTCCTCCAAACATCCAAAGTGTTCGGATGGAGGGCAAAGTAAAGAAAGTGGTAGGTGAGGGAAGGAAAGGCAGTCTCAGGTTCTTTGGGGTTTGGGTTCATTCATGAAAGTTTTCAAGCGTGTATTACTTGCTTTACAACATCATTGGGGGAGATATTCCTTTGAGTTCAGTTGTAGTCAGTGGTGTCCTATTTGGAAGGAATTCTGTTTCTCTGGGACAAATCCACCATTCTGCAAACTGATTCTCTCTCCCCTCCCCCCCCCCCCTCCCACCCGAGCCTAGATTCTAAACTGCTCATGTCAAAACAAAACCAAGAGCTTTACAAATTCTCTCTCTTGGTAGATTTTATCCCCTCTTGATTTCTATCCTATTGCTATATGTTTGTGGTTCTATTCACTTCCTCCTATACTTTTAAAAAATATATATTTTTACTGATTTCAGAGAGTAAGCTAGAGGGAGAGAGAGACAGAAACATCAATGATCAGAGAGAATCATTGGCTGTCTCCTGCATGCCTATTGCTTGGGATCAAGCCTGTAACACGGACATGTGCCCTGACTGGAATTGAACCCAGGACCATTCAGTCTGCAGGCTGATGCTCTATCTTCTGAGTCAAACTGGCTAGGGCTCCTCCTATACTTTTTTAAATGCACTCCATGTTTATTGTAGCATTATTTGATTCGTAATTGCCAAGATATGAAAATGACCTAATATCCCATCAACAAATGAATGGAGAAAAAAATATGTGGTATTTACACAATGCAATATTATGAAATCACGAGAAATATATCCTGACATTAGCTACCACATGAGTGTACCTTGAGCACACTCTGCTGAGATAAGTAAGGAGGCAGAGAAAAACAAATAATGCCTGATATCATTTGTATATGGAATCTAAAAAAAAAAGTCAACAAATATCACATGACCTCATTTATATGTGGAATATAATGAACACAATAAACTGATGAATAAAATAAATCCAGAGGCGTGGAAACATGGAACAGACTAAGAAATCTCAGAAGAAACGAGTGGAGGAGGGGGGTGAGAAAGAGATTAACCAAATAACTTATATACATTGCCCCATGGACACATATAATAGAGTGGTGAAGGCCTGCAGCTAGGAGGGATCCAGATGGAGGGGGGCAATGTGGGAAAAAGGGTGAATATCTGTAACACTGTTAACAATGAAGACAAATAAAAATGAAGAAAGTGATCCCCCCCAAAAAAAAAATTAAAATAAAATAAGGAAGTCAAACTCATAAAAACAGAAAGTAAAATGGTGGTTACCAGGATGGTTGGTGAGAGGGTAAGATTGATGTTATTTAAGGGCACAAACTTGCAGTGGGTAGTAAATAACTCATAGGTCTTCCTATACTGTTATATTTCCTTTTGTATTTGAATGCTGAATTAAGTGTGGAACGTGACTCCAAGGATAGCAGCTCCAGTCAGCCTTGTGAAAAATGAAATCTATGACTTTGGCAATCCATCTATCTGTTTCTTTCCGATGTGTTGCTCTAATGTCAGAAGGGTCTTAAAATTATCTATAATTTCCTGACTGTCTCATTTTTTTGAGTTCTTTGTACTTTATATTCTTTTGGGGAAAAAGACAAGCCCTTGTTTTCACTCTCAGGGCATTTGGGTATCTGCAAAACTGCACTCTGAGAATCCCCCACTTGCCTCTTGAGATATTTCCCCGTCAGTTTTGGATCTTAAATGTTCTAAATGTAAAAAAAAATGTATCTTACTAAATGTATATTAGTAAATTTATAGTTGGATCTTTCTCCCTACAAGATGGCTTTTCTTGGGTTTTTGCACTTTGCTGACAGGGTTTGATAGTAATAATACCAACATACATTTTCACCATGTTTTGTTTCCATGCTATGACTCCAGCTCCTTCTTGAGTTATCTTAGATAAAAATCAAAGGACCATTTAGGTGGATCCTTCCTCTAACTCCTTCCAATGAGGTTAATTGATCTTCTCAAATACTAACATCTTTTTGTTATCCCTTATAAATCTAACTGTATTATATTATCCCATTAATTTAAATGTCTTTATTTCCCTTTTTCCTCATTCCCAGATTTTTGTATAGAATGCAATTTTAAAACATAATATTTAATGTTTGATTTCATTCTTTACTAACTTTGTTTTTTATTCTCCAGAATTCAAGATGATCTTGTAATTATTTTAACACTTTATGAATTAAAGTACCTTAAGCATAGTAAAATCTGTGGCATAGACCTAGATAATCAATTCTACTCAGAACTTTGGTATTATCTGGCAATTATTTGTTGTTAAAATAATGACATATAGAATACAACATAAAATTTTCCTTAAGAGGTAAAGATCAGGCTTTAGGTAGGAGAAGGTAAAGGGGGGATAAATGGCAATGGAAGGAGACCTGACTTGGGGTACTCAGTGGCAATAGAGTATGCAGATGATGTATTGTAGAATTATATACCTGAAACCTGTGTAATTTTATTAACCAACGTATTTAATAAGATTTTATGGAAAGTAATCATGATCAAGTGGGCTTCATTCCAGTAGCACAAGGATGGTTCAATGTATGTAAATCAATCAATATATTATGTTAGCAAAATATAAAGAATCAAAATCATATGATCTTAACAATAGACGCAGAGACATTTGATAAGATACAACTTCCACTTATGCTTAAAAATCTCCATAGGTATAAAAGGAAAGTACTTCAACATAATAAGGTCACATATGACAAACCCTTAGCTAACATCATACTCAAGGGTATAAAACTGAAAGTCTTTCCTCTAAGATCAGGAACAACATAAGGATGGCCACTCTCAACACTGCTATTCCATATAGTTCTCTAAGTCTTAACCAGAGCAATTAGGCAAGAGATAGAAATACAACACATCACCTAAATTTGAATTAGTAAAATTGTCGCTTTTTGAAGATGACATGACTCTTTATACAGAAAACCCGAAAGATTCCACCAAAAAAATTAGAAACAATAAAAAAATACAGTAAAGGTTCAGAATATAAAATTAATGCACAAAAATCCATTGTATTTTTATATTCCAACAATAAAATTTCAAAAAAATATGAAAAAAACACAATTCCTTTTGTGATTGCATCACAAATAATAAAATACATAGGAATACACTTGGCAAAAGATATGATGGACATGTATACTGAAAACTACAAAACGTTAGGAGACTGGAAAAGACACAAACAAATGGAAAGGTATTTTATGTTCATGGTTTGGAAGAAAAAACATTATTTAAATGTCCATATTTCCCAAAGCAATATAAAGATTTAATGTAGTCCCCAATGACTTTTTTTGTATAGACTTTTAGAATAGTGACTATGTCCTATTCAGCTTGAGTCACTAAAATAAAAGGTGAATCCATCTACAACACAGCTCATTTTCTACATTAATATCATATAACTCAACTCTACCATTAGGCTGTCTTTACCAATGTCACTTTACTATTCCACTGTCTTCATCAACATAAGTTTACTATTCCAGGAAACTCTTGCCCAGGAAGATAATTTGAAAGTAACTTTATTGTTCACTTAGGAACTTACTGGAAAAACCATTTAAATGAACATCAAACTATTAGACTTTTCAATAGATAGTATCTTCTGATGATTTAGCCTTTAAGGGACTTTGTAAACTCTCACTTCAAAACCTTCCCATAGGTATGTCTATCAATATAAACTACTACAATACATTACAACTAGAGGCCCAGTGCATGAAATTCATGCATGGTAGGGAGGAGCCCCTCAACCAGGCTTACACCCTCTCACAATCCTGGAACCCTCGGATGATATCGGACTGCAGGGATCCGGCCTAAACCGGCAATCAGGCATCCCTCTCACAATCCAGGACTGCTGGCTCCCAACTGCTTGCCTACCTGCCTGCCTGCCTGCCTGCCTGATTGCCCCTAACCACTACTGCCTCAGCTCCCACTGCAGCAATTTCATCCGGAAGGTAATTCGGAAGGACATCCAAAATGATGTCCAGAAGATCATTCAGCTGTCCAGTCTAATTTGCATATTATGCTTTTGTTATTATATATGGATTCTTTTTCAATTCTAGTTATCCTTACCCAATCACCCTTTATTGAAGATCTCCCATAAATAAGACTCTAAAGCCTCATAAATACCATAAATTCACATTCTCTCTTCCAAGAATCTAGGAAGACTCCGTCAGGTTGTCAGTATTAAGAAAATAAGATTTCCCTGTTTTACTAACAGATTCACTTGGTGAAGGCTTTTTTAGGGATAACAGCATTTGACAAAAGCATGAGTAGCACCATGCCTTACACATAACAGGTATTCACTATGTATTCAGAGTGTGGCAAAGGTAGATTTACAGCTGTACATATGGAAAATACAATAATCCTATATAATAAAAGCTCCTATTTAATAAAAGCCTAATATGCAAATTGTCCCCTCAGGCGGTTGTTCGACCGAGAGTTCCACTGGGAGACCGGGATTCTGACCACTTGCTATGATGTGCGCTAACCATCTGGGGGTGACATGAAGCATGGCAAGTGTCATGACGCAGCACTGGCAGTGGGTGGTAGTTGAGGTGCCGCCAGCCCTGATGGGCCCCAATGAGAGCAGGACCACAGAAGGATGGTGGAGCAGATAAGCGAGCAGCACCAGGCCAAGCCATGTGCAAGTGGGGGCCGGATCACCCTGCAGATAGCAATCAGAGGTGGCGGTGGGAGGTGGGGCCACCGCCTGGCTCCTAGGTGCTGAGGGAGCTGGGTAGGGGGCCTGGCCCTGATCAATCACGATGCAGGCAGGATGGTGGAGCAGGTGAGGGGGCACTGACACATCATGGTGGGGTGCCAGGCAGGGCTGCAGAGCTTAAGGACTAGAGGCGTGAGCTGGGGCTGAGAGGCTGGGGGCACGAACTGGTGCCCGATTTCCACAGGCCACCCTGAGGAACCTCACCCATGCACAAATTCATGCACCAGGCCTCTAGTTTAAAAATCCTAATATATAAAGTCCCAGTCCATAACATCCAACACAACCAAAGTCAGTGCTGGTTTGCCATGGCGACCCAGCACTGATTGCCACCGATGCCCACACCCCAATCCAGCACTGACTGTCCAGGGGGGTATGGATTAGGCCTGAAGAGAGGCCTGAGGAGAGAAAAGTAGGGTCTGACCCATAGCCTTCATGACAGCTGTTGATCAGCACTTGCCTCTCTCTTTCGCTCTGGGCCTGGACAGCAGCCATGCCTCTTTTTCTCTCAGGCCTCCGCTGGGGCTGTTGATCAGCCCTGCCTCTCTCAGATCAGGCCCATTGATAGGCCCAGAGATGCTGACTGGCATAGAAACCAACCAATCATAACCAAATCTGGATGAAGTGTGAGAAGCCAATGGCTGCCTAGGAGGCGGAGCTTTTGATGCTGACTGGCATTGAACATAATCTGGGTGAACTGCAAAGGCAGAACCTAAGGTGTGGGCTGAGGAAGGGTTTTAAGGGCAACAGCTGTTTGGTGCAAGGCAATGTTTCCCAAACTTCTGACATATGTGTACCCCTTCTATAGTTTTCGTAACGCTGAGTACCCCTCATACTCATGAGAACATAGAATTAGGCGCAGCTAAGCACGGTGCAGTGCATATTCCCACCAAACTCCGGTGCAATGCATACCCACACCAAATTCTTCCCGTACCCCCGGGGGTACGCGTACCATACTTTGGGAAACACTGGTGTAAGGTATAAGAAAGCTGTTCAATTTTTTAATGACCAGTTTGACAGTATAGTGTAGGGGTGTCGAACTCAATCAGAGAAGGGGCCAAAATCTAAAATCCAGCCTAAATCGAGGGCCGAATGGTTTACTGAACAGTCATAAACTGACAATGTTAACCAGAAATGTGAATTTAAAATGAGTGGAACAATCTTTTCCTTAACAGTGCTGTTAACCAACTCACATGCTATCAAGCAAAACAGTAATATTGGTATCAAGCAAAACAGTAATATTGGAATGTACCTAAAATGCTCATTGTTTTGTTTTCTGGCTAGATGTCTGACACCGTTTTCCCCGGATCAATGAGTCAATGTTCGGTTTTATTTCTTGGGCTGTAGCAACCCGCAAAACAGCATGGAGGTTGTCATCGGTAATGCGTGATCTGTGCTTGTTTTTGTTCAGATTCATTATTGAAAACATCTGTTCACAAAGATAGGTGCTCCCGAACATGGATAGAATACGGGCAGCATGAAGTTGGAGCTCTGGCATTGAGTCAGGGGGCAGTAGAGGGTAGAAGTCCTCAATTTCAACATCCTGAAACCTTGATTTCAGGCCACTGTCAGACTGAAGCTCGATTATCTCCATCTGAAGGTGATGGGCACATTGTTGACATCAACTGTAAAAGGATTGGCAAAGATGTCAAAGCCTGAGTGCTGTGTTCGAAAGTCAGAGAAGCGCCGCTCAAATTCACTTAGTAAACGGCTAACTTTGGTAGCCAGCCGACTGCAAGGAAAAGTACCAGAAATAGTGGTTGAGATACTCAAACAAACGGGAAAGTGGGCAAGATTGTCCTGTTCCAGTTGGGACTTCCATAGTTGAAGTTTACGCTGGAATGCTGTGATCATGTCAGACATCTTCGTGATGACTTGTTTGCGTCCCTGCAGCTTCAGATTCAGTTGGGCGAGATGCTCGCATATGTCACACATCATAGCAAAACCACATAGCCAGGCAGGATCCGACAGTTCAGGCAAGGGCTTTCCTTTACTTTCCATGAAAAGAGCAATTTGTTCTCTGAGCTCAAAAAATCTTTTGAGGACTGAGCTCTTGCTCAGCCATCTTACTTCTGTGTGGTATGGCACGTCTCCATGCTCTGCACCCACCTCCTGTAAAAACTGCTGGAACTGGCGATGATTCAGGCCACGTGCCCGTATAAAGTTAATAGTTTTAATGACTGTGGTCATTATGTCATTCATGTCCAGAACTTTTCCACACATAGCCTCTTGGTGGATAATGCAATGATAAGTAATCAAGGGTGTGTGGCAGTGACTTTTTTGCATTCTTTCCTTCATTAGTTCAACCAAGCCTTTCTTTTCTCCGCACATTGAAGGTGCGCCATCGGTAGTTAGCCCCACCAACTTTCCCCAGGGTAATTTAAAATTATTTATAGATTTCTCCACAGCCTCAAATATATCTCTACCAGTCGTCGTCCCATGCATGGCAGCTACATCCAAAAGTTCCTCAGTGACAGAGAGGTCGGTCTTCGTAGCACGTATAAAGATGGACAGCTGCGCTGTATCAGGGTTGTCTGTGCTTTCATCGATAGCAAGTGAAAAAGCGAGATAACTGCATGCCTGTTCGGCCAGCTGTGATGATAGATTTCCTGAGAGTTCTTGAACTCTATCTGCAATGGTGTTTCTTGACAAACTGACATTTTGAAAACTCTGTATCTGGTCTGGGCATACTTGCTCACACACTTTTAGCATGCATTGCTTCAAAAAGACACCCTCTGAAAAACACCTTGAAGTACGGGCAATTTCTTCAGCCACTATAAAGCTTGCTTTCACTGCAGCATCATTTTTCGCTGTAGCCTTTGTAAACATTTGCTGCTGTGATTGTAGTTTGCCTTTTAGTTCTTTAACAATTTTATGCTTTTCTTCCAAAGTATATTTGCCATACTTAACATTATGTTTGGTGTCAAAATGACGACGTATATTGTACTCTTTCATCACCGACACTGTCTCATAACACAATATACACACTGGTTTGCCCTCTCTAAGCACAAACATGTATTCATTTTCCCATTTGTCATTAAATTGTCTGCCTTCACCGTCAACTTTTCTTTTCCTGGACATTTTGGGATCAATATTGGCAGTAAAAGATGTAGTTTATTGGAAATCTGCGTTAGAAGGAAAAAGTTGAAAACTGCACAGGGATAGCTTGATTTGGCAGATGGAGTGGAGAAAAAAAAAGTCAGTCAATAAATGCCTGGCTGGGTACAGATAGCAGATTCTGTTGCGATTTTTATGCCTGCACTTTATGCCAGGAACTGGCAGCTTCTGCTGTGTATTTTTTATGCCCGCACACTCACTCTCTCCTCTGCTCTGCCACCCGCACAACCACATTGGATGCCGGACTATAGGTCACGCCTCCTGAATCTCGCGTGACTTGTTATCTATGCGCATGCGTAATAGATAGCAAGTACGGTGGCCGGCGAGGCGGCTGGCGAGATCACAAGCCTCCTATGTCACCGCGTGTCATTGTGATGGAACACAGAGGAGTGCAGTGATGACAGCGTGGTGCGGGCCACATTGCAAGGCCTGGCGGGCCGGATTTGGCCCACGGGCCTTGTGTTTGACATGTGTGGTATAGTGCATATGGCTGGCTATCACACCAGATATAGGGATTACGTAATTTTGTCTGCCCAAGAGCATCTCCTCCTGATGAAAAAGGCTTTTCCCCCATTTAAACAATCCTATCCTATATAATCTATCTATGCTACTAAAAGGGTAATATGCTAATTAGAACAGGTCGACCAGCCATCTTCTGGATGTCTGACTTCCTTCAGACAAAGCCATGGTGGTGGGGGCCAAAGCAGAGGCCATTAGGGGCGATCAGGCCAGCAGGAGAGGGTAGTTGAGTGCAAACAGATCAGCAGGGAAGGGCAGTTGGGGGCAAGATCAGGCTGCAGGGGAGGGCAGTTAGGGGCAATCAGGCCAGCAATTGACAGCAGTTAGGGGTGAGATCAGGCCAGCAGGGGTAGGCTGTTGGGGGCAAACAGGGCATCAGGGGAGGGCAGTTGGGGGCAAGATCAGGAAGGCAGGGGAGGGCAGTTAGGGGCAATCAAGCAGGCAGGCAGAGGCAGTTAGAGGCGATCATGCAGGCAGGCAGGAAGAGAGGTTAGGAGAGATCAAGCAGGCAGGCAGGTGAAAGGTTAGGAGCCAGCAGTTCCATATTGCAAGAGAGATGTCCAACCACCAGTTTGGGCCCCACAAGAGGCCCCTGATTGAAGAGGGTGCAGGCTGAGCTGAGGGAACACCCACCCCCCTCCATGCACGAATTTTGTGCACCAGGCCACTATAAGAACAAACTACTCATGTACTCACATCTGTAAAACTACTTTAGCTCCACCCTGTATATTGAAGTAATATTCAATGTTGTAATTCACTGAATCATTGTCAATGTCTTTGTATCTCTACTTTTATTTAATTTTTTTTATAAAAGCCAACATAAAATGGGGAGCAAATGACTGCCTAGGAGGCAGAGCTTTTGATGCTGACTAGCATAGGAACCAACCAATCAGAACCAAATGTGGGTGCTGTAAGGAGCCAATGACTTCCTAGGAGGCAGAGCTTCTGATGCTGACTGGCATAGAAACCAACCAATCAGAACCAAATATGAGTGTTGTGGGGAGCCATTGGCTGCCTAGGAGGTGGAGGTTTGATGCTGGCATAGAAACCAACCAGTCAGAACCAAATATGAGTGCTGTGGGGAGCCATTGGCTGCCTAGGAGGTGGAGTTTTGATGCTGGCATAGAAACCAACCAATCAGAACCAAGTTAGTCAGCAGAGGAAGGCAGTTGGGGGCGAGATCAGGCTGGCAGGGGAGGGCCACTGGGGGCAAGATCAGGTCGGCAGGGGAGGCAGTTAGGGTTAATCAGGCTGGCAGGCACAGGCATTTAGGGGCAATCAGGCAGGCAGGCAGATGAGCAGTTAGGAGCCAGTGGTCCCAGAATTCAAGAGGGATGTCCAACTGGTGGCCTAAATCAGCAGTTGGACATCTCCCAAGGGGTCCCAAATTAGGGAGGGTGCAGGCTGAGTTGAAGGACCCCTCTCCTCCATGCATTAATTTCATGCACCAGGTCTCTAGTATATAAGTAAAATGGGTGACGACATAGCAATGATATAAGTGACTAAGGAAAGAATTAGAATTATGTTGTTAATATAAAATGCTCATACTACCTGTAAAGTGCTACTATGTTATATGAAAGTGGAGTTGAACTACTTGTAATTGCATATTGCAAATTCTAGTGCAATCACTGAAAAAGAAGTGAAAAAGTATACTGACATGTTAAGAAGGGAAAGGAAATGGAGACATAGAAAATGCTCAATTAAAATCACAAAAAGTAAAAAAAAAGACAAATATAGGAACAAAGAACAAGGATAACAAATACAGAACAGTAACACAATCACAAATATGGTAGATATTAATCCAACTATAATATCCAGCAACGTTATAGAAATTGAAACTTTTCTGCAGCAGCATTCTAAGATCCATTTTCCACTTCCCTGGGTATTGACAGGTAGAGGGAGTTGTAGCATGATGAATGATGACAAATAACATCTTGATCAAATTTTCTGATTCTTGCATTGTAGAAGCCAGGCAATAGGCCACTTCTGTTTTGATTCCATGGATCTATAACTACCTTCATGCTTAAAATACCTAGAACCATTTTTTTATTAATTGGAATGTCTCTTCTTACTCTTACCCATTAGAGTCATTTCTTTATAATTGCCAAAATGAAGGAGCCATTTCATTCCCCAGCTTACATCCTCTCATCACCTCTCATCTTATTTAAAACTAGGGGCTCAGTGCACAAATTCATGCACCTTGAAAGTAACTGTGGGCCGTGAGGCTGCAGTAGGCAAAGGGCGGGTCTCAGCCCATTCTCTGTGCCCCCACCTGGCCCCTCCCTCCACGGTTCCCAGTCCCATCTGCCTGCAGCCCTGCTCGCACCCACTGACAGTGTGGAGGAGCAACTGGGGCTGATACCAGCAGCTGGTGCAAGTGGGGCCGGCACCATCAGGGGGTGTGAGCCGCAGCTGCTGCCCCAATGCCCCTCAGGAGCAAGGGGAGGTAGAGAAGCCCTCAGGAGTGATCAGAGCCAGCAGCCGCTGCTCATACCCACTGATGGCGCCAAGTGATTGGGACTGGTATCAGGCACTGGCAGCAGGTGCAAGAGGCAACTCTGGCACCAGCTATGGGTACAAGTGGGGCCAGCACTGTCAGTGGCTGTGAGTGGGGCTGGCGCCAATAGCAGTTGCAAGCACCCCAATGACAGCAACCAGCACCTTGCCTTGGCCTGGCACCCCCACTCACTTGCTCCACTGTCCGACACAGCGGATGCCTGCCATGTTCCACACATACCCCCTAGTGGTCAGCACACATCATAGCAACCAGTTCAGTTTTTCTGCCATTTAGTCTATTTGCATAGTAGCCTTTCATTATATATTGGATTAATTCTATATCCTTTACTACAATTTATGAGCCCATCCATGGTCTGAACATTGCCTCCCTCTCTGATCACATCTCCTTCCACTCACCCTGTTTTCCCCACTCCAACCACTCTGATATATTCACCACTTTTCTAATATACCAACCTTTTCATCTCAAGATATTTATACTCTTTACTTTCTCTTCCTGGGGAGCTCTACTTTCAGATCTTCCTTTGCTTTCTATTTTTTATTGTTGAAAATACTACATATGTCCCCTTTTCTCCCTCATTGACCTTTTCCAGCCCCTGCCCCCAACCCCAGGCCTTCACCACCCTACTGTGGATGCCCGTGGGTCATGCATATAGGCATTTAAGTTCATTGACTGATCTCTTTCCACTCACCAACCCCCCTCTGCCTTTCCTCTGAGATCCCACAATCTGTTCCATGCTTCTTTGTCTCTGGATTTTTTTTTTTCTTTTCTGTTCATCAATTTATGTTGTTTATTAGATTCCACACATGAGTGAGATCATGTGATTTAGAACTCTCCACAAATACCAATGTAGGAAAAGGACTTTAATCCCTAGATTATGCATTTCCTTTTTTGTCTTCTTTTGTTTTGTTTTCCCTTCTATCTTACTAGAATAAAAGTCCCCGTGAGGATAAGGACTTTGTCTTATCCCCAGTGTAGTCACAGCACTTAGAAACTAATTTCACAGCATAGGAAAGAAATGCAAAATGCTTTGAAGTTTTGATGTGTTACAGCTTAGCCACTTACTAGGTATTCAGTGTGTGATTACTCCTGTTACATATAAGTTCAGATTTATGGGTAAAAATAATCCTAAAATAAGTGCAACTTCTAATTTGAAGAGCAACTACTGTCAGCTTGCTGTTTCATGGACATTTCTTTTGGCTTCATAACTAACCTCTGCTTGAGCTCAGCGCAAAGATGGAAGCACTCCTTGTGGGGCTGGATTCTAAAGCTCTTATTGAAGTCATTAAGGGCTTCTGGGGGATGTAGTTAGAGTAAAGGCTGCGAGGTCATGCCCAAGATGACTACTTTACTTGGAAAATGAGAAATGCTCTAAGATTAAACATATAATGTGCACTTTAAAATATCTAGAGATAGTTATTGCTACTGTGTGGAAAGAAGATGCTCTTAAAAGCATTGAGATTTGACTCAGGCCGTGGGCACACAATGCAATATACAAATGCTGTATCATAGAAATATACACTTGAAATCTATATGATCTTATTAACTAATGTCACCCCAATAAATTTAAAAATAAATTAAAGCATAGGGACCTTACTAAAAGCAAGACTACACAGGTCTTTTGCCTAATTTGAACCCTAGTTTTATTTTCGTGATTGCTGCAAAAAATGTAAATATATATAAAAATGCCATTCAGGCAAGACTTTTTTTGTGTGTGTGTATGTTGTTCTTATAAAACAATAAAACCTCAAAACACTGTTTTCTTACCTAATATGTAAATGTTGTAGTCAACTCTTTTCAGGAAGAAAGAAATATATAAAAATTATCATAATGTTTTATTAAATTATGTTGACAGAATAAATTCATTATCCAAATGGTATAAATCAATCATCTTAATGTTTTATTTTCCAGATCAAAACATTTTAGCTTTTATATACACTGTGTATATACATGTCATAGAAATTGAGAATAGAAGCATCTTTCTTCAGCAGATACTATCATATTATTGAATTTTGAATGAGTTCCAAAAACAATGGAAATTGCTCTTTAAATTGCTGCCTTAATGAACTGTTCAACATCATGTAGGCCAAAAAATCAAATAATTGTTTTTGGCTGACATCCTTCAGTGTTCAAATGGGCAAAACTGCATAATCATTTCCTGCAGATCAGTTAAGCCATGATTTGGGACTGTGGTGAACATGTCATGAAGTGGAACTATGTAAAATCAGTGGACTAACAGGTGCTGAAATGAAGCTATTCTGCAGTTAACAAATTACTGGGTGGAAATTACTAGGAAAATATTTTTTGAGCTGCATTAATAACTTTGTAAGAAAACTATCTTCCTTTGTCAACACCCAATCACTAAAATTAGCTGAAGAATAAATTCCTCAAATGAAAAGCTAACTGATTATACATGGAGCCTTAAAGTGGAAATGTTAGGTGCCAAGAGTTTGCTTAGATTTCTCTTCAGGTTCTAGGGTTGTTTTCATCTTGCTTGCTAAAAAAATAAAATTCGCAGGTAAGTGCTCAGCTTTTAAGGGTGCAGTTCAATGAACTTTCACAAATGTACACACACAAATAACAAAGACCTTCCTCAAGATATAGAACATTTTCATTATGCCTGGTAGGTCACTCATGCCCTGTTTACAATCATTCTCATCTATTATAGGCAACCACTGTTTCAGTTTTGGTTGAAACATTGCCTGGTTTTAAACTTAATATATATAAAATCACAAAGTAGGCACTCATTGTGTCTTTTTTTTTGGGGGGGGGGCATTTATTTGTGTATTTTTTGAACAATATAATGGAACATAAATAGAAAAAAATAGGAGAAATTAAAGGTATGAAAAATCGTTTTTTAAAAATGTAGGGCTTATTTTAAAAACACAACTGAAAAACAGAATGAAAAGTCCATTCTTGGAACTTTCACATTTTCTGTATTTGTTGAAGTATATTTACTGAACACCTAACATGATAATGAAGTCATTTATACTGAATTAAACACAAATCTCATTTTAAAGATATTTAATTTTTATTCTTTAGAGACATAAAGTTCATAAAATTCAGAGTCAAAGATAAATGTAATTTATATCATAAGGGACATATTTAAAAAAAGCAGAGGAAGCCTTGCAAGGAAGGCTTCATGGATGGTGCCATAGCAATTCTAAACCTTGAAGAAGAGATAGTATATAGAAAGGCAAACATATAGATAAGGATAAAGCAATACTGCTATTTATATCCTTTGTTACATTCTGTTGTTTTGAAATGATAGAAATGAGGTAGAGTTTTAATGGTGGTAAATAGTGGCTTTATATCCACTTTATAGAAAACATGGCACAATGTATGTAGTTAATATTTTGGGAATAATGGTCATTACATGTGTTGTCCTTGACTTTTAATTGTATCTATATATCTATATCTATATCTATATCTATCTATCTATCTATCTATCTATCTATAAAAGCCTCATGTGCAAACTGTCCCCTCGAGAGTTCTACCAGGAGACCAGGAGTTTAAACACTCACTATGATGTGTGCTGACCACCTTCTGTGCTGACCACAGAAGAAGGCCTGACTGACCCTGATTGCCAGCCAGGCCTAGGGACTCTACCCATGTACAAATTTCATGCAGTGGGCTTCTAGTTTTTACATAAGCCTATATAATAAGAGAGGAATATGCTAACTATCCATTGTGCCCTCAGAGTAACAACCAACTGCTTCACAGCCTGATCATAGATCAGCAAGAGGGTGGGCCAGCGAAGTACAAGAGGGCACCAGAGAGCTATAGGAGGGGACAGGGCAACAAGCTATTGGGGGAGGGGAGAGGGAGCTACAGAAGGTGGCAGTGACCTACTGGCTACAAGCAGGCAGCAGAGAGCTACATGAGGGGGCAGGGCAGCAAGCTATGAGGGGAGGCAGGGAGAGCTACAGAAGGGCAGGGCAGCAGATGGAAACCTACTGGTGCACGGATTTGTGTGCAGGGCTACTAGTTAAAATATAACAAATTATAACTAATTTTGCTATTGACTCAAATCAGTGGCACAAATGCCACCTTTCCTTTCCTTTCCTTTCATGCAGCCAGCCTTTCCTTCATCTTACCATCCTAGTCTACTCTGATCCTCCACCAGATTCACCATGGCAGTGGTTGGGAAAGGGCTTAATGCCATTCTGGGTCCATCTGCCCTCTTCAGTGAAAAAACTCAGTAACTGGGGTTCTGAAGGAGGCCTGCTGGCCAGCAACTCCCTTGCAGCTCATCCTGTAATCATAGGATGAATGACACACTCATTTATTTCTTTTGAAATACTTATTAGTCACAGCGCCGGGATTTTTCCCAGGAGCACACAGCTGACCAATTCTTGGTACAGTTTAATAGAACTTCTTGGCCTCGGGGATCACTCTAACTGGGGATTGCACTTGTGCAGGTACGTGACACAGCCAGGGAAGGAGGCAAAGGTGAACTCTGCCTTAGCCTGCCCAGGCTCTGGGGGTGACCTCTCAATAAAGCAGGAAAACTGTCTGAAGCAGTGGCAGAGCCTGGCTGACACCGCGACCACCTCCAGTCCTTAGAGGAAAGGAGATATTGGGAGAGGACTTTAAGCGCTGCCTGGCTTGTTTAGTAACCGAAGCAGTCCGTTTCTCTAGGAAATGAGGGACATAGTATGTGATCCTTGTGGCAGGCCTGAGACTTTTGGCTTTAAAAACACTAATATAAAAACAAAAGCTGAAGCTTTTAAAACTTTGTACATTCAAACATGTCACATTTATTATGAATTCGTGAATGTCATTTAAAAATAAACAGAACTTTGCCCTATGCAATGGGTGGCAGGCATTCTTAGGATAGGGAAAACCCTTCCATTGTACCTTTTCCTTTACCTATTATATTGTATGATAAAACACCCATTTCCTCAGGCTCACTTGTTTTCTTGTACCTGATGTGGGTTGCCCAGAGACTTTGAATTTCACAAAGGCAGGAATTTATGAGGTTTGTCTTTGCCTGGCTTATGTCTAACATAATGCCGCGTTTGATAGTCAAGACTCAGTGAATAGTAAGCATTTTATACAATTACTCAACAATATGCTTATTTGTGCTGACTTGTTTAAATAGTTCGTGATGATTAAAAAATTTACCAAATTAAATGTGATACTAGCAACATAATCAAGGCTATAATCCTTTCTTCTACTACCGTGTTTCCCCGAAAATAAGACATTCTCCGAAAATAAGACTTACTTACAGGTTTCCGAGTGAAATATCAATAGAAGGCATCCCCCCGAAAATAAGTCCCCCCTAGGCTCTGTCTCAGAATACTATTGCTAAACATGAGAGATTTGGTCCACTGATTCTGAAAGAAATTGAGTCACGAGAAATTCACCAGGAAATTCAGGAATTGGATTGTTATGATGATGTTCCAGAAGATAATGACATGATTGTCATTGAATAAATGAGTAAATTCTTGATACTGTAGGATTCACAGTTTGTCTGGTTTGTGTTGACAACTACCGTACTACCGTACCGTATACAGGTAATAAATTTCCTTTATTTTCATTTAACAATAAATGTGTACTGTATTCTTCTTCATGGAAAAATAAGACATCCCCTGAAAATAAGACCTAGCGCATCTTTGGGAGCAAAAATTAATATAAGACACTGTCTTATTTTCTGGGAAACAGGGTAATTCACCTAGAGTGGTGATCCAGGTGGGAAAACTTCAGAATCATCTATAATCATTATCATTTGAAAACTTCACTTCACTTACATGACAAATATAGTGTGGCTTCACATAGCTATACAATGTGAATAAACCAGAACACTCAGGTTAGGGCTTACCAGTGGCCACAAAGTAGTTCCCAAAAAGAATAAGGACTTAATAGTTAATAGCTCACAGGCATTGAGCAAGTATTCCAGCTGCTGTTTTAAAACACTTTATGTATATTATCTCATTTGGTCATTAAATAAAAACAGGTAGGTGTTCTTATTATCTTTCTGAGAAAACTGAGTCACAAGAAAGTTAATCATCCAGTATTAATCAACCAACTATGGAATTCAGGTAGACCCAGAGTCTAAACTCTGAATAAAAACTGTGGTGGTTTGTATACTGGCTAAGATTTTTAAAAAGACTATTGATCAAGTATTTTTTTTTAAAATGGACTAAGGATATCTTCAGCTAAATTTTTCTTCATTGATGTTTTCTTCCTGTTTCAGAAAATATTAACAAATTTTGGGAACAGAGCCAAAAGAACAATTGGTGACTAATTGGAGTCTGTTATGGAAAAGAGATTGATAGTTGTTTATCGTAAAGATTCCTGGAAAGGCAAATGGAAAATAATACTCTAGGCTTCCAGATTTTTGAAACAAATCAATCTGTGTCTTTTCTTCCAGGTTTGTGGTCTTACATCAACATAACATACTGGAACCTATACCTTTCCCTATACTTCAACCCTTTGTCCTTTTTCAACGTTTGCCAGCATGTTGGTAATACTTCTCTGTGTGTGTGTGTTTTGTTGTTGTTGTTTTTGTATCTCCGTTCCTCTAGTTGATACTTTTTTAGTGGTAATTTGAGTAAGTAAATTACTCTTTAAGTTGTGAAATTGTTGTCATTTTAGAGAATCTAGTCAGCGAGTGAAATCAATTTTGTAAAAGCATCTAAAGTGCTTGGTTAGGACACGACACATGCAACCAGGAACTAATAGGTCAGGGCCTGCTGACTGGTGTCCAGATGGCCAAGAAAGGTATCTGGGAGCTGAGAAAGGTGTCCTGGAACAGGCAGTCAGTGTTCCCATGTGGAAACCCCAGAAGTGAAATAACTGATAATTTTGGACAATAACTGGTAACTATCTTTGATCAATTGGCATAGGGATGTTTAGAGAGAAAATACTGTCATAAAGAAGGTAAGAAAAGAACTGTCTAGTGGTACTGATATGCTCAGTATTTGATAGAATGGGAAGAATCAATAGAATATTCCAGGTGAAATATTAAAAAGGGCCCTGAGATTGGACGTTTCTTGTAAGCTTTCTGATTGTGCTGATGAGCCAATGCTACTGGTCTGGCACCAACATCTCTATTGGCAAATACAGGAGGACTTACTGGATGGCTCAGATCTAACTGTTCTCAGTGTCTGGATCTGTGGTCCCTAAAACCTGACCAGATGTTTTCTCTTTCCCCTAATCACTAGCCATTTTCTCCTCCCTTGCAGTTCTTTTCTTATTTACAGCCGCTTCCTCTAATGCTTCTTTGCATTTGGTCATCCCATTGTCTTACCCATGAATCTCCTAGTATATTGATCTCTCTCCATTCCTAAATGGTGGTTTGGCCTGATTTGAACTGGAAGGAGCATTAGCTATTGTCTAGTCTACTGCTCTGATTTACAAATGAGAAAACTAATTTTTCCAGGAAAGTTTCCTCACTCCTAATACCATATACAATTTGTGAGCATTTCAGGGGGGAAAGGAGGAGATTACACAGATTTAATATACATTTTAAGCAAATTCAAGTTTATTTTTCTATAACTACTTATCCTCTTTCCCAAGTCTGATCCACCTGATGTCATCAAAGTTAATCTAATTATTTCCACACAAATTCACTCACATCTAGCTTTCTCTGAGTCATTTCAATTGTAAACTTGATTTATAATTTCTATCCCTTCTCCTTTAATTTGGAAGTTGGTTATATGTCATGCCCCTATTTGCCTTTCTCCATAATCTAACATTGACTACAAATAAAAATGGAAACAAAAAAATAAAACATCTGAAGGCAAGTCTTGTCTTTATGCAGGCATAGAACTTTAGCATTTTCATCATTAGGAATTCCCTGTCCTCATTACGAGAGTCCAAAGGACTCTGGACTTTTAAATACACTATTAACAATAAAAATACTTTAACTCAATGTTCATTCAAAGCATTTTGTAAGAATATGTGTGTGTGCATGTGTGTGTGTGTGTGTTTCTGTGTATGTGTGTTTTACTACAAGGTGAAAAACAGTCTGTGTCTTAATCTTATGTTACATACTTTATTGTTAGAATTCTATGATTAGGTCCTTAGTGCCAGTTTAATACGAAGGAATAATGAATCTTAATGTACTACATCTACTTAAACTGAGTGTGAGGAAATTTTTATAACAATGCCTTGGTGTCTATTGAAAAGACAGAATATTAGAATAAATCCAAATATTTCTGTAGGAAATTATTCGTTTTTAAGTCATGCATTCATACTGCTAGTGCCCATGTACCAGTGCGTCTCAGTTTAATATTTCAATTAGTCATTTTTTATGCATATTTTCACTGTTAGTTCTTGCAACTGGACTTTGCTCTTGAGCAAATAAAACACCTGCTTTTGAATAATTGCAACACTTTTTATTTTTTGGAGAATTTAATAAACACTCATTTCAAATTTTCAATATTCCAAGTACTCTGCAAGGATCTGGGGGAACAGTGATGAAGAAGATAATTGTGTTTCTTGCTTTCAAAGTGCTTTTCCATTACTGGAGATATGAAGGTATTAAGTAGCATGTGATTATTGTATGTCATCTCTGTAAGGCCTGGGATTTTTACATCTTTTGTTAACTGATGTACCTAGAACAGAATAACCACTCCACAAGTATTTGTCAAATAATTATATTAAAAAAACAACAACAAGCCGATACCAGTTTGGTTCAGTGGATAGAATGTCGGCCTGTGGACTGAAAGGTCCCAGGTTCGATTCCGGTCAAGGGCATGTACCTTGGTTGCGGGCACATACCCAGGAGGGGATGTGCAAGAGGCAGCTGATTGATGATTCTCTCTCATTGATGTTTCTAACTCTCTATCCCTCTCTCTTTCTCTCTGTAAAAAAATCAATAAAATATATTTAAATAAATAAATAAATAAATAAATAAATAAAAACAAGTGTAATATGAAATCCTATGGAACTCTATAACAGAGATATAACTTAGTGTTAGGTCGAGGAGGTCCTTCTGGTAAAGTGAAATAGCAGCTCCATGGTAATTAACCTCAGAGAAAAAATCCGAAGATGGTACCCAGAGGTAAGCACAGACTAGTAATGGAAGAAAGCAGTCAATACTCATCCCAGATGACCTCAGGTAACATCCAGATGACCTCAGGCTGACAGGACACTTGATCAAGTGGATAAAAGGGATTTAGTGGGAATGGGATGAACAGCTTCCACACCTATGGAGAAGATTATGATTATAGAGCTTCAAGTGTCTATCATTTGCAAAGATGCTTGATTGGAGACTTGTCTCCAAGTCCTAGCTAAAGGAATACTGGTAAATTATAACCAAGACTTTCACCCCAAAACCTTTTAAAATACTTTACTAATTGCTTCCTTAACTCTATTCTCTCCCTGCTCTAATCCATCCCACTTAGACTTGCAAAAAACCTCCTCACTGGGCCAAATAGCAAGGAAACATTGTGGGAGAAATTAATCAAAGCACAGTAAGTGATGAAAATCCAAAGTCCCCAATTCTTCTGTTTTGCAGTACAATCTGGCGATCTATATTAATCACGTCTAGATTCCTTTGATTAGCCCCAAACAAAACCGTAATGCATGGAGACTGACTGTTGCTAACACCTCATCACCATTTTCAGGGAAAGATGAAAGCAGGAAGTAGATATTTGGCCTATAATTTTGGGAGTGAGTTTGGCTTTTAGATTTTTGTTTGTAAGTCAGTAGTCAGTGCATGAATACGGTCACTTTGTAGTGTTCTTACAGGAAAAATACCTGCTTTTCTATCCTTAACATTAATGTGGTCATTCAAGTTATTGCTGTTCTGGTGAATGCAGCAGCTCACAAAGACTGTGCCTATGTTGATTTTGTACATTTTCTTGAAGGAAAGAAGGAAGTAGTCAATTGCAATTTTCTAAGAATCATCTCCTTGAGAAGATTGATACCTAGTCAGCATCTCCCTTCCTTGATTATGTCAAAGAGTTGAAGATAAATTTCCTAGAATTAAGTAAGATTGCTGAGGATCACAAAATACCTAAAGGTTCTATTTAAAAAGAGGGGAGGCTTTGTAGAGCTTTAGGGCAGTGGTTCTCAACCTTTCTAATGCCTCAACCCTTTAATACAGTTCTCCATGTTGTGGTGACCCCAACCATAAAATTATTTTCGTTGCTACTTCATAACTGTAATGTGGCTATTGCTATGAATCGTAATGTAAATATCCAATTGTCTTAGGCGACCCTGCTGGTGGTTCTCAACCTGTGAGTCACGACCCACGGGCTGAGAACCGCTGCTGCAGAGCCCAAGACCATTGGAAAACACAGATATTTACATTATGACTCATAACTAGCAAAATTACAAATTCCAACCCCCTAGTAACTTCTTGAAATTAACTGTTTCATTTAAGTTTTGTTTGAACTTCTCAAATGTGCTCATCTTCATTAAAATGCAGCTGAATAAAACCAGTAGAGTAACATAGCAGTAGAAATGGGGCTCAATCAAAGGTCAAGTCTTATTGAAAAACTTTGGATTAGCTCAACTTTAATGACTAAATGCAGCCTTCTTAATTTTCTCTTGCATCAGCATTTAAAAAGGGATCTGTAAATTTTTAATTACTGACTTGAGTAACATTATATGCATTTATCCTCTGTTAACAAATATTACTTTTGCTTATTTCAGGAGCTTTGCCAGAAATTACCTACTATATGCTCAATTATCCACCTCCCCACAGCAACACATTATTTTAATATAAACTTTTCTCTGCAGTCAGCAACTATTGTGCATTTTCTTTAAATTGAGCTGTCATACCTTATTATAAAATATAAAAGGAAATGGCTAGAACTCTTAGGGTTAGGCAGAGTCATTTTACTGTGGTTTGGCTTCTATTTGCAGTATATTTTCTATCCAGCAAACCTTAGCAGGACCATGGGAAAATAAAAGATTACAAAATAAACAAAATAGTTAAATGAGAAATATGCACTGCCTATCAATTGTGTTAAGCCATCTTTAAAAAATTAAATGCAGATCCTCCTTAGTGCTAACCTACTGTGCTATGCAAGAAATGTAAATATGTCCTTCATATGAAGATTAATATCTACTTTAAATCAGTTTCAGGTTTCCTGCCTGATAACAAATCTCATTTACATTCTGAATATCAAATGGGGTTGAGCCAAAAATGTTTGCAAGCTATGTTTTTTCTTATAAGTTCAGTCTGAACATAGAGTGACAATCTTTAGAGTTCCTCATTGATTGTGGTTTATTATTCAATTATCTAAATGCTGAGCTCAAGAGTTAATGGGAATTCCTCATTACAATCTCCCTATGAAATCAAGAAATGTAGACTAAATATGTCAAAATATCTCTCCCACAGTATCTTCTGAACCTCTTGATGTTATAATATTGGTTATCAAAATATCGGGCAAGATAATTAAAACAAGGATTTAAAATAGAGGATCATTTCTGAAAAAGTGATAAATTACTCTATTATCTTTTTCCCACAATGCAGGTAATAGCTTATTTTAAAGGAAAGTGAAAGAATGTTAATGAATTATTAATTGGCATGGTTCTTGCTCCCTTTTAATAATGTTAACTTGCAGCATATTTCACAATCAGAAATATGAATTCCATTGACCAACATGTAAATGTTTGAGTACTCAAGACTTCCAAATCTTCTTTATTTCAAACATTTTTAGGTTTGAAGGAATTGATGTGTAGTCTTTCTCAACAATTAGGCTTAATACTTTACATTTCACAAGGACGCACTGATGACAATAATAATCACCCGGACATACCATAACACTCATACCTGCTATATTGTCATTTATGTAAAAGCATCTTGGGAAGAGCCAAATTCATACAGCAGCTACATGCTTGAATTCAGATCAACTGTTTTAAAAGTACCTGTCCTTTGGCAGAGTGTGGGAAAAGAAAATTGTCATACATGTGTTTACATATTGTGAACCAAAATCTTCAGGAATATAACTTTTTCTGAGTTTGACAGGGTACTCACTTGGAAACAGGCTTAAAAAAAAGATATAGGATTATTAGTTTAAACCTTTGCTGGAAACTGGGTCTGTAGAGTATGCTTCAATGTTGATCAAGTCTTATTTCTCTGACAAAGGAATGGAATATGATCTGGACTCGTTGGAAAAAGTAAGTCACAAAACTTTGTTTATTTAGACTTGAACTATCTGGGAAGCTCCCCAGACAATTAAAAGCGATCTCAGCTCAACTGTGGGTCTAGAATGCATTTCTGCAATAAGTTAACGGGGACCCCCTTCCTCAAACCTAAATAGCAGGAACATGCTTTATTAAAGTATACAATAGTAATTATAGACTGCCCCGTATTAATGGTGTAAACAGCAGTCATTTTATTTGCTGACAACTCTGGACAGTTCAGTGTTAAAGTCATTTCTTTATTCTCAGTTTGTAATTTTATTTTAACAACTTTTAAATTTCATACTGCTCCACTAGGAACTCTATTGCAAAAAGAGGTAATTCAGGCATTTCTGGACCTCTGACTATAACCCCCTTATAAATAGTCCCCAAATAATTCTCATAAACCCAATGCCTGCTTTTCATTGTCTTGAGAATCAGGGTGTATTAATCAAATTTAGTTGCCCTTCTGTTTTATAAGTCAACTTTTAGATATTCATTATATACAAGATAAAGTTTATAAACATTTATATATGAGACATATCTTGGGAACTAAATATAAAAATGTTAATCTCATACAATTTACACAAGTTTAGTAGGTATCTACAGTAGTAATAAAATGAAGCTGATTTCAGGTTATATCAGTAGCTAGAAACAAGGATTAATGTTACACAGTGAACTCTTAATTTTCAATAAAATTCTTATTGGTATATTCAAACATTTATTGAGCCTTACTGTGTACCACACCACAGTTTGCATAAGATGGAGAGAAAGAGCATAAACTTCACATGCAATGAGTTTATTGTCTAGTACGTGGACTTAGAGGTAGGGAGAATGATGAGCTATGGCAAAGACAAGTACACCAGTGCCCGAAATGTGATGCTTTCAGTGAGAGTGGCAGTAGCTGACACTACGGAAGCACAGAAGAGAAGTGTCAAACTTCAGAAAAGGTGCCAGGAAGCATTTCAAAGAGTAGCCTTCTCTTTTCCTTCACTCTAGCTTGTCACCCACAATCCCCCCTCCTCAACACACATATCCCTTAGATCTATTCCTTACTTGACACTAGCACAAATGTTCTCAAACCTATCATCATTTTTCATACTGAAAGCCTTCTTTAACAATCCCTATTCCAAGTAGCCTAAATAATAAAATCAAAGGTCTCTAATATGGCATAAGGTTCCTTTTTGGCCAGATCTTTGATCATCTCCCAGTCTCATTTAATGTCCTCCTTTCTATTCTTTATCTCCCTAATAAACTGCTTACGTGTTCTTCATGACATCACATTTGCTCTTTGTTCTATACAGATTGCCTTATCACCATTGTTTGCTTGGTAAACTTAGACTTCTATTTCCAAAATCTACTCACACATTTTCCTCTCTAAGTGATCTTTTCTTACCAGTTCTTTTCCATTCCAAGCTACCACCATCATCTAGAGAAAGTCACTCCCTACTGATTATCTCTGTGCCTTATCATTCCTTATCGATGAGATAAACAAGTTTGCCTACAAGAATCTCCCTTCTACCAGATTTTGAACTACCGAAGGACAGTGCTATTTTTCCCATCCCCTGTAAATTGCACGTCACAACCAGTTATTTTTAAAAGCTAGGAATGAGAATACCAGTGCAAGAGATTATGCCATGGAAACAGTCATAAAGGCAGAATCGGAAGTATGGAACTGAAAAACAAATTGAGTCCTATTAGCATGATAAGATGAATATGCTATCAATTAAAATCTGTTCTTGGCAATGGGAAAATACTGGTTGAATTTCTGCCATCCTAAGTTTATTTCCACAACACACTTGAAATTTTGATGTCACACAATATTGGTAGGCCTGATCTTCACAAAGGGAAATGATTATTATTAGAATGACTATCTGAGAAATGTAGGTATAAAAATGGAATTGTTGATCACAGAGGATTGTTAGGGCAATTGAAAATACTCTGTATGATACTATAAAAGATATGTGGCATTATACATTTGTCCAAACCCATATGATGTGTCAGGGTAGGCTCAATAATTTTAACAAATATACCACTCTGGTTGGGGGTAGGGGTGGTTGATAATGGGGGAGGCTATGCATGTGTGGATGCAGTGGGTCCATGGGAAATCCCTGTACCTTCTGTTTAATTTTGCTGTGAACTGAAAGCTGCTGTGAGAAAAAAACAAATACTAAGTCTTACAAAAAATGGAAGTGTTTATTACCTTAGCTAATAGAATTAGGTCTCATTCTAAATTTTTTAAATGAGCCTGCAAAAAAAGTAGTTATCTCAATTTTATTGTTATTGTTGTTTGGTTGTTCATTCTTATTCATGTTGTGTATAGTGTTTATTATTATACGTAAAGAGACTGACCTCTTGGGTGGCTTACAAAACTCAATGTTATTTCTTTCTAAACCTTTTCACATACATAATTACTCAGTTACTTTTCCATTTACTACTTCAGGGAGGCAGAAGCTCAGGACCATACACCATGGTATTCAAGTTGAAATTTCAATTGTGCTAATTTAACAGGCTGTTTAAATTATGTGTTGAAATTTTTTGCAAAACTTCATACAGTTCCTGCAATTTTTCAAACTGACATTCTAGACCTTCTGGTGAAAGGCAGAAATGAGGATTTGGCGAGTATTCACTGACATTTCAAACTCTTTAGGAATATGAAATTACAAATATGAAAGCTTAAACAGGTAATATTGATATTCAGCCCAAAAATAGAATGATTGATTTTTATATGCAAATTCTATCTTTTGAGCTCCGCTGAAACCCACCCTTTTGCATTCCGGGGAAACTCCCTGAAAACTTAATTTACAGGAAAAGATGGTTTCCTCTGAGGGAAACACTTCTTAGGAAGACCTTCTCACCGAAGTGCAACTGAGTGAAACATGGAGCTCTGACCACTTGAGATTGTGGTCTGAAAATGCCATGTGAGGGGTATTTATGTTTAAATTATTTTTAAAAAAATAAAAATTAATATAAAGTTCATATCCATATTTTGTGAGAGTAAAAAATAAATTACACGGAGGTGATACAGGGCCCATTCCCTGTAAGGAGATATGATAAAAAGCCTGGGCGATTTCATTTGTATAAATGGTCTGGAATGGTTTATGCTCTCACATCAGTTCAGTCATTTAAACGCCGGAGTCTAGTTCTCATAGAGGAGCCTATATGAATCCGGAATCAGGCAACTAATCATTTGTATTGCCCTGAGCTGCAGGAGCAGGAGCAGCAGCATATAAACCAGATGAGGCGGCTTCATTTACAATTACAGAAACGAGGGCTTTCACAGGACACCATGTGGCCAGGCTGTGCCAATTCCATTTTCCAGATGCCATCTTCTTTCTCTGAGAAATATGCAACAGCATTGAAAAAAATGATTTTTTTTTCAGTGTATACAAATTTTTGAGTTGTTTCATATAAAAACTTGAAAGAAGAGTGTTGCATTATTTTCAGTATAATTGCATGTCCACTTTGTAGCTGTCTCTTTTGAGGCCAGTTTCCTCTGAGTTAGAAAGTAATCCAAAATAAATTTCCATAATCCTACTGGGCACTGTAATGCCATCACTGCTGTATTCTTTTATATGTGAGATGACATCCACAGACGATCTTATTAGATTACAAGATAGGACTATGCAGGTAGGATAATCTTATGAATAAACTGATTTCTGATTATAGCCTTTTCAAAATGATGCAAAATATAAATTTTTACACTGAATAAAAAGTGTATGCTACATCAGTAATGTGACTAGAAAAGATGGTAATTTAATGTGCTTTTTCTGACTTACAGGGACATAATTTCAGTGGTGCATGTTTTTTTTAGGTCAATGACCATTGGATAATCATATCCATAATAACTGGAAATAAAAGGTAGGAGAGTCAACCATGCCACAGAATCCCTTTAGAGAGAGAAAATATCGTAAGTTTATTTTGGGGTTTTTATTTTTCAACTTGGAAAAGATGTTCTTAAATGTAGTGTTAAAGGTAAGTGTCTTGGGATAACTCTGTAGTCAAATTTTGACATCTGCTAACTGGTTTTTTAGAACAGTTTTTCAAGCTGGCTTCAGAGATCATTATGTAACTATATACACAAGAACCAATAATGTCAGCATGCCCTAACGACAAGTCACCGTGGTTCGATTTCAAATACCGCTGTGCATTTAATAGCTTCCTGAATGCATTGTGTTTTTGTTGCAACAATATGATTGCATTTTTTGGCACAAATTAGCAGATTAGTATTGATGGTTCTTGGGTTCGATTAAAAAAATTGTGTATATTGCTCTACATTTTCAAGCAGAATTTTTCTTTTCCCTGGAAAGCTATCACATTCTTAGAGCAAATAATGAGAAAATGGTTTTATTGCAGAGTCCAATTCTCATGATATTTGGTTTATCATTATTTTTTTTCTGTTTCTCTCAGTCTTGAATGTCAGCATATGTTCTCAAATGAAGGATTTCTGATTTGAGGTTTCCAAACTGAATATGAAAAACAGCCATTTAAATTAAGTAAGAATAAATACCTTTGGTATTTCAAAATTTATTTTGATCATATATATGTATTTTTTTTCTTTATGAACAAGTAGGAAGAAATACTATTTTTCTTGCCAGCAAAGATGCATTCCATTGTGATATAAAATGATGTATTTCACCCCAAAATGTACTTCCAGACATAAAAGTAATTATGTTCTTTTTATGGATCTAGTATCCTAGCTTTATAGAAGATGTTCATCAAACTTTGGTTATGATTTGTGTTCACCAAACCCCAGGCTCACACATACAGAAAGTAGTTGATAAGTCACATTATGCAACGGGAATGTAAAATTCAATTTTATCCATGTAAAAAGCCTTCAAGCAATATTTGCTGGGTGAGAAAAATACAGACAGCATTTTTTATACTGTTCTGAATGTGGTGCATCTGAATATCATAATAGACTCTAATGTGCTGCACACATTACAAATCCAGCCATAAGAACACACTTTAGATCTCTGAAGTTAACCTCTGAAGGGAACACTAAGGCCAAATACTCCTCAGGTTTTCATTTTACTGCATTAGCAAGAATGTCCTGGGGGAATGGGAAGTCCCCACCTCACTTTGCATTTCCAATTGTCATACATAAGCACATAAAATCGGATATGGACAATTTGATCCAGGGTGCATATGGATTACAAATAAATACGAAAGCCTTAATTCTTCCAGGTCCTGTTCCATTTTAAAACATCTGCTCTCTTCTGCTGTAGGTGACTTCACCTTCTCTTCACCATGCAAAAACTATAGTGTTTCAGAGCTGCAGATCACTGATGGTGGCAGCTTATTTCTTCTGGTTATCTGCAGCACCATCTTGGTGTCTCCAGGCATAAAAGAATATTATCTGTGTGACAGTAATGGCTGGAGCCATCTATACTGTGCATAGTGTCAGCACTCAAAGTGCTCTGAATAGAAAATCATTCTGTTGAAGACCTTTTCTGTAGTTTCATTAAAACTTAAAATCACCAAGTGCTGCCTGTTATGTGTACAGTAAGGTCATACAAAATCTCTTAGATAAGAAAGACTATCAGTGGTTGGGCTTTTGTGTGTGTTTTTTTGTTTTGGGTTTTGTTGTTGTTGTTTTTTGATTCTTTGTGGGTTGGGCTTGGTGGGAAAATCTTTTGCAGAGGCACTGACCACAGCCAGGCAACATAGAAACCTGCTCTGTTTCTTTGCTTAATTTCCATCACCAATAATGTGCCTCTTTGCTTGTGTGAAATCATCAGGAATATTTTCAATTGCTACTGCAGGCAGCCTCTGATCATAATACTGTCCTTCATTATGATTTTTGGGGGGGAGGGGAGGTGGGAAGAGATGTGGAGGAAAGAGGTGGGTAAGTGGACAGAGAGCAAATGGCCAGCCCGCGATGCCTTACAAACGTCAGGTTCCAAGAGAGTGTGTACATCCCTACAAGACAATTTCGAACCGGAGTTGTGATTGCAATAATGGCTCGCTCTTATCTGCATTTCATTGAAATGCACTGTTTGGACCCGCCGAACGATTGTCAGACAGCGGAGCTAAACTTTTTCACGTGACCACCGAGATAATGACAGCATTACATTACCAGGAAAGCGCATGGCTTGCTGAGACGCCCATTTTCCACAGCAGCTTATGAAATAATCAAAATGTGCGCACGAAATGGCGGCCTGCTCTGAATTTATTTTAATACAGATGGGCTTATGCCGAGCGCGGCGTGGGACCCCCACCACAGCAGACAATGACTTTGCACAAAGCTGAATTTTACTAGCAGAGAAGATGGATATATGAGCATTGGACTTTCCATAGCTATAGGAAGGATAATCTTTCAATCAGATTAATGAGAAAATATATTGCACAGGCCCTACAGCCCTTTTCGCTTTCCAGGCTAATGCGTGATTTAAATCCCCAAAGTACATTTTCAGCATTACAATATCCTTTGATAATAATGTCGCTTGCACAAAGACAGATAAAAAATAAAACAGTCCCCCTTGATTTCCCATTTTAGATTTGAAGTATATTTTCTGTTCTCTGCCGGCAATGAGGTGAATTCTATTGAGAAGAGTCACATTTAATAAGACAAAGAGAATTTTCTAATTATGCTACCTGTCAAGATTGGGATCTATGGGATTGCAGCTGCAATGGAGGAATCGGAGGAAGCAATTGCATCCAGCCCCATTTACATTGGTGTATGATTACTATTTGCACTTAGATGCTGCTCCGTGTAAATCAGGCAAGCACACAGGAGCAGGCTTTGAAGTAAACACCAAAAGGCAGGTTTTCAGAATGGATCCGACCATTCCCGTTCCAATTGCGGTTACCAATTTTCTAATTTATCTAATGAAAACAACATAAGCCCCTGGAAACTCTTATCAAAGGACAAAATTGCATGCTGTTACATAGCCAACTAATGGGAACACTTGTAAAGCCAAACATACTTGCGCAACAAACATCCTAGCATATACATAATGATGAATAATGAATATCAACTAGAGGAAAGTGACTTTCAGAAAGAAAAAGAAAAAAAACACATACTAGGAAAAAATGCACGCGACGACTCTAGAATACAGCCATGCATTTTGTTACTTTTACCTAATCTGTATGACAGCTGTGCAGATATTAAAGAAAAATCTCACTGCTATTCAAATGCTTCCCTGGAAGTTATCACACGCTGTTCTGTGCGAGTCTCTGGGGAACAGGCCCCTGTGCCCCATCCAACATCACTCTTCCCCCCACCCCCAGCACTGCAATTGTTAAAACACTATGGCACATTAGACAAGGAAAATAAATATTATGCTTTCAATGGCTTCCTCATATGCTATGTATATATAAACTGGCACACAGTCAATTATTATAAACACTATCATCTGCTAAAAATAACTCTGCTAGTACTCACATGATAATAGTTATGATAAATAGGAATTTAACAAAATCCTATTTTCAGAGATGGAATGAAAAGAGGAAAATAGGCACTCTATATAACAGCAGAAAGCTTATGATTAGAGATTTAGTGTTGTTGTTTTTTTTTAAATTAACCTTTAATCACCAAAAGAATAAGTGATAGATTCAATTAAGTTCTATAAATACCTTGACAATGTATTCAAGTGTTCTTAGTTTTTGTAAATTTCAAGTAAGTGTTTCTAACTATCTGGTTTTGAGAATATAGAATATTCTCATAGCATTAAAGTAATACATTTAAAAGTTAAACTCTGACCCAGCTGGTATGTCTCAGTGGTTGCACATAGACTTATGAATCAGGAGGTCATGGTTCGAATCCCAGGTTGTGGGCTCGATCCCCAGAGTGAAGCATGAAGGAGGCAGCCAATCAAGGATTCTCTCTCATCATTGATATTTTTCTTTCTCTCTCTCCTTTCCTCTCTGAAATTTGGGGGGGAAATTTTTTTTTTTAATTATTAAAAAAAACCCTCTACAGATGATTTTACTATAAGTTATTAGATACTTCCAAAAGAAATCCATCAATTATTATAGTACCACTGTCTTGTAAGAAAGCTGTTAGAATTAGTACATAACTAAAATTTATTTTATGGATCAAAGCTCTGAACACATAAAACTAGGGAATGCTGCATTCTATGTCCACTATTTCTCAATCTAACACCCATAGGTTATGGGTTGAATTGTGTTCCCCCACAAAATCCACCTCTAGTATCTCAGAATGTGACTGCATTTGGAGATAAGATCTTTAAAGAGGTAATACTAGTAAAATGCAATCATTAGGGTAGACCCTAATCCAATATGACTGATGTCCTTATAAGAAGAGATTAGTATGCAGAAATGTACAGAGGGGGGACCATGTGAAGACACAGAGAAAATGGCCAAAATTCAAAAGCCAAGAGAGAGGCCTCAGAAAAACACCAAACCTGCCTGCCCATGCCTTGATCTTGGACTTTGAGTTTCAAAGATTGTGGAGAAAATGAATTTTTGTTAAGCCAGCCAGTCTATAGTATTTTGTTATGACAGCCCTAGCAGATGAATACCCAGCACAACATGAAACCCTGAGGTGTGGAAAGTTCAGCCTCTTTTTAATGCATTTAGCTCTGAAGATTTAATGACAGGCTGATAATAGGATTCTATGTCAGACAACTCATATGGCCAAATTCCAAGTCCAGTCTTTCGGTTCATGAGAACTAAATTCTTAGCAAGTTTATGGAATGAAGTATATACAAACTGAGTCAGGTAAATGGAAGTTATATGTATGTTCCAAATCCTGTATGTATATCGATATCCAATGATTTGGATATGATTTTGATCATTTATTTACAATATGATTAAATGGAAATTAATGAGTATTCACTTTACATTGTGCTAAACAAATGTAGCTGTGTTCACATATATGGGTTTTTGTGGGTTAAAGCAATTTTTTCCAACTTGACTATGATGGCTAATACAAAATTAGAAAGCAATTTTAATTAATGGTATGCCATAATCTGACTTCCTGAATAATAATTAACATTAAAAGTAACAATAGCTATTATGTATTAAGATCCAATTTGTTCCAGGCACAGAACTAAGCATAAGCACATATTGCTTCACCTAATTATTACAACAACCTAAATATACTTTATGCGCATTTTAAACAAAAATAAATCCAGTTTTTGTGAAATTTAGTCACTTACCTAAATCATATAAATGGTAAAATATCAGACAGAACCTGGACTCAAATCTTAGATGATATGAGAGAGCCAGGCTTCTTAACAGTCCCTAAGTGATGAAATAAAAATGGTGGCTTATCAATTCCTTTCACAGTATTCATGCTGAACAAATTTAGAAAAATGTATCTTCTTCCTAAATTTGTTAACTTCACATTTAAGAAGGTAGGTAAGTAAAAGAGCAATATTTTATCAAATCATTTTAAGATATTAAAACTTGAAGAAGATAGGCAGTAACTATGTAACCAGAAGTTATGAAAATCATTTACTGTAGATATTATTGACTAGTGATTTAGAAAGATGTACTTTGTGAGAAACACAAAGGCTCAACGACCCAGGGTCAATGGAAAACCTTTTCTGCATCTTTACTGGTGGAATGTAGGCATTGCCTAATGCTTGTTATCTCATGGTTGTAAGATGGCTGTCACATTGCAGACATGAAGTCCATAGCTAAGAGCCAAGTAAATAAGACAGAAACCTGTGCAGCAAAGATTGATAGGCCCAAGAGCATCTTTAAAGTAATATAATATAATCCAGTACTTAACATTATAAAATGTACAACATCTAGCATCTATTAAATTTTTCACTAGACATGTGCTAAAGCAGAAAAAATGTAAAGAATATCTACAATGAACAGTCATTAGTAACAGGCAGAACAACAGCAGATGATAGAATTAGCAGATACGAAAACAAGTATTTTAAATATGTCCCATGACTTAAAGAAAAATATGAACATAATTAGGAGAGACACACAATATATAAAAGAGAATCAAATGGGATTCTGGAGATAAAATTTCAGAAATAAAATTTTCACATTTTCCAATTAACAGTGGATAAAACACTACAAAAGAAAAGACCAGTGAACTTAAAGACATCATAATAGAAATTTATTTTAAATGTAGTTAAAGTAACAGTAATGGTCTAATTGCATGAGCAACTAGAGTTCCAGAGAAAGATTTAGGAAAGACATATTTGGAAGAATTTACAGTGGAAATTTCCCTAAATTCCAAGATGTCTAAGTTACTTTAATAGGACAAAGACAAAGTAAATTATTTGTTGAAAAGAAGTAAAAAATAATCTTTAAAACAAAACCATAAAAATTAAGCAAGTGTACTAAGATCAGAAATTCATAGTACTTTTCAGAAACTATGCAAACAAGCAAACAAATAAAAACAAAGAACCTCATCTGTAAAGAGTCCAAAAAAATTTGGTAATTTAGAAATCTATAACTAGAAAAAAAATCTATGCAAAAGTTGATATACTAAAGGTTTGTTCTATGAATAATGTACTAGAGGTTTGTTCTATTGCTAGCAGATGTACACTACAAGAAATGTTAAAGGAAGTCCTTCCTGTTGAAGGAAAAATTATATAAGACTAGAGAATTGAGGCATGAAATTCGTGCAAGGCGCTGGCCCCCTGCTGCTGTGGCTTCATCCAGAATGACATCCAGTCTAATTAGTATATTACACTTTTATAATTATAGATAGAAACTAGGACCTTCCCAATGATCGCTGAATGCCAAAAAACGTCAACGTAAAGCAAGGAGATTAAAGAAAATGCAAGGGAGATGAAAAGATCCTGTTATAATATTTCTGCAGTATATAGAAAGTGATATAATATTATTTGAAACTTAACTGGGATAAACCAAAGATATTTATTGTAATCTATTGACCAACTACCAAAAATAAAAATAAGCAGAGATATAGCTAACAATCCAAAATGAGTGATTAAATAAAAATGCTAAACAAAAGTATAATAATTTCAATGGTATAGAGGAAAAGAACAAAGAGCACATGGAATAAAAAAAAAAAAAAACTTTGAGCAAACCTAAATAAATGGAAATACATCCTATGTTCATGAATTAGAACCTTAATATTAAGGTGATAATGCTATCCTAAATGATCAGACAAGAAAACGAAAGCTGGGTCTCAGTGGGACCCTGCTTCCTGAGAGATAGTGAGCACCACCCACAAGCCGTGTCTTTATTTTATAGCAGATGCCACGAGGTAGAGTGAGGGCATGATCAAAATGTTTACAACATTCTCATGGGTCTCAATCCTACTCAACTACATGCACGTGAACTCTATGAAGCCTACATCAAGCAGGCACGTGGGGCCACATGTTCAGACCACAGGTTCGAGCTTACAACTACAGCTGTTGGCTATAATTGTGCAGGGAGGGCTTTCCTCTCCAAGCTGGGACTTGCACGTGGCCATGAGAGGACTGTGCCCTCTCATGAATCCGAGGCTTGTACCTGTCCAAAACACTGTAGCCACGCCCCACACCTGATAGCCAAATCAATATATGAAAACAACAAATCTGGAGACTCACACTCCCACTTTTCAAAACTTATTACAAATACTACAGTCACCAAAAAGGTATGGATAAACATAGAGACCAATAGAATACGTATAAGATTCCAAAAATAAATCCATACATATGTGTTCAATTGAGTTCCAACAAGGGGGCTAAGACTATTCAATGAGGAAAAGAATAGACTTTTCAACAAATGATGTGAGATAACTGGCTGTCCAAAATAAATAAAGTTGAACTCCTTAAATCTCACCATATGTAAAATTTACTCAAAATGGATTAGTAAATAAATATAAAAGCTAAAACCATAAAACACTTAGAAGAAAACATAGGGATAAATCTTAAGGATCTTCAATTTGGCAAAGGATTCTTAGGTATGAGATAAATAGCATGAACAACACAATAAAATAATAGATAAATTGGACTTCATCAAACTTCAAAACTTTGGGACATCAAAGAACATTATCAAAAAAGTGGGGGAAAAGACAATCCACAGAATAACAGACAATATTTTCAAGTCATATTTGATAAGAGCCTAACATCCAGAATATATAAAGTATTCCCACAACTCAATAAAAAGAAAAGCACTCAATAAAAAAATGGGCAAAGATGGATAGACATTTATCCAAATAAGATACACAAATAGCCAAAAACAAAACAAAACAAACACCAACAACAAACATACACATGAAAAGATGCTCAACATACTTAGTTCTTAGGGAAATTAGAATAAAACCCCAATGAGATAATACTTTATAACCACTGGGATGGCTATTTTTTTAAATAGCCATCTAGTGGTTAATGAGGTGAAGGGTGGATGAGGATGTGGAGAAATTGGAACCCTTATATATAGCTAATGGGAAGGTAAAATTGTTCAGCCACTGTGGGTAATGGGAAGTTCATCAAAAAGTTAAATACAGAATTACCATAAGAGTACCCAACTCCAATCCTATGTGTATATGCTCCAAAGAATTGAAACTAGGTTCTCGAACAAGTGCATGTACATGCAAATTGGCATCACACTATTTGCAATAGCCATAAGGTTGAAATGGCACAAATGTCAATCAATGGATGAATGACTAAAACTGAGGTATGTACATACAACAGATTATTCCAACATAAAAAGGAATAAAGTATGAATTGATGCTACAAAGTTGATGAACCTTTAAACATTATGGTACATCAGAGATGTCATATAGTATATGAGTACATTTGTTTAGACTATTCAGAATAAATAAATGCACTGAGACAGAACACAGATTGGTGACAGACAAGGGCAGGGGAAGGAGTTTGCAAGATGGGGAGCAAATGCTTAGCAGGTATGAAATTTCCTTTTGGGGTGATAAAATGTTTTGAAACTAGACATACGTAGTGGTTGTACAGTGTTGAGAATATATTAAATCCCCTGCCTGAATTGTTCACTTTAATAATGATTAATTTGGTTATGTGAAAGTCACATTATGAAGAAAAAAATTAAGGGCAAGCAGCATAAAGATAGAATTTACAAAAAACACCCCACACAAATTGATGGTTACATTAATACAAATAGTCTACATAAGTAAATTCATGATATTGTTAGGCTAGATAAAAAAGAAAGACTCTGCAGTATATTGTCCACACACAAAAATAATACTTTAAATAAAAAGACACAGGTAGTTTAAAATCAAAGGATGGAAAATGTACTCCTTGTAAAAAAAAAAAATTTATAAGATTAAGTAGCTGTTAAGAATATAAAAAATGTAGCCCTCAGAACAGGACTGTTACTCATGGATAACTGGGGTCATTTCATAATGATAAAAAAATCTGTTTACCAAAATAATGCAATAATCCCAAACATGTATGCATTTAATTAGTTTCAAAAATTAGAAGCACATAGATAAATACACAATTATAATAGGAATTTTCAACATTTGGTAGTTATGGGGAAATGATTAGTCACAAGGACTTAGAAGATACACAGTCCAGAACTCAGGGCAAGAAGATCCAAAGTGTCAGATTTTGGTGAACAGTATCTGACGGGACTGGAAAACCTAATCTTCACTCCATGATTAAAATCAGCAGGCCAAACTCACCATGTCTCTTAAGACTCTGTCCTTAGTCCTTCTCACTTTTATCCTTTACAAAAGTCTACATTTCAGAGGGAGAATTGCTTTTTATTATTCACAGACAATATACAAATGTTTCATATTTTGTAGAATTCCTTTGGCTGGAGGAATTGCTTTATGCAGTCTTGACTGACATTTCTTTTCTCGAGTCTTTCCTTATAGGAGGAGAAGGCTTAAGAAAAGATAAGATGACACAGAGGGAGCTATTCTAACTTATTTCCCATCTCATCGTGTCATGACAATTGAGAAGAAAAAAAAAGCCATAGTATGATTTCTTCTTTTCTACAGTTTTGATGATGATTACATTCTCACTTCCTCTGGCCATCACTTATTACCACATTTAGTAAACGGTGGCCTAATGTTTCACTTGTACCTATATTTGAAAAACAAAATGTTCTACTTCTGGTTTTAACTTAGATATTATTACTCAGCGGCCCCCTCTCACGTGAGGGAAGTATGTTCCCAGCCCAGGGGATGCCCGAAACCAACGGTGGTTCCAAACTCTTATACATATGTGCATATGCATTAGTTTTATCAATTCAAACTCTTCTATATACCATGTTTTTCCCCATAAATATACACTGAGTGGCCAGATGATGATGATCTCTGAATGCATAATAATCTGGCCACTCAGTGTATGTCTATGATAAAGTTTCATTTATGAATTAGGCACAGTAAAAAAAAAAAAAATGATAACAAAATAGAACAATGATAACAATATGCTGTAATAAAAGTTGTGTGGATGTGGTGTCTCTCTCAAAATATTTCCTCCTGGTCTACTCACCCATCTTCTTCCGGTGATGACGGAAGATGGTCAAGTGGCACCGCCGTTCCTGGAGCTGGGGAGCCCTCCCTTACTTGCAGTTACTCCCTGGGGATGGGGGTGTCATTAGTGTCCGGGGCTCCCCGGCCGAGGTCCTCGCGGGGTGCGCTCTGGGGCTCCCCACCCTGCGGCCAGCAGGAACAGGTAGGTGTCTGTTCATGTCTCCCACCTCACACCTAGCGCCTTTCCCGTGTTCACTAACCGCTGTCCCACCCCCTGCGGCTGGAAGGCCTGCGGCTTGAGGGGGGGACCCCAAACCTGCACGGGGATTGGGTGGTTCCTTTTCCTTCGCCACTTTTCCCAGAGAAGGTTCCGTGGGTTCCTTCGTGCATCTCAGCATCCGCAGCACAGGCTGCTTTCCGTTTCACTGAGTTCAGACTTTCCCTTTTCACTTCTGGGAAGCACTTCCCCACTTCTCCCGTGGTGGGCAAACTGCGGCTCTGGAGCCACATGCGGCTCTTTGGCCCCTTGAGTGTGGCTCTTCCACAAAATACCACGGCCTGGGCGAGTCTATTTTGAAGAAGTGGCGTTAGAAGAAGTTTAAGTTTAAAAAACGTGGCTCTCAAAAGGAATGTCAATCGTTGTCCTGTTGGTATTTGGTCTGTGGACGAATGCGTTTGCCAGACTTAGGCTAACCCAGTGGCCAGCGTCACTGCCCTGGAGCTTTGGGGTCCCTCTGAAGCAAAATAAGGGCGACTTGACGACAAACCACATGGCACTCAGGCCCACCTGACAGGACTGGCGCTAACTGGCGCTAACTGGCGGAAGGGAGGTCCCGCACTCCCGCGGGAGGAAGAGACCCTGCGAGATTTCACCAGCTACTCACAAAGGCACCCGATTTAAAACCTAATAATTGCTTCTTTCTGGAATTTTCCAATTAACTATTGTCTGACCCTGGGCGACCGCGGTAACTGAAGTTGTCACAAGTGAAACTGCAGATAAGGGGGGCTATTATATCAGAATTGAACAAGAAGCCCATGTTAATAACGAGAGTCAGACTTCCCACCGTTGGATTAAGACAGGGGTCAGCAAACTGTGGCTCGAGAGCCACATGCGGCTCTTTGGCCTCTTGAGTGTGGCTCTTCCACAAAATACCACGGCCTGGGTGAGTCTATTTTGAAGAAGTGGTGTTAGAAGAAGATTAAGTTTAAAAAATGTGACTTTCAAAAGAAATTCCAATCGTTGTACATTTGATATTATAATGAGTATGCCAACCACTGGGTTAGGAGGTTACAATTAAGCAAGTGCTGCAAGCTAGAATAATCCATAGATTCGAGCTGTTGCCTTCAGAATGAACTCATATTCTGCTTAATCTGAATAGAATGGATACAGATACACATATGCATTAATATGTGCATATGCCTTAGTTGGTATACATATGTATTCCCTTGCACTATCGGCTAACTGGCTAGAAGCAAGGACTCTAGATAATAATAGCACACCTAGGAGTGAGCACACCTCACAATGAGCACACCCAGCACTCAGATATTGTTTCCATTACTATTTTCCAACTAGAGGAAGCCAGGCTCCTTGGGGGAGTTCTGAAAGTGGGCAGGGAATGTACAAGACGAGCCTGCGGCATTTGCAGTGTCAGAAAACCAGAAGTTCCACACGCGCAGACACACGTGATGGGAATATGTCAAAGAAAATCGAAGCCAGCTGAAAGAGATCTCAACCTCCCAAACCCCAGCAATCTGAATGGCAACACAATGAAATGGTGTTGCATTATAACAAGGCTTGTTTATCCAGAGATGTATTGCATATACGTTCTGAGGCCAGTGTCTAATGCAGACCTGGTTGCCTCAAAAGACCGTTCTTTGTGGAAGTATAAAAGAAATACCTGAGTCTATACTTACATAAATATGTGATTGAATAAATGAGTAAATGAGGGGGAACGGCCAATCTCACATGCAGAATTCCCAGTACTGTATCACATATTCTTCTCTAAAGATGAATCATAACTCCATTGCGTCCATGTGGCTGGGCACAGTGATTTCCTTCCAAAGAGAGCAGTAGGAAAAAGGAAAAGGATAGAAATCTCACAGCGGAGAAATCTGACAAATAATGCCTGGGCCAGGTGGCCGAGGCTAAATCCTGAATGATGTCAGGTGGAGAGTAAATTCCTTGATATGACGTGCGTAGGTACTTTGAAGTGATGAAAATGACATTTTACTTTTGTGGTCTCTCTTCCCAGAACACATAACCTTAGCCTAATTATGAGGAAATATCAGGCAAATCCTAATGGGAGGATATTCCATAAAACACCTTCCCAATGCTCTCTAAACTGGCAGGTGCTTTGAAACAAGAAATGTCTGAGAAACTATCACAGACAAGAGTTGTCTGAGGAGACATGATAACTAAATGCAATTGAACAGGCAAAAAGATTCAGATGAAAACCAAGGGAATCTGAAATAACAGCTTTTGTTAACAATAATACATCTATTTTGATTCATTAATTTTAATACTGGTAACCAATCCATCTCTATGAACTATTGTATATGCATTACCCCCATGTAAAATCATCAGAAAAAGTGCTTTTAGCCTCTTACTCACCAATATAAATATATATATATATTTTTAAATTCCTTAGTGGTTGTATGACTAAATAGCTGTTGTTTCAAAACTTTTCTCCCCAATCTATTGCCATTTCTTCTGACATTCTGCTACCTTCCCAAAAATATTCACACCTCCTTTTGCTATAGCCCCAGACCAGGCAACTACTGGCCTCCTGTGACCATATGTCTCAATGGTTCACATGTAATAATTCAAATTTTGAATATTACATCTGATAATATCCACATTGTATTGGCAAGGAATCTGAGGATCTTTCTTTGTCTTGTATATCCTTTGCATTTGTTTTTCTAAGCAGGTATGTTCTACTTTTAGTCTTTTAAATGAGGGATGCTTGATTGCTTTTCTCATATCTGTATCTCTATTACATGACTGGAAATTCTCATTAGGAAGAAGTCCTAGGTGATAGCATAAGAGTCTATAGGCTTAATGCACATTAAGTAGCAAACTATCCTGGAGTGTAAAACCAAAAAAGGTAGGGCCTGATGTCCTTCACATACCACAAAAACGTATGCTTCATCTACTGTGGGTCTAATACCTTTTCTGATTTTCACTGGGTCTGGGAAACATGTCTGGGCAAAATTACAACACTATTGAGACTTGATGCATATTCAAAACCTAGTGAAAATTTCAGTCCATTCATGACACACATAAGCACTACTAAATTGAAAAATTTAGCATTTAAAGTACTTTTTTATTTTAAAAAAAGCATGCTTGTACAAACTTGCTTTTCCTTAAGCACTAGAATATCTTGAAAAAGATTTTATTTAACATTATGACTCTTTTTCCCTACTTTCCAACACACTAATGGAATTTTTCATAGGTTAGCCACAGGCGGCATTTGATAGAAAAGGCCTTTGATAACCCCTTCCACAGCAGATATGCTCATGTAAATCTATGAAAATCAAATAACATAATGGATATTTGTGTTCTCTTTTAACTCATAGCCGTTGAAGGGTAGGTGCCTGGAGATTTAAGAAAGCAAACTGAGTTCTAGATATGAGTGTCCAGGACATCCATTTTAAGTAGAAATTAAGGCATTAAAAGGTTATTTAATCTTGAATTTACAAAACTATCTAACGACAAATAATGATTTTAATAGGATTAGAGAAAGAGGAAAGTAGAAGCAAATATCATCTGTGAGTTCCTTTAAAAATTACACCAGTCATAAAACTTATCAATTACCAGAATCATTTATACAAATTAAAAAATAGTAACACTTTTTTATTTTACAAGAAATGTACTTTTACTTTATGTAAAATGTAAATGTAAATTTACTTTTCTTATGGAGAGTGCATTTGTTTCTATAATAATCCACTCAAATGCTGACTTTTCAAATATGTGAAGAGATTTGTGTCACCAATTCGTATTTAAAAGAGTAAGCTCTAACCCCACACTACAGACTCAACTAATTGGTTTATTGCTTTGAAGAGCTAGTTACAAGGAAAACAGTTGGTAGCAGGGGCTTTTCAGCATAGCTCATTATATGAAATGACTAATGTAAACCTTTTTAAGCCCAATTACCAGCTGATCAGTATGGGACCACAACTTCAGATGGAAAATATGAAGAATGACATCTGATTTAGAATCAAAAGCTACATCCAACCTAACCTTTACCACAATGCCAACAGACCTTAGGAGCTCTCTCTTTCTATAAAAATCCTTAAATTGGTGTATATTTTGTCCACTTATTCCTTCTTAGCAAAAAAAAAATAAATTCACAAAGATAATAATAAATTAAAATTCACTGTTTCAAAGAACTTGCATCATATTTTTAAAGAAATGTATTTTTAAAACATTTCACCATAGTTAAAATCACAATTTAGCTAGTTCATCTAGACAGGAGAACAGAAGATTGTGTATTTACACTGATTTTCAAGACACAAAGTCAGTTTTTGTTCATTAGCAGTATAGTTGCTAAGAAAATGCTGTTGACTTGCTAAAATGTGATGAATTCAGGTTGCTCTCAGAATGTCTACCTATGGCTAAACATGTGTATGTTTGTGTGTGTGTGTGTGTGTGTGTGTGTGTGTGTTTATAAATCACATGCTATGTTTTTCTGGTTAATAGTTAAAAAATATCCAATACTGGTTAAGTCCACAAAGAACCATTTCTGTGGATTTTGTCTTCATTGGTATTGGAGCAATCCATATATATATATATATATATATATATATATATATATATATATATATATAAAAGGCTACTATACTAAGTGTCTGACTGTCTGATCAGTCATTATGATGCACACTGACCACCAGGGGGAGGGGGAAGAAGCTCACTGAATATAGGAGGTGCCATGAAGCACACAGAGAAGTGGCACCACAAACCTAGCCTCCACAAAACAACACTCGGCTTCCACCAAGTGGGACACAGGCCCCGCCACCACCTTGGGGTAACAGCCCACCAAAAGCTGACATTGCCAAGACCCCATGGCACAAAATGCGGCCCACAGCCAAGCCCAGCCCAGAAACGGTGGCTGTGGGCACCAGGTAATGACATCACGTTTTTGTTGATATTCTGAAGCCTAATTTGTGGACAGAATATGTCTGAAAACCAACTATTGCCATAATGTACCTCTGAAGCAGAAAGAAGCTGGTCAACAGAATGTATCTAAAGACCAGCGATTGGCACAGTGTACCTCTGAAGCTGAAAGAGAGAGTGACACTATCGGCAGACTATGTCTGAAAAACAGGAATTGACAAATACTACCAATACTGGTAGGAACTGCCTTCATAGTGAAATTAGGTAAATGAGGATGCAATTATCAAACACAGTTGTGGTGGAACGACTGTTACACGTCAGTTTTGCCTATCCCTAAATTTCTCCAATGAAAAACCATCTGATGGGAAATTTACTCAATGTTGTAGCAAAGGCAAAGTTTCTCCAAATGATGTCAATTTTCCAGAATACCTGGTATATTTTAAAATTTAATGATGAATGAATTGATTTGTCCCCATCTGACACCGGCTTCTCATTAAAATTGATTCAAAGACAGTTTCCCATGATGCCAGCATTTGCAATGACTATTAATAAATCACAAAGACAAACTCTAGACAGAGTAGGAATATTCCCATCTGAAGCGGTTTTTGGACATGGTCAGTTATATCTTGCTTTCTCTCGAGTTCAACAAGCATGTGATGTTAAAATTGTAAATACTTCATCACAAGGGAAATTAGTCAAGCACTTTGAAAGTGTTTCTGCTATTAATGTGGTATACAGGGAGATATTAGAATAAGTTTAATCAATTTATTAGTCATTGTTTATATCAATGTTGTCTTCATATCATGCTTTGTTGTTTTTATATCATCTTTTTGTTGTTTTTATATCATGTTTTTATTGTTTTCATATCATGTCTTTGTTGTTGTTATTATATCATGATGTTATTGTTTATTTATTAATCAATTTATGTATTATTTTCATGTACATTGTACTAATTTTCTTCACCTCTGACACTTCTATTATAGAGAAAGGGAGAATAGCAATATTAAAATATTTCTTCGAATTAATTTCCTTTCAGTGTGCACGGATCCGTGCACATGGCCACTAGCACCTCATAATGTTTAATGTGCACGTGAACTGAATTGCTTAGGCATCTTATTAGAATGGAAGTTGTGATTTAGAAGATCGAGGGTGGGACCCATGATTCTGCATTGCTAACTCAAGGTGAGCTTAAGGTGAAAATGATGCTGCAAATCCATGTACACTGTGGGTGGCAAAGTCCTAGAAAACACATTTGAGAGGCTCTGGTTTTCATGTGACATGCGGAACCCAGTAGATCTCCTTTTGAACAAAGTGATTATCCATCCCATGATGTTAAGTTCAATTTTCTGATCGGTGAGATTGTAGGAGAGCTTTATCACGAATATCATTCATGTACATGTGGACTTTAACATCATCACTTGTAACCAAACTTAAGTAAAGGCTTAAGACATGTTTTAATGTTTATTTCTATATGTATATATTTATTAAAACTCACCAGTCCTTATTGATACCTGCACCAACAAAGGTCTCCTTTCTCCCCTTCTCCTGTTCTTATTGTCAACTTCTTTTCCAACAGAGAAACCTGCTTCTCACTATCCAAATTTATTCATTAATTTTCTCAGTCATTGAATGCACAAAGTAGTTTCAGAATTTCTAACTCATACTCTGTGATAAATGCCTACTAATTAGAGTACAATATTTATTACTCTGTCTTTAGTCTTCAGCTATATAATTAGAGCGCTATGTCCCAAAGTTACTGAGGTAAGTTCTTCTGGAGAACCACCTCTTCTCACCTTTATGGTGATACTCACTTGAAATACAGTTAGGTTTATTTGTTTCCATGTATATTCCATACTGTTTTGTTTCCTTCCTTATCTTCCATTTTTTAAATTATTTTATGTTTCTGTTATTTTAAATATGTAAAATAATGATATGTTCTAAAAGTCACAACTTTATAAAAATGTATACTGTGAAAAGTATCATTTCCCTCATTATTTTTGATCCATTTCTATCCATCTTTTCTACCCTATTTCTACCGCTCATGTAGAAAAGCAATCTCAATATTTTTTAGATCTATACAAATGAGCAGAATCTACGTCCCTGGACAATTTATTAAAAATTTTATCTTTGAGCCATAAATGGTTTGGCTCAATGGATAGAGCATCAGCCTGCGGACTGAAGAGTCCCAGGTTTGATTCCAGTCAAGGGCACATGCCTGGTTTGTGGGTCCGGTCCCCAGTAGGGGGTGGACAGGAGGCAGCCAATCAATGATTCTCTCTCATCATTAATGTTTCTGTCTCTCTCTCCCTCTTCCTTCTTCTCTAAAATCAATAAAATATATATTTTTTAATTTATCTTTGACATGACAATTTTTTTATTTATTAAAACCCATGTATAATTGTTCTGTTTCTGAACATTATATGGTTGTTTAGTCTTATACCAGCAGTTTGTGTTTTAGTTATAGAGGCTTTATAATATGTTTACTATTTGATAGGGATCAGCTTCCTCATAACCTTTTATGGAAAGCTAGCATATTATAGATACTATGTGCACTTTTCCTTCCATTGTTTAACAATATATCCTGAAAATCACCCCATATCTGTTCATAAAATCTTTGTCTTTTCCTCTCAGTTGAACAATATTCCCACAATTTATTCAACTGCTTTATTTTAAATTAGTATTATTCCCCAATATTTTGAAATTATAAACAATACAATGACTAACCTTGGCATATGAATTTCACATTTTGGGGATGTACCTTCAGGATAACTTACAGAAAGTAGAATTACTTTGCCAAAAAGTGAGTGCTTATAGAGTTTTGTTAGATATTTGCAATTTTTCCTTCTTAAAGGGTTATACCAGTTGCTTCCCTCCCAGAAGTAAATGAGAGTACCAGTTTTCCTACAGCTTCACCAAGACAATGTGTTGTTCTTTTTTAAAATTTTCATTAATATGATAAGAAATGGTATCTGTGTCTAGTTTTAATTTGCATTTTGCCAATAATAAGTGTGAATGAACATCTTTTCATAGGTTTAAAATAATATGCATCTATGAATTACTTGTTTATATCTCTGAACAAGTGTACACATTTCTGTTGGCTTTGAGGACTTTTTTTATCTCCTGTTTTAACAATTCGAGAAGTGCATTCAGAATTCCAGGGATGTCCAAGTCAGCCTGCATGTACTTTTTTGCTGTATCAATTGGGTTTTCAATGCCACATGTGCAGGCCCTTTATCACAGGGAGAAGAAATTTCTAGAGAGCAATCAGAAGCTCTAAAAGTTCTAATATCCTTGGCTGGGAAAGGGCACACACATCTGCCACACATGATGTTGATCAAAGCAAGTCAAAAATTCAACAAAAATTCAGAGAGTATCCTTCACCCACAAGTGGAGCAAATTTTTGTCACCAAGTAAGTGGATACAATCAAAGGCAGGGAACTGGACTGACCACTTTTGCAAGCCATCTATATATATTTATATAAAAGCCTATGTGACCATTCTGCTTGACCACTCAATTCATTGACTGGTAACTATAACACACACTGACCACCAGGGGGAGACACTCAATGCAGGAGCTGCCCCTGGTGGTCAGTGTGCTCCCACAGTGGGAACACTGCTCAGCTGACCAACAGGCACCAGATACGGGGCTCATGCCCGGTGAGCACAGCTACAGTGGCAGCAGCAGTGCCTCTCCTGCAGACAATCCCCCTGTGCAACACCCCCCCATATGCACTAGGACCGGGATTGAGACTGGCATCAAGATTGACTGGGCGCAAACCCATGGCCACTTTTTGATCTTGGGCGTGCCAGTATTGCACAAGGATGGGCACACGGAGACCACAAACAAGCAGCCGTGAGCTACTGAGCAGTGACAGCGACAGGCACAGTGGGGCCAGGATGAGTGGAAGCAGCCCGGTCCTGGCCCGGGCTCGGGCTCCTACCCTGCCACTTCGGGGTTTCAGCCAATCCCTGCAGGCCAGGCTGTGGGACCCCACTGGTGCCCGAATCTGTGAACCAGGCCTCTAGTCTATTCTAAGAATGTTGAAAGAGAGACAACAGGTCAGAGAATTCTAATTTTATTGGGGAATAATTCAAGACATTTTCAAGAAAGAATTTTTGAAGGTGAGATATAAAGTTTAAATAAGATCCAAAATAATTAAAATAGCAGGACCCAGGCATAAGGACTCAAGGCAACAATGATTATCATGCCAACATGCTGATGGGCCTAATTATAATAGAAGGCTTATTTGCACACTAATCACTAGATAAACAATTTCTTGTAACATAAACCTCATAATTATCCCATGAGAAATGGTTGGATGATAACCCTCTTTTAATGAATGAGGAATTGTGCTCTTGTCCAAAGTAACAAGCTTGGCCCCATATCGAATTGGACTTCTAAATCAAGTTTGCTAAACCTTATATTTCTCTCCATGAGGAGATACCTACCTCAAGCAATATTTCCTCCAGAGACTACATTACTGTTCAAACATCTCTTGTGAAGCATGTGGATGATTTTTTTAAATAGCAAATTACATGAACATTTATAGTAAAGCAATTCTTCTGCAAAATCCTCCTCAACATGTTCTCTATTTAGAGGAAGAAGCTACAGAATCAGATCCAATAATGATGTTGGTCTGGAATTCTTTCCTATCCATGGTGCTGCAGTCCAACTCAATATTTTAATCATATAGGGAGGAATTTTAAATAGTCCTGATGGAAGAGGCTCAAGTGAAACAAATTAAATTAGATATTCTAAGGTTGGATCCCAGGAACCAGTATTGATTTTTGAAGCTCCCGGTGATTCTAAATGGGCATTCAAGTTGAGAGTCTGATCTGAAATGAAGCAGGGTCCACTGGGAAAATAACTGATGAACCTCCCCAAACAAAACAAAGCATGAATTTATCATTTATAACGTGCCATTCCCTGGATATAAGTTTAGTCTTTGTTGCTCCCTTACAGGCAATCCTAATCCCTTATTTATGTGTTCTTTTATTCATCTGATTCTACTGTGGATTTCATACTCCTCATTCAAAAGAGGCTTATGGTACTAATTGTAGTGGTTTTTATTGTAAACATGAAAATATTGTAATTATTGAGGTCCAGAACAGAAAAGCCATTGTGAAGGAAACAATCATGAACATTCCTCTAAAGAACTTTTTCAAAGATATAGGAAACACAACCATGAATGTAATGTACAGATTTTTAAGTAATAAAACTATATCAAAATTGGTATAAAATATTATGAGCATTGAGAACGAAGAAATGTAACTCCAGACTTAGGATATCAGGGAGGAATTTTTGGATGTGATGGCTTTTAAGCAAGACCACCAAGAATGGATAAACTTACTGACACTATGTGGATTACAATAATCATGTTCTAAATAAATTATTGCTTAGGATAGCAAGGTACCTGCCATTTTGAATCGTACAAAGAGCCAGAAACATCCATGCTTCTCAACTTTCTGCAATGGTAGAGTCTAACAGTAACCTGGAAAAATCAAAAGCTTTGGAAACTCTATACCAGTGCCAGAAATAGGAAATTCTAAGATATTGAGATTAATTAGTTTTTTTTCTGTTAATATGGAATAGCATTTGTGATTCATTACAGTGTTATTCTATTAGAGCTTACTCTATTAGACCAATAAAGGAAAAGGTTTCAGAATTAATCAAAGTCTAATTTTTTTTAAAAGAGTTTAATTCGTTTTCAATGTCTCAGTATGTAAATAACTATCAAAGTAATTATTGCATATTCCTAAGGAGGACTGCTTTAATAAATATATGACTTCTGCAATTATTACATTAATTACTTATTTAGAAATCTTAAGCAGTGAAGAAAACAATATTTGGAAATTAAATGATCATTTACTCTGATCTTGTGAGCATATGTAATTTGTTGAGGAAATTATTTCTTATTACTTTGTCATGGTATGTGAAAGGTTACCTTAAGGTCTTTAAATATGTTTGGTTTATTAGGTATTTGTAAGCATGTTAGAAATAAATAATTGCTTTTTTATTAAGTGATCATGAAGTAAACCTATTCCTCAGAACTAAGTCACGTAATTACCAAGGAGGATGTTATAGGAAGGAGCTGTCTATATAGGATAAGCTTAATTATCTCCTAAGACATATAAGAATTAAGGAAAGCCTTCTTAGGAAGTAGCAGTGGTCCAATCTCCATGTTGGAAATTTGATTTCTTATGAAGAGTTTCTTTTTTTTTCTTTTCTTTTTTTTTTTTAATTTTTTTTCTTTTTTTTTTTTTAATATATTTTATTGATTTTTTTTTGCCCCCCTCCCTCCCTCCCTCCCACACATACCCTCCCTCCCCAGAGTTTTATGTCCATTGGTTGTAATGAAGAGTTTCTTGGTCCTTCAAGATATGTATTTTTACAAATAAATTCAGAAATAGTATCCCAGTGAGTTATGGGTATACTTTCTCATTTATTCATTTAACAAATACTAATAATCATGTATATTTATAGAAGACAATATTAGATTATGTTTATTATGTGGAAAAACTTCATTTGAGATCAAATAGTTTTTTCGTTAATTCTCACCCTAGGATATTTTTTCCATTGCTTTTCAGAAAGGAAAGAGGAAAGAAGAAGAAGAAGAAGAAAAAGAAGGAGGAGGAGGAGGAGGAGGAAGAGGAGGAGGGGGAGGAGGAGAAGAGAGAGAGAGAGAGAGAGAGAAAGAGAGAGAGAGAGAGAGAGAGAGAGAGAGAGATCATGTGGGTTGCCTCCCACATGCTCCCTGACCAGGATTGGGGAGGGATCCCAAAACCCCAGATATACTAGTATGCTCTTGACTGGGAATTGGACACACAATCCTTTGGTGTGCAGGGTGATACTCTAACCACTTAGAACCACTGCAAGGGCTAAAAAATTTTAACAAAAAGAAAACTGGATAATTTGGTCATTCATGACTAAATGAGGTGAATATATATAAATTTAGGCCAGTAGGCAATAAAATAGTTCTTGGCATATGTTGATTATTGATTAGATTGCTTTTGATAATGCTAAAACAATATTTTCACTGGTTTATGTAGAATCAGCCTAACATTACATTTTAACAATTTGAATTGAATAAAATTATATTAATTTTATCCAAATCACAACTTTGAGAGTCAACAAAATGGCAGGACTTGGTAAACTAAATTAACATAAGAAACATGATTTGAGACTTAATTGTTCTTAGAATGACTACAGTTTTCTCAAGAAGGTCTAATGACCTTTTCAATCCGAATCCTATTGTCACAGTGTCTATTTCTTTTTTCCAGAGAGCCCATCCCTACATAATCATCCCTTACAGAAACCAGAATGCCATCTACTGGCAGCCTCCACATTTTTGTAAACTTTCAAAGGCGATAATTTATGCTTAATAAATTTAAAATAAGGTATATACTTTTATGAAGTATCTATATTTTGAAATAAACATCTATGTTAACATGTTCATATGTTTAAAAGTTGAGGTATATTCTGCATACCCACTACATGTTATTACCATTATAGGAAAACATTTTATAGAGTAATATAAATAATATAATTCTCAAATAGTTTTTATACCAATGTTGTTGCTAATTTGAAAGGTAAAGTTTTTTTTAAATAAAAAAAATGTTTTCAGAGTTGAAAATATTGCTTATTTGTACATATCATTAGGCCACCAATTTATTTCCTACCTTAACTTAATATGTACTTCCAAAGAATATTGATGGAAATTGTACATAGATCTGAGAATTTTATTAAAAACTGATTTTGTGATAAAATCAGGAAAAGCACAATAAAATTCTTCCACAGTTAGTTATATAATTAATTTGCTTAATCAAACTTGTTGAGGAAAAGCTTTAAAAACATATTGTTTACAAATATGTAATTATTATTTTTAAACAGTTAAAACTTAATATTGAACTCATACCTGTAATGCTATAACGATGTTTTATTCGATTGATTCTATAATAAAAGAAAGTAATGTACACGTAAAATTAACTTTTGTTTTTAAAACTCTAATAAGCTCTTTCAAAAATAATCCATGTATCATTTTAATGGTTTGCTACAAGCATATTCTTATTCTTTTCTTGTTATTTTATGTTTAATTTTACACACTTACAATATTTAACTCCAAGATCAGCATTCACACAAAGATTAGGAAAGCTGTGACAATGGCTGCATATCACAATTGTCTTGTAAGACACCCAAATCTCTAAATTTCGCAGGAGACTGGTCCCTGTGGTTGTCAGTAGGATGCTTTATGGGAGAAGCCTAAACACAGCCATGTCATCCTACGACTGTGCATAATTCTTGCATAGGAACGTATTTCAGGAAATCTTGAAATCTTGTCATGTCTTTTTCACTTACAGTATGAGAGGGTACTTAAAAAGTAAGTCCTATCAGTCCAGAAAGGCATTTTTAAAAGGCTATTAAAAATGAAGTTCTCAGAACTCTGGCTCCAGAGAAGACATAAAGGTTAAAAATTGCCTAGGCAGCCTTACTCCAGGATCATCTTATTTTAAATGCAGATTGTCAGCACTTTTGAACCATGCATGTTCATGATAAAGTGTAGAGAAATGAAAAGATATGGTAGAAAGAACAAGAGCATTTTCTTGCACAAAGTGTTCAGTACATCAGCTTTAAAAATGTAATCGTTTGTGTGCAAGTCAAAGAAGATACTATTATTTTCCAATTGGTCCTGTATATTAATAGTTGGTATAATATTACTTTATTTAAATATTATAATTTGTAGATATTGGTTTGTGATACACTCAAATTTCAAATGACCCATATAAAAATATTACTTATAAAGGAGTTTCATAAGCTGCTTTCAAAAATGCAAGAGATATTGGACACTAATTCATAAAAAATTGACATTAACTTATGCATATACACAGATATATATATATATATATATATATATATATATATATATATATATATAATCTTCTATTGCTTAAATTAAAAAAAAAAAACATGACAAAGCAACTGGTCTGTCTTGTTCTTTTAAAAGAAAGTATACGAGTTTAGATCACAGAACAATTTTTTTTTAAATGAAAACGTTACATATTATCTGCTCTCCCTTCCCTCCTGAAAAAAATTTCAGGTAGCCAACTGTTTTTGAAATAAATTTCCCTGCAGTTGCTATAGTGATGATAATAAAGTTCTTGCCTCTGTTTGAATGATAGAGGTTCCAAGCAGAACACTTGAAAAGGTAAGCTAATCAAAATGAAAACACTGTTAGTTCTCATCTTCAAGGCAGCCTCCTTGAATTTAGTACAATTACAGGACTCAATCACTGTCGACAATTTTATTATATGTCCATTATCATAATCTTTCTCAATGTAGGCCTAAAAATTATAAAGCAGAGATGAGCCCTCTTTTTTATTATAGATTACAGTCATTGAACAAAGGATATTTAAGTTAATTCTGGATATTTTTTTTTTTAGAAAAATCAATGTTTGAATCAAAGATACTGCTCCATTAGCCATTTTTGTCTATTACCAAGCTTTATTTTTCTAACAATGCAATGCTTGTAAGTTATTTTGATTTAATGGTATGTATTGTTCAAGTCTTACTTCATCTTAGTGTTGATGCAAACTATAGAGCTCAAAAGCAGTTACTTGTCAAAGTAGACGAATCATCAAAGACATGTCAGAGATTGAGCATCATTGCTAAGATTCATGTTCTATCACATGGATGTCAAAAAGTTATAGTATTTACCTTAAAACATTTGGGGGGTTTAAATAGCTTTAAAAATTATTGGTTCAGAGAGAAATTAGGCACAACAGCTTATATAAAAATAGAAGGCATTTTATGTCATTTTGATAAATAAATAGAAATGGTTATTCTGACTCTCAAAATCCAAATGGTTAAACATAGTAATCACAAGTTAGAGGAAGTATTTGACTAAAATACCACACTTTCTAGTCATCTTGAATGCTGCTAGAACCTTTGAGTATTTTATTTCATAAGTAGGCACATCCAAATAATAAAACCCTAATATGCAAATTGACCAAACGTTGGAATGTCTGGTTGCTATGATGCACACTGACCACTAGAGAGCAGACACTCAACACAGGAGCTGTCCCCTGGTGGTCAGCGAGTTCCCACAGGGGAGCACCGCTCAGCCAGAAGCCAGGCTTATGGCTGGCAAGTGCAGCAGCAGTGGCGGGAACCTCCACAGTAACACTAAGGATCCCTCAGGGGATGTCCGACTGATGGCTTAGGCCTGCTCCCCAGCTAAGCTGGCAGTTGAACATCCCCCAAGGCATCCTGGACTGTGAGAAGGCACAGGCTGGGCTGAGAGACACCCACCCTCCAGTTCACAAATGTCATGCACCAGGCCACTAGTTCTTATATATTTTCATTAGCCCCTAAAAAAAAAAAAAAATCCCTTACTTATAAATAAGCTATATTCTAAGTTGCGTATGTTAGTTTTCGATTGTTGTGTGACCACTTATCACAAATTTAGTGACTTAAAACAGCCCCCATTGTTTAGTGAGTCCACGCACAGCATGATATGCTTAGGATTTCTGGTCCTGGTTGGAATTCACCCGTTCTAAGGCCCAAATCAAGATGCTGGCTAAACTGAGTTGTCATCTGGAGGTAAGAATACTTTCAAGTTCATTCGGGTTATTGGAAGAATTTAATACCCTGTGATCATAGTACTGAAGTACATATTTCCTTCAGGGGTCCACTCTGCTCTAGAGGCTGCCTGAATTTCTGCTCTTATGGCCCCTTCTACCTTCAAAGCCAGTGATGGGAAACCTTTCTCTTGGGGAAGCCCTCTGATGCCCTGCATCTGTGATGACAGGAAAAGTCTAGTCCATTGTAAGGGCTCAACTGATGAGGTGAGACCCACCCCAGGCAATCTCCCTTTATTACATTCAACAGTGGCAAGTACATTAATCTAATTATGAGAGAAAATTCCATCCATCATATTCACAGTCCTAGGGTGAATATATTTCAGTGGGTATATATTTTAGGGGTTATCTTAGAATCCTTCCATTATAGAAATGTATGTGTTTATTCTATGAAAAAGGGGTATTTGTTTGTTTGTTATTTATAGACCCAAGATGGATTGTATATAAGTACAGACTAAGAAATTGATTTTAAAAATCAGTTGGTAACTTCTTCCCAAAATAGAAGATAAAGTCCATTGATGTTGGGAGTTATTAGTGTTCACACAGTATTTATTTAATAGGCAGGAGGTACTTAAAGCCTTCTCTTCCTTTTCAAAATTGCCAATATTAGAAAATCATAATCATAACCCAGAATCAAATGGCAATAAAGGATGACTCAAGTAGTTTATAGAAGCTCTGTAGTCAAGAATTCTTACTCAGCTGTTTTCCCCCCAATTTTTTTTTTTCTATATTGGTAGAGATTTGAGCAGGCTATAAAAATACAGACATGCCAAGAAAAGAGTTGAATATGAAAGTTAATGCTTTTTCATTACCAAGTTAGGAAAAGTCATGAGGATCAATGTATTAATTTTGGAGTAACACAACATGAATTTGATTTTATGCTCTGTCACTTATTAGCTTTGTGATCCTGAACAAGCTAATATACCCCATACTCTTTGATATTCTGTTTTGTTATCTGTAAAATGGAAATGATAACAGTATGTCAGTCAATTGCTGTGAAGATAATTGGGACAAAGCATGTCCTGTTCTTCCATACAGCCAAGTGCTCAATGAACGGCAGTCATTATTATTACTCGAGGCCCAGTGCACAAATTTGTGCATGGGTGGTATCTGGCCAACCCACCCTGATGGGGGCCATTGGGCCTGGCTGGCAGGAGGGAGGAGCCATGTGTGGTTGGCTGGCCAGCCCAATCAGGGTGTTTGGGGTCCGTTGGGGGTGGGAAGGTAGGGGGGGGGCAGCTGATCAAGCCAGATCAGGCTCATTGGCTGTTGTGATGCATGTCATAGCTACATATTCTGCTTATTCTGGTTGTTCCACCATCCGGTGGCTGGGCTTGTATTATTATTGTCATTGTTCTTATTATTATCCAAGACTTTCTGTGAGAAGTTCAAGAATATCAATCATTATTAATATTGATTGAATACCTGCTGTAAACCATAGTTGGGTGCAATATATGAACTTTTAAAAAAATTAAATATAATGGGGTGACATTGGTTAATAAAATTATATAGGTAGCAAGTATACATTTCTCTGATACATGATCTTCACATTGCATTGTGTGCCCACCACCCAAAGTTAAGTCTTCTTCTGTCACCTTATATTTGACTTTTTACTACCTCCACCCTTTTCCCTCTGATAACCACCATATTGTTGTCAGTGTCTATGAGTTTTTGTTTGTTGGTTTTCTTGTTTGTTCATGTGCTGCTTTCAGTTTTATATTCCACACATCTATGAGTGAAATATATGTTCTTAACATTTTATGTCTGACATTTCATTTAGCATAATACTCTCAAGGTACACCCATGTTATATGAAGGATTTTAACTGATCCTTACAACATTTGATGACATAGATATTATCTCCATTGTGTAGGTAAGGAAACTAACTAAGGTTGTTATAAGACATTCAGAAAGCCCAGAACTGTTTGGAGTCAGAGTGAAGACACCAGCCCAGGCCTACCCTTTCTGTCATTCCCATCTGCTATACTAAAAGCCACAAGAGCCCATTCACAGCAAGTAACTAAACTACCCTCAAGCATAGATAGCTGCTTACTTCCTGATTATCAGAGAAACTAAAAATGGTTGAATGGGACAGGTATAGAGAACATTATATAAAGGAGAAATCTCTTACACTATTGGACACAAAGAAGCTATGTTGCTCAAAAACAGCAATAATTTGAAAGAAAGAAAAAAAAAAGATCAACTTCATTAACTATAAAATTTTGGTAAGGGTCAGTCCTGGATTGGTATTCTTTAGCATTCTTTCCCAATAAACAAACAAACAAACCAAAAAATCCCTAAGTATTATCTAGATAGCTGCATCTCTATATATCAATATTAGTTTAAGTGAAGCTTCAGTTAATATCAGACAACACCTCAACTGAGACAATGATATCATCATTTACGTAAAAGTCCTATTACATTTAAAGGTGGTTTCAAACTGTGCAACAAATTGTGTCATCTTTATGACAAAAGCAATTATGTGCAAATTTCTGATAATAAAGTTGATGATTTATTTTTCTATGGGCATTGTAAACCAGAAGTTTACGTTTAAAACAGGTATTTTTCAAGACAGTATCCATTTGTAGGCCCTCAATGTGAATCCATAACCTGACCAATGACATTCAGGTCATGAGTAAACATATGGTCTGCCACAGTGACTCAATTAACCATCCATCAATGTAATTGCATAATACATCAGAAGAGGTAGTCTCCCACTATTGAGGGTCAGCATCCCATATTAAATTTAGCAGCAAAAGGCATCACTTTGCTATAGCTCATTTAGGTATAGCATATAAAATATTTTAAAATAACACATATGAGAGTGCATTTATATTTACTGTTCTCTGGAAGACATTTTTTGACAAACTGAGTTTTGGGCTTCCGTTAAGAAACGATTCTTCTTACAATCAGCTGGCATAGGTGAAAAGCACAACTTGCAAGACAAGTACAGCACTATAATCAATACTAATCATGTTAATGTTGAAATAAGAAAGAAGGAGGTATATCATTTGCACATTATAAAATTATGTGTAAAGTTGAGATGTTGCAAACTTTTTAGAAGGGACACGGCTGAAAGTTGATTTATGAAACTTTCTAGACATTGAATCTTTCTGGAGTACTACACATGACAAAATAATGACAGCACTTTATAAGTAATTTTTAAAAAAAGAATGTGTGTGTGGGAATTAACCTGGACAGGAAGTATGATAGTGACAGAGCTTGAAATGATAAGGAAATAAACATGGTGCTGGGTTTATAATTCATAATTAAGATGTACTTATTGAATCAGGAAATGCCGGTTCCTATCTAACATCCTTCTCCTTCATTTAAGGTTCATATCTTGAGGAATGATTTCAGTTCATTAATATTATGTGAATTTACCCATAAGCCTTTGTGTAAATGGAAGAAAATTGGAGCGCACTTAAAAGGGATATTTTAGTCAATCAATACACATAGCTGCCATTTATATTTATGCAATTTGCATAACTTTTGGAGAAAAGAAGCAATTCTTGGCCCAATCCCTATTCTTCCATGATTCTTAATATGAAAAAATCCATGACAATAAAAGTAAATGTATCTTTCCCAGAGTTTGACCTTCCTCTGGTGTGATTCTTTCTTTTCTTTTTTCTGACTTATATTTGTTTGGTGTAAAATGTTAACTAGACTTCTGGTTTTATTTATTTTTATAAAATTAGCACATCGTTTTAGAAAAAGTATATTTAACACAAGAATATTAAAATGTTAGCAATATTTGCCTTCTAATGAAACAAAAGCTCTATCTATGTGGTTAAGTAATTACCAGTTGTATTTACTTAACCACAGCTTGGCTGTTGTTGCTCAGTGGTTGAGCTTTGAACTATGAACCGGGAGGTCAGAGTTCAATACTTGTGTGCTCAACCCACAATGTGGGGCATATAGGAGGCAACCAATTAATGATTCTCTCTCATCATTGATGTTTATATCTTTCTCTCTCCCTCTCCCTACCTCTCTGAAATCCATAAACAGGTGTATTGTTTTTTTTTTTTTAAATGAGAAGAAGAAGAAATGAACAAGGATTTAAAAATTGACTTTCCTAAAGAAACAAAACTACTGTGGCTATCAGGTCTGATGAGAATGGTCAAGTTGTTTGAGAGAGAAACCAGGCACTGCAATGCAAAGGTATTCTATTACTAAAATTAACTGGAAAGCCAGCATCTACACAGACACGATTGACCCTTATTGAAAACCATTAGTCATTCCATCAAGCCTGTAAAGACCACTGGTAATTCTTTCCAGTGTGTACTCTTTTTATTGTTTTCCTGGATGTAAAGATGTAGTCAAAGAATAAAGTGCTTCTGGAACTTTCTGCTCCTGGGTAACAAACTCTTTGGCCATACTTCACCACTCCAATAGAAATCACACAGGCAGCTGAGATCATCCTTGTCCCTCAAAATCTTGGCCACATTAGGTCTATCGTATGAATCTAAGAAAAATACCTCTGAGGTTTCCCTCAGAGGTATTTTTCTTACATTAGCCAGCGCGTTCAGTGCCAATGCCAAAGCCATTCAAAGATGCTTCACTGGTGAATTTCCACTAAAAAGCTGTGAACTAAAACTGGCTTGCCTCTACCAGTATGGGAGAATGGGCAAGCAACCTGGAATCATGACATTGCACTAAAGATTTAAATTGGTTGTACAATAGTTCTTTCTGATGTCACCCACTTAAAAAAAAAATAGGCAAAGAATTTATTGGGGGTTCCAAAATAAAACAAAATCTTTCTGTTGTCATAAAATCCTGTAACACTTCATTTTGAACACATGACCCCACTTTTTACTTGAGTGAATACATGAAGTCATAGTAGTTTAATTTTTGCAATCCCTTTTATTCTACTTCTAAGCATATATATTTTTTCACCCAATTTTACTCCTTTCTTGCTGATTTGAGGGGCCAATAATTTCTAACATGAGAACTGCCGTAGGAAGCAGTCGGATCAGAATCAACAGAACTATTAAACACTCCACATAATCAGGGGGAGGCTGAGGTTTCAGATCTCAGTCAAGTTACCAGGTCAGAATAATTCCCAGGGAGAGTTGCTTTGCCTGAAATTATGCTACTATATCATGTCTTTATAAAACTGCAGATCAAGTCCAAAAACGTTTACTTAGTAGAATGGCTACAAAATAAAGCCTTCCTGTGCATGCTCACAGCAGCTTTATTGTAACAGCACAAAACCAAAAACAACCTAAATGTCTCTCAGGTGGGGAACAAAAAAGCCAAATGTGGTGCATTCATGTAAAGGAATATTACTCAGCAATGAAAAGGAACTGACTATTAAAGCAGGCACAATGTGAATGAATCACAGACATTTTAGGGTAAGTGACAGAAACTGGTAAAAGGCTCCAATTTTACTGTTCCTCTTATAGGACATTACCAAAACGGCAAAATTATAAGAAGACAGAATAGGTTGCCAGGTTTAAGAGTAAAAGCAGAGTTTGAATACAAGGAGGGATGAAACTGTATTGTTTAAGTACATGCTTTAGTCAAAACGCATGGAACAACTCCTTCAACAGTATGAATTTGAATGCACGTACATTTTAAAATCTGAATAACATATACTTAGCACACGTTAGTTTTGAAGAACTGTGAGGGATCTGCAGTGGGAAAAGTATAACTTTCTCCCTTGGAACAGTGGAGTACGCGGGTGCAAATCCTACAACGTGATGATTGACAAAAATCCTGGAAGTGGCAATTCTTGGGAACAAGCCTTAGTTAGGAAAAGTACAACATGATCTTGGAATATTTTGTTGTGTCAAGAATTTAAGAAGTGCAATACAAATTATGAGACATATCAAAAAAAGACACAGAAGTCAGCTTAAAGAGGCTCCCACTTACAAAATCTGGGATAATTTGAACGCTAAAATATAATACTTAACATTACTGAATTATAATTCATTGAATAAAATGGGAATCCATGAGGATGTAATGATGTAATTAAATATATGATTGATAGATACCGTGTTTCCCTGAAAATAAGACATCCTCTGAAAATAAGACCTAGCACATGGAAAGATAAGACATCCCCTGAAAATAAGATCTAGCGCAACTTTCGGAGAAAAAATTAATATAAGACACTGTCTTATTTTTGGGGAAACAGGGTAGATAGATAGATAGATTAAAAAATGTTTCCCTACATTAGGATGCTAAATAATACATTAAGTAGGAATTATGGAATTAGAATTAGAAAATAATTACTGAGCAAAGATTACTAAATATCATTAGTCGATAAGGCTAGTGGGGAAAGTGTTTTATTTTTTATGAATGGAACATTTACATAGAACAAGTCAGTTTATCACAGGGTGAGTTTAGATATTGGCCAAATTCCATCTCTGCAAAAAGGTAATGGATAAGGGTTAGTAATGTAGGTATCATTTACTACAGAAGGGAGTATCCTTATGATGGAACCCAGTCCGTACTTCAATGCTGTCACAAAGCTTGACATATGCCACTCTGCCCTAATACAGGTACTCCGACACATCAAGCCTCCTGGGCTTGATCAGGTAGCTCAGGAGGCCCGGAAGACTTCCTTTTAGCTTGAGCAATATTTGAAACTGACAACTCTATTTTCAACTTTCTTGTCACATAACAAATGGGTTGGATTAGTAGTTCCAAGGGAAGTACAAGTTGTCTTCAAAATGGACTTGTATGCATGCATATGAGCCTAACCAATGGACACGAACACCAAGGGGGTGAGGACGTAAGTGGAGGGGGGGAGGGGGTTGGGGAATTAATGGAGGGATGAGGACTCCTATATAATACCTTAATCAATAAAGAAATGTTAAAACATGCACAGAAATCCACCAAACACTGAGCCTCCTTCTGGCAACTGTGAATTGCTAAAGACATTGAAAGGAAAAAAAAAAAAAAAAAAAAAAAAGGAAGGGGATGTGGCCGGATGGATGCCTACCATCTTTAAACTCTTAAAAAGTTCACTTGTTTTTGTCCTGAGGTTTAATATTTCACCCTTCACACATGCCTGGTGGTTTATTTACTAGGGCGTCACACATACTCTCCAATCTTTGCCCCCCTTGGTCCAATTCAAATAATATCATCAATACCATGAACCAGTATGATGGCGTGGATCTGTAGAATGTCAAGATAATTCTATCAGAGCCTTTGCAGAACTGGTCGCTACATTAGCGGATGAAATAAAAGACAGATAAGGCCAACAGGTTCTGAAGGGATGCATAAATGGTGTCCAAAATAAGCCAGGAGCAGATAACAGACTATGGAGAACAGAGCACATGAGTTTTCTATTGCTACCATAAAAAATCTCCACAGAACTTGTTAAAACCACCGCTGTTTCCTGTCTCACAAGCTCTTTGCTCGGGGCCCAGTTTTATCTCTTTGGTTCTGTAGTTTTTGCTCAGTCATCTTGGTCCTTGGGTCTACTCTCTGTGTCCTCCTTATTTTCATAAAAAAAAAAAAAAAATGGCCCATATTTGTAACTGAGTAGCCTTTGCAACCTGATTTATTCCTTTTCACAGAATAAGCCTTTTTTTTTTTTCTTTTCAAATTATCTCAACACTTTTAATCCATTCTGGCAGTGATTCTCTAATACAATTCTCTTAAAAACCTTGTGATTGAGGGTGCTGTGGACATCTTTAAGGTTTTGTTTTTTTTAAAAAAAAACATATTTTATTTTTTACCGAGAGGAAGAGAGAGGGATAGAGAATTAGAAACATAGATGAGAGAGAAACATTGATCAGCTGCCTCTTGCTCACCCACTACTGGGGATGTGCCAGCAACCAATGTACATGCCCTTGACTAGAATCAAACCTCGGATCTTTCAGTCAGCAGGCGTAGGCTCTATCCACTGAGCCAAACAGGTTTAGACTCTTTAAAGTTCTAAAACTCTCCTTCATCCTGCTGTCTGAGACACAGCTTCGAATCTTTTCGAGGTCTCAAATGTTGTCCTTCACCCTAGACTTGAGGTTTATTATGAAGTAACTGAAATATGGTAGCAACCATACTTTGGTAAAACTGCTGTTTGAATTTTAACCCTTCTAGCCTGACTCCTGCACCTGATTAAACACAGGATGGTTACCTCAGCTTCCAGGTGGAGACCTGGAGGCTAAGGCAATTTTCCTGTGCCTAGGACTAGAACTAGAGGAGACTGAATCCCACTGACTCAGTAGCTTCAGGGGTAGAAACTGTAGATAACCTTTAGAGACTAACCACTGAGCTCTGCTTCTGTACTATCTGCTATCGCCACATTCCAATGCCCAGCAGGATGTGGCTGGGAATGACCCTGCAGGCTGTTCACAGCCTTTAGAATTTAGAATTTAGAATTTAGAATTCAGAACAAAGGAAATTTTTTGTGGTTTAGACCTTTAAAAGAACTGCCTGCACCTGCAACAGGGGGGTCCTGTGAAGTCCACCTGCATGTGGTGCTCTTGTGGCTATCCTGGCCAGTTTTTCAATAAATCCTTGCCTGCTTTTTTAATCAATCATCAGCCTCCTGTGGTCTTATTTTGAACCCAGGGTTCGACCCCACAATGGTAATGATTCATGTGCAGCAACTACAATAGAATTTGATATTTATCTGAGTTAATACCTAACTTTGAGTCTTTTCCCAGAAAAACTTTGGGAATGAAAACAATTTTTGTTAACACAAGAGTCTTAACGCTTTTATATTTATAACGCCTAAAATTTGCTTTAAAATTGAACAGTCGTTTCTTTAGCTCATCTAACCCCCTCGTATTTTATGACAGGAAGTTAAATGTATCCAATTGGCACTTGCCATGTTATTTCTAGAAATCATATCAGAGCTACTAATACCTGTTTTTCATGTTACTTCAGATGACTATCATATTAATTGTCCTGTAGGACAAAACTTGAGCCCCCTTCCCTCCAGCTTCTGATAGGAATTTCCTGTAAATTCTTCAGGCTCGCTCCTGTCCTAAAGCAAATACCATGAATTTTACTATTTTGTTATGATAGCATCCTCCTCCTGGGTACCAATTGCTCTTATAGTTATATGTTGCAGTATGAGAGTCCACTCCTTAGTCTAATGGCTTAAAATAATAAGTATTTACTTGAGCATGATTCTGTAATAATGACTGGGCTTCACTGGAACAGCTCGTTGGTGCTCTACATGGTATCAGGCAGGGCTGGGTAGCCAGGGAGGCTTCTTCTTCTCACATATCTGGTGTCTGAGCTCAGACAGGTAGAACATCTGGGCCCGACTGGGCCTTTGTCTCTATGTCCATATGGCCTTTCCATGTGTTCCTCAAGACTTGACATCTGGGTCCCAAAAGGAGTACTCCAAGAAGAGAAGCCCTAAAGTGCAAATGCTGACTGAGCCTCCACTTGCATTATGCTGCCGATGTCCCATTGGCCGAAACTAATCACATTTAGTCAAGTTCAGAACCAATAGAGAGAAACACACAAAGGTGTTAATTCCAGGAGGCTTAGTTCATCGGAAGTCACAGAAAGTAACTACTATTTGGCAAGTCTTTGTTAATGAAAAAAAACCCCATTGAAACCTGTAAAGAATTTTTTGTGAGTTTATTTGAGCCTAACTGTCGACATATGCCGGGAAGCAGAACCTCAACAGATTGAGATAATTCTCTGGAGAATGGCGGGTTGCATTTCTATATTTATACATTGCAATCAAAGGAAAGGGACTTAGGTTAGTTACATGAAATTCATTGGTGATAGATTAGGGAGATGGGACAAAGGGAAGCGGGGAAACCTCTGGGATAGGGTAAAAGGTTAAATGCTGGACATGAGCTTCTTTTACAGAGATGGATACAGAATACTCTAACGTAATTAACAGTTGACAAGTAACTTGATAGCAGTAACAATGAGGGAATGTCTCAAGGCCATTTGTTGTGCCCTGGGGGGTCCGGGGTAAAAGGAAGTTACCAGTTACCCAGACATCTCACAGATATGTTATCTCAGATGCAGGAAGGCAGATGTGCTCAGTAAAAGATCAAAGTTGATCTTTGTCAGGTGAAATATCTGGGACTTGACTACCTACTATAACCTGTTAGATATAATTTTCAAACCATCTTTTGTGGTTATCTTAGGTCTCTGGGTTTGCAAGACTGCCACGCAGGCCTTCCCTGAGCTTGTCAGGTTAGCATGTGGCTCTTTTCTTTCACATCTTGAAAACAATTTTCATGCCTTAGTCTCATCTTCCTCGTCCATGCTCAAGGTGGCTGGCTACTTGAGTGTTATTTTTTGTTTTGTTTGTTTTTTGTCTTTATAAAATAGAGATCTGATGCAAGCCATATCATTTGAAGAGGACTAGTATGCTGCCAATACATACATAAACAATTTTTCAAATAATTGAAAAATTTTCTATGTATATATTCTCATTAAAATATAAATTTCAAACTTCAAGCACATTAAATAATTTTATCACAGTTAAATACATAGGTTTTAAAATAAGTTCTTGCAATTATACCATGCCATTTTTGAAAAAATTGATGATAACATCTCATAAGCATTGTGTGTTGACAAGGGCCATGAACCCTTGGTAGGTGATTTACATGTATCTTATTTAATGAAGAAAATAAAGCTTATAGAGATGAAATAAAGTTCAACGGTTGCCAATATACAGGAAAAGGGATTCAAATTTAGGTCTCTGTTTCTAGGACACAAAGTACTGAAGTAGGGATTTGGGGGGAACATAGGCAGGCGTAGGGATTTTTTCAGAATTGGGGTCCATGGAAAAGTGCAGGGCCATAGACTGGGAGAAGGTACATTTCCATAACACAAGGAAGACAGGTGCAGTTACACCTCCATAAGACAAAGAAGCAGCAACAAGTTTATTTCCATAAGACAAGGAAACTGGAAGTAGCCAAGAAAGGCCTATATTTACAAAATAAAGAGAAGGAAGCCCTTCATTCAGAAGAAGGTGAAGAAAGCCCAGAGGGAATAGGAAAACAATAAGGAAGGAGGGGGGAGAACTTCATGTCCCATGTGAAGTTGGAGCCCAGGAGTTACTATAGTAACCATTAGTGACCAATCAGAGGGAATATCAAGGCACCAGGATCTGCAGTCTATATAAGCCACAGGGAAAGGAAACCCAGTGGGACTCTTCCCCCTCCCTACGTGGGAGTCAGTTCTGTGGGACTCTTTTCTCTCCCACATGGGAGTCTGTACTTATTCTTCAATAAATCTCCACCTATGTTATACCACTTTCTGTCCGTGGATTCATTTTTCGATTCTGGTAGACAAAGAATCCAGTTGTCAGAACTACTTCATACCCTATGTTTCACTTATCTTTGCTATTTTCTTTTTCCAACACCTTCAATTGATCCCTCTATCCTACAGTAAAATAATATAAACCTAAATGTATGGTCTTCCATAATTAGGACAAGGCTCTACTCTCCTGTATCTTCCACCATTCCCTGGACACAAAGGCTCTTTCTTGACTCTCTACTGATGTTCATGCTCATTTGTCCATGAAGTAGATTTTCTTCAGCCAGAATAAGGAAAGCTACTTTGTTTTTATTAATATTCTAATTGATTTTTTTTTTTTTTTAAGATAGGAGGGGAGAGAGGAAAAAAGGGACAAAGAGAGACATCAATGTGAGAGGGAAACATTGATAGTTGGCTGCCTCCTGCACACACCCTACTGGGGATGGAGTCTACAACCTGGGCATGTGCCCTGACCAGGAATTGATCTGGCAACCTTTTGGTGTGAGAAATGACATTCAACCAACTGAGCCAATCAGCCAGGGCAGAAATCTACTTATTTTTAATATCTCAATTCAAAACTCAAATATCATCAGGTCCCTAATCTTTTTCCTCAACAACTTATACCATATCCTCTTCTTTTATAGCCAAGGTGACAATATATTCCAGTTTGCTTGAAACAGTCCTTTGTTACTCATATTGCTTCAATGTATTGACAGACTGCTTTTCACTGTCAAGAGTATCATTGTTTGTCCTAACCAGTTTGGCTCAGTGGATAGAGCATGGACCTATGGACTGAAAGGTCCTGGATTTGATACAAGGGCATTATCTCAATTGCAGACTCCTGGCCCTGGTTGGGGCATGTAGGAAGCAACCAATCAATGGGTCTCACATCGGTGTTCCTGACATCGGTGCATCAGTGTTCCTCTCTGCTACTCTCTCTCTCTAAAAAAAAAAAAAAAATCAGTGGAAAAAATAAATACCATAGGGTGAGGATTAAAATAAAATAAAGTACCATGGTTTGGAGATGTTACCTGCCCACAATTAATCAAGCCTTCTTTTAAACCTAGAAAGTATATTATTAATATTTTAAATAATATTTATAAGATCTATGCTGTTTACAATGCTACTTATATTACATTTGCAATCTATGCTTCTTAGGTATGTCTCCCAGGCCTGTTATATAATAGTATCAGTGCCAAGTGTTTCTTCAGTAAATGAAAGGTAAGCATGCCTAGAATAATTAAAACTATTTCAATATTCCAGCGTAACTGATAATGATAAGTGATTTTTGGCTGGAACACATGGTGTTCCCTGGGCAGGATGGTTCCCTTGACTCTTTGTCTGTCAGAGTCAAAGAGTGAATCCATGGACAGAAGATGGTGTAGCAAAGTGGAGAATTATTGACGAACAAATACAGATTCCCACGTGGTGAAGGGGAAAGGATCTCACAGTACAGACTCACACATGGGGAGGTGGGAAGATTTCCACCAACTTCCTGTTTCCACAGTTTATAAAGGTTGCAGTTCCTGTGCCCTGTTATCCACTCTGATTGATCAATGTTCTCTTTGATTTGGTTACTATAGTAACTCCCAAGGCCCTCTTCCCTCATTGTTCCCCATTCCCTCTAGGCTTTCTTCCTCATTTATCTTATAAATATGGGCCTTTTGGCTACTCCCAGTTCCCTTGTCTTATGAAAGTGCAACTGTGCCTGGCTCCCTTGTGTTATGGAAATGTAACCTCTCCCAGCTCTGTAGCCCTGTTTGTTTTCCATGGGCCCCCTTAATTTCTAAAATTTCCTAAACCTGAACATACCCCCCTAAAATTCCAATTTTAATGATACTCATGCCACCGAGAATTGTATATTTCAAGCCAAGCAATTCACCAAATACAAATTATTGAATGCCAAAAATAACTGTGAATTGGTCGTTCACTTAAATTGGACATTTATCAATTTGCTTTTAGGTAAATTGGCATCCTATGATTCTTGGTAAATTTACTAATGCTCTTTCTGTTTAATGGCCTTCGAAGAGTCAACCTGTAATTGAAGCACTTGAATCTGGGCGGCCTGCTTTGTAGGGAGACAAATTAAGCTGCCTAACATTGACTTCTTCTCAGTTATTTTTGTCAGGATGACAAATAACAATTACTTTTCATTTTCTTCAGTCTTTTAGATTTCAAAATTCTAGTCTACCCAATTCAACCTATCTATAAGAGAAAATAAATATTAAATAAATAGAAACCTTATCTTAATACCAAAACCATTTCGTGGAAAGCCATCCGGGGTTTAGAGAAAGCCTTAAAAGGTATGTGAGCATTATACTTTGCTCCTGGCTCCTTGTCCTATTCAAAGCATTTCTTTTCATGTGTTAATTCAATAGCAAAGAGGCTGGGCATCAGGCCTGTCTATCTGGTACATACTACATACTGGGAATGTGATCAGTGTATTTATTCATTTTAACCAAATTCGACCACAACAGAACCATTTAGAGGCCCCACCGAGTCTATTATAACGGGATTTTACCTGCACCCTCATTGAATTAAAGAACCCCATATAGAAATCAGCTATTTAAACATTATCCACAAGGACCCAAATCATGTTTTTCTCTGAAGGAGCACATGATTGACTGCAGTTTTGCACAGAGACTAATTAATCCACCTTTTGGATGGCACCACAGCCGGTTTCGGACAATGTGCTCTCATCATGCCCCCCATAGGAAACACATATGAACAATTCTAAGCTGGCATCCCCATGGCTTTTTTAGAAAGCACTCAGACTTTTCTTTCTGCCTCATGTTGATAGGGGATTATCTTTTGCACGTGAAATAGCATCATTCATTTAGGAGCAGAAATTTGTTTACACAATTGTATCCATTTACCTTTCCCCCCAAAATGTGTTTTAATATTGATGGTAAACACAGCATGATGGCTTTTATATGGTCATAACATCAACTGAAATGTAATGTAATGTAATGATGAGCAATAATCACCAGAGAGGCATCTATCTCATTATGATCAATTTAGCATTTGATAGAGGTTTTGCCTAAGGCTAAGCCAGAAGCTTCCTTTATTTCAAAGGGTAAAAAACAAGGAAATATGCACATTTTGCATTAAGCATTGTTATGCAATGAGGACTATGAGAGGTGGGGAAGAAATTTATATTCATATGTACATTCTTTCTGACCTTTGAGACTTCCTAGTGACCAGGGACCACTGCCACCCTAGCTCTTCTGTAAGTCTAACTGCAGCCCCTTCTGAAGAGCCAAAGACTGCACCCCATCTTTGTAAGAACATCAGATTTCCCTGTGACGGGACGTTTGCTATTATGCGTTATTTTTTTAATTGCGAAGCTGATGAGTTTAAGTCAACATATTTCTTTTCTGCTCCTTTTGCTTGTCAGCTGTAGGTGGATTGATAAAATGCAAATGAACAAATCATTAACGAGCGCTGGTTATGAATCTCTCAGGCAGTTCAGGACCCTATCAAATCCTGCACCTATTACTTTGCGTGATTGATGTACTATTGTAAGTGATTGTTCCTGATCTTATTAAATCTCATTGATTTCCCCCCCCCCCCAGTTTCTATTTTATGCAGGGCCAGGCTCGGACTATTATGAATGTTGCTGAACACTGTTAATCAAGCTTACACAGCTATTTTGATGGCAAACAATTAGAACTCTGTGGCTCTAACTTGCAATTAGCTTCAGGGATATGGACCTCCGCACCATAATAATGAAAGAGGCCTCCTTCAAACACGGTAATGAGATTTACAATGATGACCCCAAATAACCCCTGAAAATAACCAATCTGCAAATGTAGATGTGTTTATCAATAATTTCACCCTTTTTATGAAAATGAATTTGAGAATTTTCCTAAACAATAGTATTCCTAGCAAAATCCTTTTCCCTATTCTTGTCATATAACACAAACAAGCTTAACTGGTTTTGATTCTATAAAATTGTTGTTATAAGTGCTATATATGATAGCTGACCTACAGACACATATGCAGATTAAAAAAACTATAAAATAATTTCTCAAGTAGGTGCATAATATTTTATGTTTTTCAAATATGACAACAGAATGTGTTCAATGAAATATAGAATATAAGGATTGTTTGTTTTTCACTCAATTTATTCAATCAGCAAATTTTTATTAAGCATCTACTCTGTGAAGGTGGTAGACCTACAAGTCATACAAAGATAACTGAACATCACTTCCTGCTCTAGCTTGGTCTTATATGTGATAAATGTACAATTTAGTATTGTTGGGTTGTCCATGTCAATGTAATTTCATTTATATCCATTTAAAAGAATTTCATGGATAAATTCTATTGCAACTCTTTTTTGGGTACAAACACTTTTTTATGCTTATTCTCAGCAAAAGGCATCACTTCCTTCTTTATTTAGATTGCAGGAGCGGGTGAGGTTTTTCTTATTCAGCAACATCTTTTCACTCTTGTCAGTTAGGAAGGCATAGATGTCTCAGCTGTGATTTTATTCCCACACCCTTTTACCTTCGCACTTTCCTTTTTGCATTACCTTCTCTCTCCTATTTAGAATCTCTTCCTTTCCACTGACACTTTGTCTTTCTAACATGAACAGGTTGCCCGTTCTCTAAAACAAAGCAACTAACTAATCAACCATCCCAACCCACCTTTGATTCTGATGTGACACAACTCTACAATTTCTTTTATTTTTCTGCCAACACTCTGCAACCAATATTTGGTAACTGTGGCCTCCAGGTAAAGCCTATAGCATTTTGAAGAACAGCTTTGGCTAAAAATAAACCATGAAGCACATGAGTATTCAATAGCAAGAAGAGTGTTGTGAAGACACACTCTGCCCATACTGGAGCCTTGCTGTATGCCAGGCAGCGGTCAGGGTGATGCAGGGTCACAGCTGTGCTAGGACTCAGGCCCCTTATTGCCTGGTCTGCATGGCTCCCCATTAAACAAACAGCTACTCTGATTTTAGCTTCCTTATTTATCTTAGTGGTGTCTTGCGATGATGAAATAGGAATCTTGGGGGGTGAAAAGACAGGTTTTAGGAAATTTTGGAAATTAAGGGGACCATGGAGGAAGCACAGGGCTGCAGAGCAGCAGAAAGTATGTTTCCATAGATTAGGGAAGCTGACAAGCTGCAACAGGTACATTTCCATAAAATGGGGGAGCTGGGAACAGCAAAAGGTCTATGTTTACAAAATAAAGGGAAGGAAGCCCTTCATACAGAAGGAGAAGAAGAAAGCCCAAAGGGAATAGGAGAATGATAAGGAAGGAACAAGTACAGACTCCCACGTGGGGAGGGTAAAATGGTCCCCTGACTTCCTATTTCCATGGTTTATAAAGGCTGCAGATCCTGTGTCCTGATATCCCCTTGGATTGGTCAATATTCCCTTTTGAATTGATTACTATAGTAACTCAAGAGGCCCTCCTCCCTCATGGTCTTCTTATTCCCTAAGGGCTTTCTGCCTCCTTTATTTTGTAAATATAGATCTCTTGGCTACTCCCAGTTCCCTTGTCTTATGTAAATGTAACTGTGGCCTCTCCCTTGTGTTATGAAAATATACCTTCTCCCAGTTTGTAGCCCTGTGTTTTTTACCCTGAACCCAATTCTAAAAATTCCCTAAACCTGCCTACATACCCCTAAAATTCCTGTTTCAGTAGAAAGAGCAATCACACGCCGAAGCTGATTTGGCTCAGTGGATAGAGCGTTGGCCTATGGACTGAAAGGTCCTATGTTCGATTCTGGTCAAGGGCATGTACGTTGGTTGCGGGCACATCCCCAGTAGGAGTGTGCAGGAGGCAGCTGATCCATGTCTCTCTCTCTCATCGATGTTTCTGACTTTCTATCCCTCTTTCTTCCTCTCTGTAAAGAAAAATAAATAAATAAAAATATATTTTAAAAATCAATAAAAAATATATTTATAAAAAGAAAGAGCAACCATTTGAAGGCCAGAACATAGTGGACTTGGAGTCTTACCTAAAACCACTTAGGAGCTGTGGGTCATCAGGTCAATTAACTAAATGCTCAGAGCCTCAGTTTCCTCATCAGCTATTGAGAACTCACCAGGAGCCATGGTCACGGATTAGACCTAACATCCGTTGCATGGCCCCTGACCATAAATTGCCACCTCACTGATGCCATCTTCCAGGCCGACTTTGAGAGAAACAGGCCCTGGAACACCTGGTTGTGTTTTGATGGCATGAAACCTTAACCCTTCCTTACACCTCACATTTTTTCATTTGAGCTCATTTTAATCAATCTTTGTCCAACACATTGCCGTTTCTGTTATTTATTCATTCAACGGGGATTTATAATGACTTCAGAGAGCAAACAACAGTGAAGAAATCAGACAAAAGCCCTGCCCTTTGAAGTTTTCATTGTACTTCCTCTTTTATAATGCCCCACTTGCAAGACTGTAGAGTAATTTGTGAGTTACTTTTTAAGATTTCTTACCCAGATAGCCAATGAAACTTGGGAATTTGTACACGTTATTGCATATATATATATATATATATATATATATATATATATATATATATATTCCCCCCCTCCCCCCCCCCAGCTTACCCTATCTACTCTTGGCCTGATCCTGATGGCAACATACACACCTACTGAAACAGGTCTCCTTATCTCTGGTATCACATCACTCCAGACCCATGGTTGGCAAACTGTGGCTCGAGAGCCACATGCAGCTCTTTGGCCCCTTGAGTGTGGCCCTTCCACAAAATACCATGGCCTGGGTGAGTCTATTTTGAAGAAGTGGTGTTAGATGAAGTTTAAGTTTAAAACATTTGGCTCTCAAAAGGAATTTCAATCGTTGTACTGTTGATATTTGGCTCTGTTGACTAATGAGTTTGCCGACCACTGTTCCAGACCATCCTACAAACTTCCTGACAAATCTTTAAAAGCCGGACTTTGCCTATGATATTTCTTTGTTTTTAAAAAATGATGACTAAATGTCTTTAATATTGATAACTTTTCACTTATCATAAATCCAAACTCCTCAACTATATATTAAAATTTCACTAATGTAAACCATTTTTTTCCCCCAGCAAGATGATCTACCAACTTCTAAATTAATTTCTCTCCATTATTAATATTATAAATAATTTCATACTAGCATCTTTGCTTTATACTTATATTTTATTAGAGGCCTGGTGCTTGGATTCATGCACATTGAAAGAAAATTAATTGGAAGGTGGCCAGTAGGATGGGACTGGGCAAGACGGGCTGGACACACCCTGGAGCCAGCTGGCTGCACCTGGGGTTGTGACAGGGCTCAGAGGGCACCTGTGGAGTGACCAGGATCCCTCTGGCAGGTGGGGTCCCTCAGTCTGGCCTGTGAGGATCTGGCAAAAACCAGCAGTCCAATACCCCCTGAGGAGTCCCGGAGTGCAAGAAGGCACTCTGCAAAGTTACTGTCACTCAGCAGCTCCTGTGTTGTCTGCCCCCTGGTGGTCATTGCACATCATAGCTACTGGCCTGTTGGCTGGTTGGTCAGTCGCTTAGGCTTTATATATATATATATATATATATATATATATATATATATATATATATATATATATATACACTAGTAGCCCTGCGCAATATTAAATCATGCAGATTCCTTAGGCCTAGTTACAATCAGGGCCATGCTCACTGCCCAGCATCACTCATGCACCTCCGTGGCCCCTGCCCCATGAACCTCCATGCTAACAGACCCCGGCCCGCGAAGCTCCTTGACTTCTACTACCCACACCTCGCAATGCTCTTCTGCCTAGGATCCCTGTAAAGCTCCAGGCTCACATTCCCCACCCCACCTCCGCCACCCCTCTACGCTCCATGTTAACAGCCTTTGCTCCACGAAGTTCCATGCTCTCCACCCCCTCCCCACAACACTCCTCCACCTCAGCAGCCCCTGGAAGCTTCGTGCTCACATCCCCATCCCAATCTTCCACCTCGCCTTCGCCGCCCCGCAATGCTCCATGCTTGTCACCCCAACCACTCGATGCTCCTCTGCCTCAGCCACCCCAGGAAGGTCCACGCTAACAGCCCCCCCCCCGCCCAAACTCTCCTCCGCCTCACCGCCCCATGGAGCTCCATGCCCACTGCCCCCACCCAGGAAGCTCCTCAGCCTCCGCAGCCCTGCCCCACCACACGGTGAGAGCCAGTCTGGTCCTTTGGTCATTTGGGCCCACAGCTCCATCCTCCCAGCCACTGCCATGGGCGGCCAGGGGCCCACAACTCCAGCTCTCTCAGCTCCCTAGCCTGGCATCCAGTCGAACCTGTGGTCCTTACTGGTCATTATCGACCCAGGGTTTTTATATATTAGGATTTTTATATATTATATATACACAGACATACTAGAGGTCTGGTGCATAAAATTCATATTGGGGGAGAAGGGGGGGGGGGGAATCCTCTTAGCCCAGCCTGTACCCTCTTCAATCTGGAACCCTGCTCTCTCAATCCTGGATTGCTGGTGCCTAATTGCTCACTTGCCTGTCTGCCTAATTGCCCCTAACTCCCCCACCCCCCACTGGCCTGGTTGCCCCCAACTGCCCTCCATGCTGTCCTAGTCACCCCTCACTACCCCCCCCCCCACCAGCCTAATTGCCCCTAACTGTCCCCCCTGCCAACCTGGTTGCCCCTCATGGCCTCCCTCCTGGCCTGGTCACCCCATGCAGCCTGCTTGTTCAGTCATTTGGTCATCCCTCACTAAACCCCTCTGCTGGCCTGGTTGCTCCACACAGCCTGTTTGTCACGTCCTTTGGCCATCCTTCAGGCCAGCCCTGGGTGGCTGGAGGGCTGAGGGGACTGGATGCAGCCATCTTTGAGGGTGTAGCAGTCAATTAGCATAGTCTCTCCTTATTGGCTCTCGGTACCACCATTTTTGAAGATGTGATGGTCAACTAGCATATTCCCTCTTTATTAGAGAGGAGATTTTATATATATATATATATATATATATATATATATATATATATATATATAATATATACACACACACACATACACACTCACACACACACACACACACACACACACACACACACACATATTTCCTAGAGTGTACTTCTCTGATTGAATTTTTGACTTCTGAGAATCTTTTTAGAAACTGAAGTAATACTTTCTGATTTTGAATTCTAGGCACCTCATTTGTTTTTCCAGTTTTGTAGTATTGAGATAAGTATTTAACCAACCTGTGCCTCAACTATCTTATCTACATAAAATAAAGCTTATTTTATAAAAAGATTTTTATTTTGTTAGAATTATGGTAGACAGCCTCTAAAAAAAAGCTTTATGGCAAGGCAGTGTGGCTTAGTGGTTGACCCATGAACCAGGAGTTCATGGTTCAGTTCCTGGTCAAGGCACTTGCTGAAGTTGAGACTGAACCCCAGTTGGGGGCATGTAGTAAGCAGCAGATTGAGGAACAATTATCTCTCATCATTGATGTTTCTAGCTCCCTCTCCCTTACACTTTCTGAAACAGTAATTTTTTAAAAATCCTTCTGGTTTTTACATCCTTGTGGAATGTCATCCCTTTGACTGTGGGAGAGATCCTTGGCTTATTTCTAGTGAGTAGGTTATGGCAGGATTAATTAGATTAAGTTACACAGGTCTGTGGCCAAGATCTTGGGTGTTCTTCCTGGTTCTTTAGGTTGTTCATCTTGGAGAAAGTCAGCTGCCACACATGAAACAGCCCTCGGTAGGAGTCCCCCCTGGAGTGAACTTGGAGGCAGATCTTCAGAGGCCTGCCAATAATCAAGTAAGTTTGGAGCATGTTCATTGCCTGGTGAGCCTTACAATGACTGCAGCACTTACGTCTTGGCAGGCTCACTGCAAGCTTAGGCAACAAGGAGAGCCAGAGGACCCGCCTAACGTGTACCCAGACTCCTGGCTCACAGAAGCTAGGCGATAATAAATGTGTGTTGTTTTAAGCTGATCTTGGGCACGAATTTTTGTCCACAATAGATGACTAAGAGAAGAATTAAATGAGAGAATTCACATTAAATGCTTAGTAAGTACCAAAAAATGTTAACTGCTACTATTATTTGCTAATTTTAATTGCTAATACTATGGACCATCTGTCTCTCTTCTGAATTTTCCTGGTTATAGTTTGATACCCTACATTCTTAAAGAGATTTCATACACACATTCTTATGTTTGTATGTTTGTGTATGTTTTTGTGTATATATTTGCATATCTTATTTACACACATACTTATGTTTGCATGTTTGTATATGTTTTGTGTCTATATTTGGATATCTATATTTGTATCTATATGTACATCATATATATTATACATATGTGTTATACATGTGTATACTTATAGGATATGTGTTATAATACATGTGTATTCTTATAGGATATCCCCCAAATTTAGTTATCTATAGGTCCTTCAGGTCAATATTCTTTTGGATTTATCTTTTATAGGAACTGTGTTAAGCCTATATAAAATGTGAATTTACTGCATGATGAATAAATTGATGTTGGATAGAATGACACACTGTGATCCATTAGGCTTGCTTTAAGAAAACTCTGCAAGCTGCAGAACCGGTATTTTTGGAATCCATTTAGGGGTGACTGTGAACTGGGTCAGAGGGAATTAAACAGATGGAATTATCTGGTTTCATTTGAGTCAGCTGAGAAAATAGAGATGGTGTAGCCCTCGTTTCCTCACTCAGCAATATAAAACCTTTCATTTAATACAGAACAAAATATAGACCATTAAGACAAACTTATATTATTAAAAAATGTTAAATGCTAGTAAATACTACAACTGCATCCCACTAATCTTGAAGGCTTATATGGGGTAGGAAGAAATCTGAGTTGCTTTGTGTGTGTGTGTGCAGTAAATGTTGTTAAACAGCTAGATTATTTGTTTATGTGCCCTTTTTCATCACATCCATTCCTTTAAATATTACATAGTTGCACACATTAAACTAATACAGACATCCCGTTAGAAACCTGGAGGCAAGCTCCTGACCCAAAAAGCACCCAGACTGGGTGCACTGACAGATCTGGGCTTCAATCCAGGTTCAGTCACTTAGCTAACTGTGTGCCTTCGAGCAAATGATATAAATGTTCTTGTTCTTGGTTCCCCATTGTCAAAAAATGGGGATGATAATATTTACCACACAGAATTACTTTGGTCATTAAGTCAGTTTATAAATATCTGCCACGCAGAAGCCACCAGCCCCTTGCCTCTACTAGTTGTCATGCATGTTCCTATATATGGTTCACATTAAGAAACGAAAATCAACTAATTAGCTAATGCCACAAAAATAGCGCAGTTGAAAAATAATGCCGGATGTGCAACTGGTTGTTGTTGACTGTCCCACTGGGAGCAGGCCTCGGAGAAGCAATGTCACAGTGCCAGGAGTGAGAATAGCAGCCATCCAGCCAAGAGGACTGTAAACGCATTCTTTGCTTATCAGACTTCCAAGGCTCAGCACTGTCAACTTATCCAAAGGAACTTTACAAGAGTAATTATTTTAATAATATTTTGACAAGTGGGAAGTTACATTTTCTTTCTTGCTCGGTCCCAAATATATGAGTATCACCTATCATCTATTTTTATTTCCCTGTTTTGAAATTGTTGTTTCTTGAAATACTTTGGCAATTTATGGAACAACACAAGTTACATAATACTACGAAAAATAGGTTGAATAGTATTAAAACAAAAGCAATCCTGTAGAATAAAAGCCTAATTTGCAAATTATTCAACAGGGAGGTCAACCACTCACTATGATGTACGCTGACCACCAGGGGGTGTTGTGGAACATGGCGGCCGTTGGCGATGTGGCGCTGGCAGCGGGCGGCAGTGGAGGCACTTCCAGCCCCCATGGTCCCTGATGAAAGTGATACCACGGCCAGATAGTGAAGCAGGTGAGCAGGCATCACCAGGCCAAGGTGGGTGCGAGAGGGGGCCCAATCACCATGCTGATTTTTCCTGAGATAGAAACCAGTGGCCTCTGCCTGGTCCCAGGTGCTGAAGGAGCCGGGTGGGGGGGGCCGAGCCCTGATTGATCACCCCTCAGGCAAGATAGTAGAGCAGGTGAGGGGGCAGCACCAGCCACAGGAGGGTGCCAGGTGAGGCTGCAGGGCTTGGGGCTGCGAGGCTGGGGACGCCAGCTGGAACTGTAAGTCTGAGGGCATGAGCTGGGGCCCAATCCCCACAGGCCACCCCAAAGGACCCTATCACCCTGAATTTGTGCACCGGGCCTCTAGTTTTAAAGTGGTTTCTGTATAAATTTATAATGCCATTTTGAAATGGAAATTTAAGAAGCAATTCAAATGGCTGATTCAAGATAAACCACTTTTCTGCCATGTTTGTAATGATTCCCTTGCAATTGACCCCAATATTCTTGCATTCCTGATAAGACTACAACACTAGTTAAAAGCTAAGCCCAAATATTCCTCTGTGCCTATAATAGGGCTGCTGGCTAGGAGGAGAAAAACTTCAAATGTTGAGTGGCCTTAATTCATGACCATAAGTCTCATGTGAGCTCACAACAGAAACTGACCATCTTATCACCCTTACCTGATGGATTAGTAGTCCCCACACAAAAGCGACTTTTTCATACCAGCTCTTCTACTCAAACCTTCCAAATGCTCCCCCCACTCCAATGTCTGACCTGCAACCCTTAACTATATCTCCACATGCAAGGGAGCAGACACACCCAGAGACAGGCAGAGAGTATTAGTGCATGTTGGCTTCTGGGAGGTGGGGGTGGAGGAAATGAGGAGATGTTGCTCAAAGGATACAGAGGATACAAACTTCCAATTAAAACAGGAATCACTTGTGGGGATATAATGATAGTTAGCAATATACTTGAAAGCTCCTAAGATAGTAAATCTTAAATATTCTCACCACACACACACACACACACACACACACACACACACACACAGTGTGAGGTGAAGGTAGTGTTAAGTGACTTTAGATTTATAATCTTGTTTCAATATATAAATGTATCAAGTCATCAGGTTCTATACCTTAAACTTAACACAATGTTGTATCTCAACTAGAGGCCCAGTGCACAGGTGCATGGATTTGTACACTGGTAGGGTCCCTTAGCTTAGCCTGCTGGGATCAGGCTGCAACTGGCTCTCTGACATCCCTTGAGGGTTCCGGGATTGTAAGAGGGTGCAGACCAGGCCAAGGGACCCCAATGATGCACAATCAGGGCCAGGGAGGGATGGCAGGAGGGCTCCAGGGTGTGTCCAGCTCGTCTTGGCCAGTCCAGATCAGCCATATCCCAGAAGCAAACTAACCTACAGGTCGAAACACCTGCTCCATGATGGTCAGTGTACTTCACAGCAACTGGTTGAATGGTTAAACAAATGGTTGGACACTTAGCATATTAGGCTTTTATTATATAGGGTTAAATCTTGCCCTAGCTGGTTTGGCTCAATGGATAGAGCATTGGCCTGCGGACTGAAGGGTCCCAGGTTCAATTCTGGCCAAGGGCACATGCTTGGGTTGTGGGCTCAATCCCCAGTAGGGGGCATGCAGGAGGCAGCCAATCAATGATTCTCTCTCATCATTGATGTTCCTATCTCTCTCTCTCTCTCCCTTCCTCTCTAAAATCAATAAAACATAAATTTTTAAAAATCTCAATAAAGCCAAATAAATAAATAAAATGATTCATTGACTTCTAGTGGACTTCACCAGACACTTCTGGCCATATATTCCAACACTGGAAGCATTGTTTGGGTGAATGTGTAAGAGACAATACTCAAACTTTGGAAGTAGGAAAATTCAAATACACGTGTCAGATGCATGCTAAGCAGTTAAGAACTGATCACTGGTATTTAATATATTGACGTTTAAAGGCAAGGCACTATGATCTGATTATAGAAAGCTAGATTTCTTGCAATATAAACATGTTCTAGCAATATAGGTTTATGGCAATTCTGTATGGTTTTCTCTTTCTTTCTTTGGCATTGTCCTAACAATCACCTGCTTGTCAGAGGGTCTAAGTAAAATTTGTATTTGCTAAAATTTTACAATAAATAATTAATTTCAACTCTGATGAGGACCGAATAGATATTAGTGATTTTTTAAAATTTGATGATTTAAAATAACCCTAAAATATTTCATTTCTCTGTTTGCAATCACAGTTATTAATCTGCAACAATTATCATTGGAACTGCTTTGGTGACAGCAAGACAACCTGTCTCACTAACATACTTAGGAATCAGGATAGGAAACTTTGAGTCATCAAACTAAGCAACTCTGAATTTCCCAGCCTGCTTGTTAATGTTCTAATAATAATGCACATACACATCGTTACCAACTATATACACATAATAAAGGCACATAAACCAAAGTGAGATACTCCAGCCCATGTAGGAAAGAAGATTACTTTTAGAGAATGATTTTCCCCCAAAATGTATTTTTCAGTTTTGTTTTGTTTAAAAAAAAATGTGTATGTGTTTCCTTTATTTTATGTTTGTCTGAATAGCAATTTCTTGTGGAATGGGAGAGTAATATTCAGTTTTGATGATTCCTTACAAACTGAATCCCTGTGGTGAGTGTATATAGAGCCACTCAACCATGAGTGACTTGGTGTATTCTATTAGATATTCTATGACTTAGAAGGGTTTTCAACCCACCTTGTAGGGCACAGTGAATTGAGGAAAGTTCATCTAATGCTTTGAAAGAAAAAAAGAGTCTTCTAATCCTTCCTTTCAGGAAGGGACATGACATTTTGGTAAATGAGAAAGTAGACGGGGCTGGAGCCTTTCCTAAGATGTAAAATGCTTCGCTTGGTACTAATGTACTTAAAGCAATTAGTTGCTTGTCATGATGTGTGTTCCCTGAGGCAGTGCACTTCCTCCATTAGTACTTATATCTACATGCCATTATACACCGGGTAGCACTAAACAGATGAGATACGTTCGGAGAATGACTTAAGTCATGTGCCATCGGGAAAAGAGGTATTAACAAACATGATTAGCATATAGGTGGAGTTGGACCACTTAGACCATTTCCAGTGAGAAATTTATTTATAAGTGCCTGCTGAGAGTGCAAATTTAAAACTGATTAATTAACCCTTAGAGAAGAAGTTATTTCATTATTGATCGGTAAATATCATTGGCCGATGTACATGATCGTGACAGTTTTGTTAGAGGTCACCTCCTCTTACCCTTCCCTGAGTACCCTGCTCACCTCCGCTGAAAAATATTAAAAATATACTAAGAAAAAATTAATGAAAGGGTACTAAATATAAAACCAATCATGTACTATCAGATCTTAGGCTTATGGTATATATCCAAAATGAAAACAAGATCATGTTATTTTATGTTATTTGCCTCTAAATATTCAGATCTCTTTCTCTCTTAAGATTTTGAATATTAATGTCTTAAAAGATAATCTAGTTTCAACTTGGTTCTTTTCAAATGCGTTCTTTAAAAAGCTATTACGTCTTCATTCATCAGCTTTTGTAGTGAAATTATTAAAGGATAATCTGACACATTCACCAGGCTTGCAGAAAATATTTATGAGTGTCTCCTATATTCCAAGTTTAAAAACTATCAGAGAGAGTTTCCTCTGGGCTAGCTTCCATCAGGCTCATATTTTGTTTAGAACTTGCCACACTGTGTGCCACCAACTCTATATAGGTTTCTCTCTCCTTATTGTTCACAATGCACTTTCAGACCAAGTTGAAATAAGCCTGTATAAATAACACCGAAATGCTGAAGCTTTGAATCAGAGTTATTGATACTTGGTTCAAGAACATGAAAACATTCTTAGTTATTATTCATCTAAAAAGCAGTCTCCCCATCTCCCCCCCCCCCCGCCCCCCGCCATTTTTGTTGTTAATCCTCACCTGAGGATATTTTTTCCATTGATTTTTTTTTTTTTTTTTTTTTTAAAGAGTAAGTAGAAGGGAAAGGGAGAGACACAGAGAGAGACACATCAATATGGAAGAGATACATTGATTGGTTGCCTCCCACACTCGGGGGATGGAGCCACAACTGAGGTATGTACCCTTGACCAGAATCAGACCCAGGGCCCTTCAGTCTGCAGGCCGACACCCTAACTACTGAGAAAACTGGCTAGGCAACAGCAGGGCCCTTTTCAATAAGTTCCCACATTCCATTATGGGGTAGAAACCGAAAGAAATGGTTAACTGTTTTAGAAATATTTGGCTTATCTATAAAAATATATTTTAATATTATAAAAATATTTCTTTATTGACATTAATTGGCAATATGATTATGTAAATGTATCGTTTTATTACATTCTTGGAAATGTCAGATATATGTAGAAGCTAATTTAAAGTCAGGCAATTCATTTTGTTTTAAAACATATAGAAGTTTTGAATTTTAAATAGCTTGTCATATCACCATTTACCTACTCTAAATTTTACCCATCTTCCTGACATTTGGCAATCAAAAATTGTCCCTGGAATAAAGCATACATTTCTCTAATTCATGTTCTGAGCTTTGGAAATTAACTATCATGACAGCTAAATAAAAGTCATTTTTACTTGTTATAGCCACTTAGATTATAATATATAAATCAAAGATAACTGGATGATAAAATACAAATATGTGACTTCCAAAATAAGAAGAGAAAGATGTTTAAATTCCTTTCTTTGTAGGGACCCCTGCAAAATATTATACAGACTTGAGTCATTCCTCACACAGAGAAAACATGCAACATCCTTGAAGGATCTTTTCTATTGTGCGTCTTGGGCAGGAAGTATTTAGCCTTGAATATGTACTCAAAGCAGAATCTATAGAGCATAAAAAGGACTGAATAGCTGGGAAATATTTCTGGAGCAACATCGCTCAAAATAACTGAGAGAGGAAAATTCTTGCCAGAGAGATTTGAGCTATTGCACTCAGCCCAGATCTAAGGATTGTCAGCCTTTCCTCTAACTACAAAAATTCTACACAATACTGTTTCATTGCCATTTCCTAAGTAATAATTATACAAATGTGCTTCTGAACATTGCACCAGCCTCAAGAAGTCTTATAAATTAGCTAATGTAACTGAGTTCATTCAACAGTGAACCAGTACTGTAGGCGATATATTGTTGTTGATTTTTTCCCTAAGTAATGCAGTCAAGCATAATATTAACTATATCTATCAATTTCAGGGTCAAATATGAAAATGCCAAGCCATCTTTTTGCTCAATGTGAGGGCAATAATCAAGTCATTTTCTAAGGAAGCATAAAAAAACCTATCCCAATCTCTATGAAAAGCTGCCAAGTCTATCTCAACTATGTTAACACGCTGGGGTAAGAGTTAGCACTAATATCTCAACAACATTTCATTTATTTATGACTTTAAGAACGTCTTTCTAATCAAGCCACACTGCAGGATTATGGAAATAAACGCATCGAAGAGTTGAGGTTCAGGTTTTCACCTGGTTTTGTTTCAATGGAGCAGAGAATGAGTTTGGGAATGGGCAATCGGTCCATTTAACACATACTGTTTGAGCAACCACTTGTTGAAAACACACTGCTAGACAGAGTTGGCTATGCCATTGGTGGGGCCCAGTGCAAAAGGAACACTGAGGGACCCTTTTCCACAATGTAATAATTTCAAGATGGAGACAGATGAGCACTGAGCCCAGCCGGGGACATTTCTGTGGAGCTATGGGGCTGCACAGGGCACCTGCTCACAAAGCCAGCCCTGATGCTCTCAATAGGAGTGGCTAAGGGTGGACATGACATCCCCCCCCCACCCCCCTAACAGTGAGGAAGCAGACAATGTACTAACGGTCCCCTGAAAGCTAACCTGAACGTTTGATTTCCTCTTGAGGGACCAAGGAATGTTTATTACACAATTTAGAATGAGAACAGAATCCTGAAGGAGGTGTTGGGTGTACCTTGGGGGAAATCAACTCATTTTAGACAAGGTCATGCAACAGAGCACAACCGTGAGGGAGACAAAAGAGCAGGGTGTGCTGGAGAGAGCGTAGATCCAGTTTATGGAGAGCAGACAGGACAGAGAGAGTAAAAATTATAGGCTGGGATCAAAACAAGGAATTACACGGATGCAAGTCTAGTGAGTTTGAATTTCACCTTGTAAGCAAATGGAAGCCTTGAGTAACATGATCGCAAGCAGACTGCCGGCTGCAATGAGAGTAGAAGATGATGAGGGAGGCTGGTTATGTGGCCTGGATTAGAGAGACAGCCACAGCGTGGAAAACAAGGAATAAATACAGAAAACACAGCAAATGCAGTGTTGCTATCCATGCGAGGCCTTGGAGAAGGATGATTTAAGGGACCATGACTCTCAAGCCACTCAGCAGAAAAGAAAATGAAAAGAACTCTTCTTGAACAATTCAGAAATCTTCCCTAAAAGACGAAATGATGAGTCTATTAATAAACTTGGAAATAGGAAATATGCAAGGAGATAAAATGAAATTATTTGAGCATAAACTAAAGGATACTGATTTAACATTTCTTTATTGATTTCAGAGATGAAGAAAGAAGGAGAGACAGAAACATCCATGATGAGAGAGAATCATTGATTGGCTGCCTACTGGGAACCAAGCCTCCTACCTGGGTGTGTGCCCCTGACTGGAATCAAACCCAGGACCTCTCAATCTACAGATTGACTCTGTAGCCACTGAAGAAAATCAGCCCCACCCAAGACGGCTAGGGCTGATTTTCTTTTTTTCCTTCCTTCCTTCCTTCCTTCCTTCCTTTCTTCCTTCCTTCCTTCCTTCCTTCCTTCCTTCCTTCCTTCCTTCCTTCCTTCCTTCCTTCCTTCCTTCCTTCCTTCCTTTCTTTCTCTTTCTTTCTTTCTTTCTTTCTTTCTTTCTTTCTTTCTTTTTTTTTTTTTTTTTTTTTTTTTGAAAATTGAGGATTACCATAAAATTTGAGAGTGTGGATGGTTCCATCGTGGGTAAAGTTGAGAAAATATATTTTTATATATACCATCTGTTTCTGTGGCAGGACAACATCCATGCATGTGCATTATAGCATCTGGTTGACCATGTTCTCAGCAAATTTAGCAATGTCTCTTTAGTAAGTGCCACGTGAAAGCAATAACAATCTGGTCATCTTTCTCTTTGCATCCTGAGACCCTCAACTTCAACCCAAAGCACTTATATCGATCACCTACAAAGTACCAGGCACAGCAGAAAGCACCAGGGGGAACGTCACATGAACAAGGGAAGTTGGGGTCACACAGCCCACAGTCCTGTAGAGAAAACAGATGGTGATACCCATGCTGATAGCAGCTGGGGGCAACCTTGAGGAAAGAGGAAACGAGTCCGGAGTGGGAAGAATCACAGATTCTGACAGGGTTGAGATCCTTGTCCGGGATCTCCATAGGGGAGATTTTGCCAGTCTTGCTTTTACACCTCAAGGTCCATATAAATTAAAACGTCCTAGAATTTGCAGCTCTTCTGAAGACAAATAGAATAAAAATCAAATACCTGAGTAATAATAAAATATGTTATGTTTAAATGTTTTGTGCCTTTGGCTAATAAAAGGAGAAAAAGTATTGTTTCAAAATCTACCATAAAATGAACTAAGAACATAAAGGCATCTAGTACTTGTACATTTTCCATGATGTGGTTTTTCTTCTTCATTTTATAAACTTAAATATCCCCCCCCCTTTTTTTTTCTTTTTATAACAAGTTCAAACATTGCAAATTGAGCTATGTGTACTTCAGGACAAATATTGGGGGCAGCCTGTTCCACGCCAATGTCTATAACGTTTAAACAATGGAAGCATCAGGTAGGTAACAACATTTGGACAGCAAGTCAATATGACTATGAAAGGTCTCCAATAATGAGCAAACGCAGAGCAATACACAGTTTGAGTATTTGCCTTCTTATTGACAAAGGTTGTTTTCAATCACACTGTATCTATTACCATATCAATCATCACTGCAAATGAATACAGTGTTATCACTGACAAAGACATCACTTAAGCTGAGAAAGTGAAGATTCTAAATAACAAAATAATGAAAGGTAGTGGTTTTTTGTTTTTTTGTGTGTTTTTTTTCAGCAGGAAAATGAAAAATATACTTGAAGAATTTATTGATAGGAATGGAAAAAAATAGGGGACCCATACAGGAAAAAAAAAAAAATGTTTACTTGCTCACAACTGCAAAGAAAGTGCAATTCATACCACATGGTTACTTACCGAAGTGAATGAAACTGGGTATTTTAGTGTACAAACTAAGATATGGAATTGAACTGGTAAAAATGATTTACATGAAGGATGAAGATATTGGCAGCTTTATAGAGTAAAATGTCACTATTTCACTGTACCTTCAGGTTTTACATTTCCTCCTTTGAATTCCTGTCAGCTTTCACGGAGGGCAGAGTGTTTAATCAATGCTTGGGTAGCAGTAGCATCACATCGACTATTTCTCTTGCTAATAATCAAAATGTTTAGTAAACATCATTAAGTAAAATGATGCGCATCTATATCCTAATTATGACAGGTGAAACAGGACGCTAAGTTTAAAAACTGAGTGCATTTAACAGACACCTGCATTTCCACCAAATATACTAAATAAACTGGTTTATACTTATTGGGATAGCCTGAGGCATTTGGCTGGCATAAGAAATGCACAGATTGGGAAATTCAGAATCTTCAGTTCTGACACTTGAAGTCATATATGTATTTTTAAAATTCTGTGATACAAAGCTCTTGCAGATTGAGACTGTATATGTATATATATGTGAGAGAGGGGGTTTAATATCTTTTAAAGATTTGGTTTCAGTTTGCAATATATATATATATATATATATATATATATATATATATATATATATATAATCCCATTAAGATACACTTTTAGAAAAAGCAAGGAAAGGGTTTGTCTGGACATAAAGTACATGAAATTACTTATTTAGGTTAATTTGTTAAAATACCAAAGCAATATTCAGGAAACAAAAGAAGGAGCAAGATGGCATAAAACGACAAAGGAAGCGCAGGGCAAAATTTGCAGCCGGTTCAGCGAGTGAGAGGACCGCGTGGAATAGCATGACACATTTGGCCATTAAGGAGCATCACACAAAGGAGGGTGAGACATGGCTGAAGGATTGTATGCTGAGTAGGAAGAGTGTGCAAAGCGTGGGCGCATAAAGATTACAGGGAAGGGAAATGGGGGGAGAGAGGCTTCCTGCAATCTGCCTTTAGCTGGCCACTGATTACTCCTCACCTAGAAATTGCTCCCCGGGCTGGTACAATACCTGGGCTCTTAAGTAAAAGGGGAGCACTGTCGCTACTTATGAATGTTTAAAATGATCAGATGCACGTCCGCTTCAAAGGTTTGGAGGCAATACTTTAAGTGAAACTTCTTTTGCTTCCTAAGTCCTATCTGTAGGTGAACTTTCTTTTGCTGTTATAAATCGTGGCATTTAAAGTCTTAAGCTTACAACTTTCCTTTAATAAAGACAAATAACAAAAAGGAGTGAGCAAGTTTTTAAAAATAAAAATCTTAATACATGTTTCCACATGACAAAAAGCAAGGAAACATATCTTCAATAGACAAAGATGGGACAACGACCCCATATAGATTACATTTGAAACCCTAGTGCATGTTTAAATTAAATGCTTTTTCTCTCAAAACTCATTGTATCAGAAGCTTACCTCTCATAATTAACCCATGCCAGCAGTTTCACTCTCCGTCTTATTGCCACACATCCCTCATCATGCATTTCAGATCCGCCCTGCCTATCTAGGTCATTGCCTTCTTGAATTGAATTATACAAGGTAGACTAACTGCTGACATTAGGCCCTAAAACAGCATTGCTATTTACACCTCCACTTTTGCTCCAAATACTAACCTATCTTCTTCCCCTAGATTATAACTGTACTTGCAAATATATTTGTTCACATAGTTCACAGACTAAATATCTTCTGTAGGGAGGTGACAGATGGCTCCTCTAACCAATGGGAACGGCATTAAACCCCGGCCTGGGCCCTTCGTTCAATCACAGTTTGAACCTCGATACATGCCTTTCAAAGCATACAGCAAGTGGAAATGTTTACCGTTATTTCATGAAGCATATAGGCACCACATTTCTTAAAGTTGTATACATACCCCAGAAGATCATATTTAATATCTCCTTTTGGAAGGGCTAATTTACTGGAACTGAAAAAAAAATTGCGGAAAATAAACCTGCCATGAGACATATTTTGTAATTTGAACACAGACGCTCGGAAGATCAGATTTCTCTACGGGAGTGAAATGAGCAGAACACAGACAGATTCTTATCTGATTGCAATTTCGAAACAGAAGCCAGGAGACACAGAGAGGCGTCTAAGCGGTGGGAAGGAAAGATCGCACGTAAAGCTGTTTCCATTCCCCAGTATAAAATAAAGAATTCGTGCCTGGGAAGTCGGTTTAAAGAAGACGTGGCTGAAGGGTAGAAAAAAAAAAATCCTAAAATGAGAAAAAAATGATAGAAAGAATTAGCAATTAGAAAAAAATTTTTTTCCTGTTCTGATGGATTCAGAAGGAAATTCTGGTAGGGGAACCTTGTATCGATCCCTACCAATAGCCAGTGCAAGAAGGAGCAGAGAAATATTGACAGCATTCTAATCCTCAGTCACAAAAACACCCCCAACCATTAGCACCAAGCAAAAAGTAAAATGAAAATAATGGCAGAAAAAAAAGTAATTACTACTTTTTTTTTTCCCCAAGCAGAATCTTAGAGACCCAAACATAAGTTTATAATTTTACTTACTAATGGGCATTAGAGCTGCAATATCTCAGATGACTAATTCTATCTTAAAACTTCAAATAAAGAAGGTATTGGTGGCTTCATTTTTCAGAGGAAATGGCTGAGAATCAGAGAGGTTTCTAAATAATTATAGCAGCCCAGGTCTGTGTGACTCAGTGGCTGGAGCTTTGGCCCATGCATGGAAGGGTCTTGGGTTTGAATCCTGGTCAGGGGCATGTAAGTGGGTTGCACATTCAAATCTCAGCCCTAGGGGCAGTGCCTATGGGAGGCAACCAAACTATGTTTCTCTCTCTCTCCCTCCCCGCCTCCCTCCCTCTCTTCCACTCTCTCTAACCCAGTTGGGGTGAGTGCAGGAGGCAACAGATGGATGTTTCTCTCTCCCATAAATGTCTCTTCCTTCCTTCCTTCCTTCCTTCCTTCCTTCCTTCCTTCCTTCCTTCCTTCCTTCCTTCCTTCCTTCCTTCCTTCCTTTCTTTCTCCTTTCCTCTCTCTCTAAAATTCAATAAAAATAAAATATAAAGTAAATAACAATAATTATAGCAACAAAAATAGTTACTGAGTACATAGCTAATGTAAATAATAACATCGTTAAAACAATAATAGCACATGCATATGCCTGTATAAATACATATCTTTATTTAATGCAGTTAGCAAAGGAGTAATTTTACTAGATAATTATTGTATTCACTTTCTGCCCATCCCAGTTTCTCCTTATCACTAAGTTTGGTGGATCTCTACTCTTTAAGAATTTAGTTAAAACAGTTTGTGGCGGGTTATATGGCAGTTGTGGTTAACCAAGGAAAGTTGTCCTTCGAGAAACTTGTCCCAGTTTATTCTACTTCTGATCATCCTGGTTTTGTCTCAGTTAAGAGTATGTGGTTGCCACCACTCCAGTTGTGATGAAATCGGAATCTTTGGCACCCATTAGGACACTAAAGAAATACCTATTTCTAGTGCAAACTGTAAGTGATCAAGAGATTTATTTGTTCACTCCCATGTGTCGATTGAGGCACTCTGCAAGGCAGTTTACACAAGTGACTTATAAACTTCACAAGAACCTTGCAAATAAATTATTACGCCCATTTCACAGAGGAGGACATTCTGGTTTAGTGAGGCAAGTGATTTGCCATGGGACATGAGCCTGGTGAGTGTGCACTGGCCTGTATACATGTAGTTAGAGCCTTCGTGACCTCTGAAAACCCAGGTACCTCCCATCACCCTGTCAATCATCTGCTAGGATTCTTTCATCCATGACCTATCCGATGGTGCAATTTTCTAGGAAGGAAAAATTGAGCTTAATGCCCTCTCAAACAGGAATATAAAGAGAAGATATTAGACGGCCAATTAGGATATACAGATTACCACATGGTATTACAGATGCTTTAAAAATGGAGAGGAAGAAACTTTGAAATGAGTAAAATGTAATTTTTTGGATGAGTAATACAAAGTTACTGAAATCGCTAAATGTCATCACATTTTAATAATGATAATAATAATAAATTATATACCCCTATGTTTATACACAATATTTGTGTATGTATATGTACATACATACCCACATTATAAACATTTTTGTTTGTTGCTTAAAATCTTATACCTTGTTGCCTTGTCAAGATAAGAATTTTGTGGTATGCATATTGTGGTAGAGAGAAAAAATGCTCATATACATAATACTGACTGTATGATGTGAGAAAAATACCTTGGGCTTTATAAATCTTACTTTTCAAACATTACACATTACTATATTGGTAAAAACAGATCTCTAAGAAAAATCTCCAGATAATCTCTTTTAATTTCTGGTAGTGTCCTTACCTATGAAACTAAAATCATACCTAGACCTAGAGACAATTATAAAGACTGTACATGGCACATAGTAGGTGCTTAGTAAGGAGCAGGTTTCTTTTCCCTTCTGCTTAGTAGGTCAGTGATTCCTTGTTAGGCAGCGGTTATTTTGTGCTGTGTGTTTTCCTCTGATGGGCAAAGGGAATTCATTCACATTACAAATTTAAGTACTAACAGGTTGTGTTATCAGCTAAATTGACAGATAAAAAAAATTACTTTATAAACTGTTGGAACAAAGTCATCCAAGATATCAATTCTGAAACACAGCCAAGAGATAAGGGCCATGTGGGGGACAGAGAAAAGAAAGCGGAATGAGTACCACTCTTTGCTGACGTCATGGCGAGAGCCCACTGTTGAGAGTCTGAAATAAACTTTTTTAAGGACAGAAGCGGCAGACCAATTAGAAAAACTTTACCCAAGGAAGTGGAGATAGCTATGCCAGTTAGTCAAACTTTTTGTTTTTTTGATTATTTGTTTTTATGTGTTTGCTTTTTTTTTTTCAACTGACTTTTTAGCTGAAGAGAAAAAGAGAAAGGGAAAGCACAATTATTTATTGATTTGTTCAAAATTATATCGGGAGTCTGCTATGTACTAGTACCAGACACCGTTGGGGATATTAAGGATGTTGGCACATACCATTTAGTGATTTCATGGGGAATCTGGGAATAATTAGAAAGGAAAAGAATCCCAAACAAGGGGAAACATTTATGTAAAGATGAATTGGTTCTTTACTTTTAGATGCAGCTATTTTGGGTTTTAAATGAGAACTGCACTTAAATGCCCTGTTTAGAATAGGTTTATAGTTGATATATTGTCCCATAAATATCAATTCTTAAATCTGCGTTTATAAACTCTAATGTCCACATTCTCAAATCATTTGCTTATATTTGAGAAACATGATTTCTATTAAGGTCCATGGGAATAGGTTGGCTTCAAACTCCAACCAATGCTTTGAAAAATTACCCCTACTAAGTATTACAAATCTTTCCAGCTGTTGATATTAATATTTACCAAAAGTTGAATTTGGAAAATGTCCACAGATGAAAACAATTTTATCAGAGTTTTCTTTATCCTTCTTTGTACATAACCTAGCACATTGAGCCATTTAGAGAGTGTTTTCAGGTAAATTAAGTGTTTCATAAGTTAAAAAATTGTCCCCTTTAACAATTTAACAATTTTCTTGAAAGCAGGAAAATATATATAGATAAAACTACATGGTAAAAGAAATGCCTACTTCTAGTGCAAACTATAAGTGATCAAGAGATTTATTTGTTCACTCCATATATATATCAATATATATGCAGCAAATACTAATTTTATATAATCTAAAGACAAAAATATATCAGAAATTTACTTTTAAAAATTTATTACACTTGAAAATCTTTGCCTAAATGTCTATGGAATTTCTACATTTGAAAAAAGAAACGCGAGTTTTACAAAATTCTTGTGAAGATGGTCTATGAAGACAAAATCCAAGCAACCGGTGATGCATTGCCCACTTAAAACCATAGTTCCTCCAAATAGGGAAATTAAGGTGAAATGTTCACATAAAATAAATACATACAATAATTGTGATTACAAAGGCTGACAAATGTTTTATGGTTTAAAAGTTCCTAATCCATGGTGTCCAGTGTGCTCATTTCCATTTCCTCCTCAGGTCTAATAGAGCAGTTCCGTCCCGGCAAACAGTGGATCTGGACATATCATTTAAAAATCATACCAATTTAGTAAAAACAACTTTTCATTTATACAGTGCATCACCATTTATAAAGCATTTCCTTTGACTCACAGTTTTTCATTTGATTCTTTTAAGAACAACTCAGAGCACCTCATATGGCTGCAATTAGGTGACACTCTTTGACAGACTCCTGTGCACCTAAAAATTACACCACCTGGAACCTGCAATTCCAGGTCTGGAGTCCACCTCATTGCCTTACCCAACAGTCCTATTTGTCCCCATAGCTTCCACTATTCCCACCACATAGCCCCTTGCCATGCATAATTATAAATACTTGGTTAATATTTGTCTTCCGAACCACACTGTCATGTATCCTAAATTTCCAGGTGAAGAAACAAAGCTTAAAGATAAGGGGAAAAGGCCATTTACCATACCAGTTGTTAGTCCTTTAGCACTTTGAGATGGAGTTGGACTCTGATTCTCAATATGGAATTATTTTCACGTGGGAACTGTTATTAAGAAACCAATGAACTCAACTATTGTGAGGGAAGAAAACTGCCATGAAGGAATGAGTAAATTCTACCAAGTATTTATGATATTTACTTGTATCCCCAAATTTCCCAGTCTTACAACCTCTACCTATACCCTGAGTCATCAATCCTGGTCATCTGTATGCTGTGGCATAGTGTAAGCTCTAACATCAAATTCTTTAGGTCACAACTTGGCCCTGACCTTAACTGTTTGACTTCAGTCAAAGTACTTAACCTGTATCTGTGTGTCCCAATTTTCTCATCTGTAAAATATGAAAACGAATACTACCTTCTTTGAATTGTTGTGAGAATGCCTTGAGCTGACACACACAAAAATTATAGAAAATAATACTTGTCAACAGAAAACTTTTAATGAATGCTAGCTATTTTATTATTACTACTTTACACTTATTTTTCTCGGCTTCTGAAGGATTTAGACAGTCCTGGACTTGAGCTACATCTGGCTCTTTCCATTAGCTGAAGCTGAATATCCTCCAGAAGACAGCCAGCTCTAAAACTGACTCTAGAGAAAATTAAATATCATTTTTTATTTTATTGATTTTTTTACAGAGAGGAAGGGAGAGGGATAGAGAGTTAGAAAGATCGATGAGAGAGAAACATCTATCAGCTGCCTCCTGCACACCTCCCACTGGGGATGTGCCCACAATCAAGGTACATGCCCTTGACTGGAATAGAGCCTGAGACTCTTCAGTCTGCAGGCTGATGCTCTATCCACTGAGCCAAACCGGTCAGGGCTAAATATCATTTTTATTAGGTATTTTCTATTCAGAACATTTTTTTTTTTTTGTAAAATGGAGATACATATTTATTTTATGCAGTTTGAGCATGTTGTGTTTCCATTATTAAGGTGAAGGTGGAGAACTTTTGTATTATCATAGACGTCCATGTTTCAAGCTTATGTTAGTAACATTCCCTGTATTTTTAATTTGAATGGTCTTTTTTTAAAGCACATGCTGCTGTCCTAAAATAGTGCGCAGGTATTATCTTCACCATGATATTATTATTTTAACAGAAAAGGAGATGATAAGTTCACCTCAAATCTACAAATTGTACTAATAAGTTAAAAGGGAAAAATGGCTGCATTTCCAAAGTTGTTACTAATAGCTCACTTTATAGGCATATTTTAATTTTCTTATACTAATACTAGAGGCCCAGTGCGTGAATTTATGCGCCAGTGGGGTCCCTCGACTTGGCCTGCACGATCAGGCCAAAACCAGCTCTCCGACATCCCCTGAGGAGTCCCGGATTGCGTGAGGGTGCAGGCCAGGCTGATGGGCCCCATCAGCCGGACTCCAGCAGCAAGCTAACCTACCAGTAGGAGCATCTGCCCCCTGGTGGTCTGTGCACATCATAGTGAGCAGTTGAGTGGCCTTAGCATATCATTAGTATATTATGCTTTGATTGGTTGAACAGATGACTGGACACTTAGCATATTAGTCTTTTATTACATAGGATCTTTTACTTTAATTTGGTCAATCTTACTTTAATTTAGTTAAGATCATCTCAGTATAAAATATATCAACTAATGTGAATACTCTAACTTTTAGAAACTTTTGTTAGTTTGCAGCAACAATGCCACATTATTAACTCAATTATCTTTAAATCGAATGAGTGGTAAACAGTTCAAGATTACCAAGAGGTTCTTGGACTAAACCCCTTTGTCATGTATCTGTGCTGTATTTTGGAAGACACCGACGCTCCTGAACAATTTAAATATTCAAAAGAACTTAAAAAACAAAAAACAAAAACAAAACCCACTCCTCTAGATGTATGCTCTACGTTGCATGAACTAACAGGGTTGTCTGAAGCACCTGGCTGGCTGGCTGGCTTTCTCACGTATCTAGTTATTCGACTTTACATAAGCCTATTCTTAAATGGTGTTGATCACCTGAGGATATAAAAGAAATTTATTTTAGACAGAGTAAATAAAAATACAAGACACACATTACATCCAGGGGAGCTTGTTGTAATCAAAGGACGATGAATTAAGCGTACAGGGTCCTTTCATGATGAAGGGAATGGAGTAAGTCATTGCCTTTTTTAGGATGATGCATATTTATTCTGAACTGTCAGGAATACTTACTACATACTGTGTCATGTTCATTAAATCTGTTATACAGCAGTCTGTCAGGGAGAGAATCAAAGAGCTGCTGGAGAAAAATATGCTTCACAAGCAACAGAGGTCATCATTAATTCAAAAACAGAATACTGTATTCAAAACAATATTATTTTCTGCTCCTCACCCAGCCCCAAAACCTTTAAAATTCAGTAAGATGGCATCACATATAAAGTGTAGCATGGATAAAATCCAAGATTTTCCCTTGATGTGTATTAGAAAATTGAAACAGGATGGCTACATTCCTGATAGTTGAAGCCTTAGTACACAAGATTATCAAAAAAGGAAAAATATATATATATTTATAAAGCATTTATGGCTAAAAAAAAAAAAAATAACTGGTAACTAGCCAGCATTGACTCAGTCCATTACTCCACAAATTATATCATTATCATAAAATGTTGACCAAAATTGGAAGAAGAAAATAGAGGAGAATCGGGGGCAAGGAGAAAAGAAAGCATGCACTGTTAAGACATCTAGACCAGAACTGAGCTTTTGCGATCTTTCATCTGTTGCAGAATAAATAATATGAGGTAGCTTATTTGTACATGTGAGTGGGAAGTGGAAGGCAACTAGTTGTTAAATAAATTTCCATTTTCAAAACTGCTCTGTTAATTTCAAATTTGTATATCCTATTCATGGAGCATTTATAGCTTGTGTCTTTAACCAAATGTGATTGACATACATTAGAAAAAGTCATTTCCTTGGCTTTCAATTTTATCCTTAACTTCTGGAAGAACAGAAATGTCCATGAGAGGTTGAAAAGCAACATTTTTGTTGTCAGAATGAGAATCTTTGAGGAGGAAGAATGATAAAATCCCTATGAGCAAAGCCTACCATTTCAGAGACAGAGGGTGGCATCTGTAAAGAGCTATTTGATAGTGGCGAAGGAGTATTAGTAACATTTCTGCTTCTTGCCCAAGAGCTAATGAACATTTGTTGTTGTTTTATTTATTGCAAGAATGCCTATGGTGGGGAAAATTAAAAGACCTGAATTTATTTAGGCCACCCATTAGTCATAAGATTGTGGATAATTTTTACTAAAGTTTGCTTTTCCTGATCTTAAAGGGGGACAATATTTTTTTCCTGCAGACAAAATCAACTTATTGCAGATTATGTTGATATAATTCATGTAAAAATACAAATACTATTTCAAAAATTATCTGTAGCCATAAACCTTTCTCTTAGAAGACATAATATGCTTTGTATTGATACACATTTTATGTTCTTTAAAAGATCTCTAAGTGTTTTGTAAGTATCAGGCTTAACATTTTGCATGGTGCACAGACTGAATGTATTTTGTACTATCGTTAATTTGCAAATAGAAAAAGACATGAAGTAGGAACCATTTGGTAAATTAATGAAACATTTAACAATTATACAGATTTTGTGACTCCACATCAGTACATTAAGGCTTTTGATTCACTTATCTTTAATTCATGTGTAGTTGATTGATGCAAATGTTTTGGTTATAATATTTCTATTGAATCAAACAGAGGGTCCATTACAGACTCCATGTGACCTTAGGGACTCATCTGACTTTTTAACTTAACTCAAAGGATGTTAATGATGAAACACATTCTCATTTCCTGCAAATTTTTAGAAGGCTTTCATACCATTGTTAGGAAAATGATTGCTCAGTAGACACTGTGGCAATTTTGAGTAAAAGGAAAACATGGGTGGCATTTATTTGCCTATCTAATTTACCTGATTAGCATAGAGACAATTTCTGTGATTTATTTTATTTTTAATTTAAACTATAAATTGCATAATGAATATATAGACAAAAAAATAATATCAATAAGCAACACCAAGGACACAAGTCATTATTACTAAAAGGACTTGTTGATCTACATACTCCCACACATTTACATGTATGTATATGTTTTATCCAGTTATGTTTTGCAGTATGCTTTCTTACTTAACAATAAGTTGTGAACATTCCTGAAATCGACAAAGATATTTCTTCAAAATCATTTTTATTAATCTCTAATATTTCAGCTTATAAATGAAACACATTTTTCTCAATCGCTCTCTATTGAACCGCCTTCACATTAGTTCTAATTTTATTTATTAAGCGATACAACAATCATTAGATATTTGTTTAAATCTGTATCCTACTATTTCACTGCTTCCTAGGGATAGATACTAAAAATGGAACTGCAGGGTTTCCAGTGGTTAAATATATGTCGCCAAAGTTATCCATAGAATGGTTCTATGAATTCAATGAATACTTTCCACAGTCTCCTTGTTCCAAGATGATCTTGGTTATAGCCATTTTTAGGTTAAATCTTCCCTGAATCACTAAATGATACATAGTATCTTCTTGAAAATTGTTTGGTTTTTTGAGTCAATATATATTTAATATGGTTATTGGTTATTTTTATATCTTCTGCACAATTTTTACTCATGTTCCTTGTTTAGTCTAAATGGAATTTGCATTTTTTTGTCTTGATTTTTAAATGTTCTTTACCACTTAAGGATATGAGTCTTATGTTTGAATTTTTAAATCTATTCTTAAATTTATAATCTTTCCATGTGAAAATCTCCTGTGTAGGGGATACAAAATTTTGCCTTTCCTCTCCTAGGTTTTTTGGCTAGATCTGAGAAATTAATTGACATAAGACATATTAACAAGAGAAAAGTATACACATTTATGTAAGTTTTGCATGGCATGGGTGCCCTCATAAGGAAATGAGGTCCACAGAAGTGTCAAAGCTTAAATACTTTCATACAAGGTTGAACAAAGTGACAATTGTCTTCCAAGTGAATTTCCTGATAGAAGCTAATGAACCAGCCACCAACCACATAATTCCTCGCTGCTTCTAGAAACCTGGGTACCAACCAGAAAGCCTTCGGAAGAAGCAGATGATCTCCCAGCCTAAAGGATTCTGGGAATTCTTACTTTCCTTCTTCCCCATCATTCTCTTTTCTCAGCAATCTCATGGGTATATGGATGTTCAGAGTGTAAGGAGGATGGGAGAATTCTGTCCCCCAATACAAAGAGGTGTTTTGTAAACACTATGCCCCAGAGGCAAATAAAATTGAGATTTTCACCCTTTTTCATCTCAATGCATACAAAAACTAATAACTAAAATTTAACAGCACACCAAAAAATATATTTTTTGTTGATCTGACAAAAAAAAGGTATAATTTTTATTGATTTACCAAACAACAACAACAACAAAAATCAGTAACTACCTACCCATTTGGCTCCAAAATGACTTTTTAAAAAGTTAGATGTCTTTACTTGTATATAAGGATTTCTGGTACCAAAACTTAACCAATGAGATGCAACTTCATTGTGCGACATGAGTAATAAGATGCAACTTTATTATATGACCTACATATTTATGGTTCAAGACAGGGCATTCATACCATATGCCTATTGTTGTGTTGGCTGTTGTCATTTTTTATTTGATAATCTAAAGGAAAAAAGGTCAGTGCCCCTGACTAAATAGCCAGACATTGCATGTCTTAAAAATTCTGCAGCATTCAGGTTGAAAATCGCTAAATTAAAAGACAGGGAGCCCTAACCAGTCTGGCTCAGTGGATAGAATGTCGGCCTGCAGACTGAAGGGTCCCAGGTTTGATTCCTGTCAAGGGCATGTACCTTGGTTGTGGGCATATCCCCACTAGGGGGTGTGTAGGAGGCAGCTGATGTTTCTCTTTTACCGATATTTCTAACTCTCTGTCCCTTTTCCATAAAATATATTTTAAACACCCAATTCCCTGCACATTAAAAAAAAAAAAAAAAAAAAAAGTCAGGGAGGCCCAGGCCAGCATCAGGCCTGCTCAAAGAATAAATAAACCAATAATTCTCAGTGGCTGCCATTACTGTCTAGCAGACCAGAGATAGTGAGCTGGACAAGCCAGCTGGATTACGTACTGCACACAGACCCTGAGTGCCCTGGTCTAGACCAGGACACTATCAGCTGTTGCAAAAGAGGCAAGCTCTGCAGATGGGCACCACATACCAGTTCTGGCACAAAAAGTGATACACTGTGGGCAAGCTTCTCACCAGTGAAATCAGGTTGCTCCCCCGTGTATTTGTGTCTTAATCTTGTCAAACGGCATTGATGTATTCAGATGGATAACGAGAGGTGATAATGAGTCAGCCATGGTTCTAGATGCTGGAGTGATACCGCTAGGTTGAGTTACTCACTGGCAGGAAGTAATTTTAGTTTATTATTTTGCTATTACCAATGCCCAGCGCCAACTAGCTCTGCTAAGGGTTCAGCAAATATGTGACAAAGGAATTTCCTGGACAAGGGTCGCCTCATCTATTCCAAATCTGCGGAGGTTTCCCCACAGCATGAGAGACACTGTGACCCTCTTCCACGAACTAAAACATCCCTGGGATCTCCAGGAAACCCCGCCTTATGTCTGGGGGAGTGTTCGGAACAAGGATCATGAGAGCACAAGGAATTCTTTTAAAATATATTATTATTGATTTCAGAGAGGAAGAGAGGAGGAAAGAGATATAGAAACATCAACGATGAAAGAATCACTGATCGGCTGCCTCCTGCATGCCCCACACTGGGGATCAAGCCCGCAACCAGGCATGTGCCCAGACAGGGGATCTAACCGTGACCTCCTGGTTCATACATAGGTCGAGGCTCAACCACTGAGCCAAGCCGGTTGGGCAAGACACGAGGAACTGAGGGAGGAGGAATGCTGTCTTCCTCGGAAGCTGTGTTCATTACTTTACCCACACTTTCTGCCAGAGAGCAGAGAAATGCATATAAAGCAGTGGAGTGGCCACAGCAGAAAGGCCTGCTATTCTCTAAAGAATATGCACGTCCCCCCGGGAATATACCTAGGAAATGAGAACATTTGCCTGCGGTGAGCTTCACACAGAATTACTGAGGGTTAAGATCACGTTCGCCGGGCCCGGCAGGAAATTCAGATGAAAGGGACGGAGCTCTCACAACGTCCGGATGAAATACAGGACACCCTCTGGGTCTGTGGACTCAGGATTCCCAGTTTTCAGTATTTATTATCCACATGACATGTGCTCGGTTGATTGATGTACCTCTGGGTTGCTCCAACCCCACTGGCTTTACTCTCTTGGCTGCTATAGTTATATACATGGCCACGGGCCAGGGACGCAGGCTCTTTGTTCGAGGTGATGATAGCAAATTAAACAGGGGTGCCGAAGACAAACCAACCCCTAATACACACTTCCTCTCGGATGCAATCAGAAAAGCTAAACGATTGGGGGGAAGCAAAAGGAGATCTCTGGGTTGGCCTGGGTTAACATCTACAACTTCTATCTATATCTGCCCCGTTGCAGGAATCTTTGTAAATTCCGTCCTCGAACATACATTTAGGTGCTCAGAAAATGACTTAACGCGAGAATTAACGTGGAATAACGTGAACAGGAAAATAAGCATGATTACAGTGTATCTTTCAGGAGACTTCTTCGGGTCAATGTTAGTAGAAGGGCTAAGTTGGTAACAAACCAAACATATGAAGAAAAAAATTTAGACAGTGTTGACAGCTGCCCAAAGGAATCTCTACACTTCAGATTTCCTTATATCAGAAACCAAACATTATGCCTAAGGACAAAGAATTCATATGCCCCAAATATATGAGGAAACACTGGCCCAGGTGTTCAGAGACCTCTGTTTCACAAAACACATGGCCCCTGATTGTTCCTAAAGTTAAATAAGGTAAGAGCTAGCACCAGTGAGAAACCAGCAACAATACGGGCATGTATAACTAACTGTTAGAAAAGTACAGTGGACATTACCATAGGTCTGCCTCGGGCCCAGGTTTTAGCCAAACATAATTCTTGGTCAATGATGAAGTGAGGTTTCCCCACAACATGTGATTGTGCTTCTCTGAGGAATCACTTGGACAAATGGAAAAGGCAATCAAAGATGTGGGAGCCATGCTTAACTCATTTCTTTTTAAGCAGGGTGTTTTCTGATAGTGTGTGTGTGCGCATATAAGTGCATATAAGTTTGTGCATTCAGTATTATTCAAACAATAGGAACAGTGATTTTTATTTGGAAAAAAATTAATCAACAACTACTAAGATTTTGTAAGTATAGTTATGGTGTGCATTCTTATAATCCTTAAGAAACTACCTAAAGAATTATGAATAAAGTTTCACTTTAAAAGAGATTTTAGAGAATATACATGAAGTTTGCTAGAGTAACTTGTCAGTCCCGTCATAACCTCGATCTCATTCAACTGCTTAGGAGATTTTATAAAACTACAACTTTAAAATTTTAAAATTGTCTAGAAGTTTTTAAATCGAAGTATGTAAAATACAATTGGTTAACTCAGATCTTTACAGACTATACCATATTTCCAACACACCATCTTATTACACAGAAAGGCAAGAAAAAAGCAGATTAATTTCCAGTTAACGTATTTATTGAAGAAATTTCTGAGCCATCTGTTCCTTTTCCTCATCTTTTCTCTTTGTTCCCGGCTGACCATACAGTTAGAATTTTAAGCTATGTGCCTTTTGTGAAAAGGCATGGTTGTTAGTTATGAAATGTTGGTAAGTAGAATCGCATATATCTTTTTCTTTTATTGACAATTTAATTTAGCTTGTATTTTTCACCACATCCCAGCTCATTTTAGACTATGATTTTGTGGTTTATATAAGAAAAGGTGCTCCTTGTAATTTTAGAAGTAATTGATGTCTACAACATAAAGACATGAAAATTCTCCATACATTACAGTGTTAGGATATGTATTTAGTTTTATCTGAAAAGAGCTCAAAAGTGTTTTATTTTCTTAATGTCCCTCCAGTGTGTAGCTGACAAGACTTTTCGTACAGTGGTTTTCACTATTGATATAAATGCTCAGCATCAGGTGAGCATTCCACAGTCTGTTTCCCAGTAGCCCTCCATCCATGCCACCTGTGAGAATGTGCTTCAAAAGTCTTTAGATCACTTATTCTGGCCATCTTGTTCCAGCAAATTAACTCTAATTCTAGTCTACATTGGAGGATCTTGCTATTTTACCCATATCTTTTTAAAAATATATATTTTATTGACTTTTTACAGAGAGGAAGGGAGAGGGATAGAGAGCTAGAAACGTCAATGAGAGAGAAACATTGACCAGCTGCCTCTTGTATACCCCCTACCGGGGATGTGCCTGCAACCAATGTACATGCCCTTGATGGAACCTGGGACCTTTCAGTCCGCAGACCAACGCTCTATCCACTGAGCCAAACCGGTTTCGGCTATTCTACCCATAACTTTTTAAAAAATGACAAGAACTACAAAAACTAGTCCAAGAAGCTAGATTTCAGAATCACCCGTTGATGCTGAGTAGTCTAGAAATATAAAGATCACTCTGAGAAGCAAAAGAGGAAACACATTCCCTGGTGATGTGTGGAGACTCTGTTTTTTGAATTGGGTCTTTTCAGATCCCTTGGAAATTTAATTTGGACACAAATATAGAGGATATTTTTCCTATTTTAATTTATGTTGGATATTAGGCAATGCATTACACTGTAGATCAGTTACTTTAACAGTCTCAAAACAAAGTGCAGATCTTTCCCCAGCACCAGTCGACAGTGAACTTGGTATGCTGCCCTCTTAGTAAGTGAATCACGGAGGTGACTCTTCTCCCTTTGTTTGGAAACAATATCTTCTTATACACCCTAAAGATTCTAATCTTTTGGGTTGGTTCTCTGGGCTTCCTGTTCTATAGCAGGAAGTTCACTTTTTTAAATTATTAATCCTGAACAATTCATTCTACTTCTATTAGGGTTGTCCTTTGGGGCCAATGGAAAATCTTATTGAGAATCTCCCTGACATTAAACCATCTTATTTCTCTACACTATTATATTAGAACTAGAGGCCTAGTGCACGAGATTTGTGCACTGGGGGCGGCCGTCAGTCTGGCCTGTACCCTCTTGCAGTCCGGGACCCCTCAGGGATGTCCCCCTGCCGGTTTAAGGGATCGGGCCTAAGCCAGAAGTCAGACATCCCTCTTGCAGTCTGGGACCCTCTCTCCTTACCATCGGCCTGTAACGAAGGTGGGAAAAGCTCCCGCCACTGCCGCTGGGCCCACCTTCTGGCTGAGCAGTGCTCCCCCTGTGGGAGCACACTGACCACCAGGGGGCAGTTCCTGTGTTGAGCATCTGCCCCCTGGTGGTCAGTGCGTGGCATAGCAACCGGTCATTCCACCATTCAATCGATTTGCACATTACACTTTTATCACATAGGATGTTTGGCTTACCATGAATGTGACATACTACAAAATGGAACTACTACTTTTTAGCTACAGTGGTGCCTCGCATAACGAACGCCTCGCACAGCGAACTTTGGACAGGTTTTTCATGAAACCATCGACCAAAAAGCAGAAAATGGATGAAGATGTGCAAGATTCGGTAGACTCTACTTAGTCTGTCTTAAAATTAAAAAAATGTGTGTTTTTTTTTAAAAAATTATGTTTTTAGATGTATCTAAATAAAAATATGTCATCTTAGCATATTTTTTTTATGTCATCTTAGCATATTTTATGCTACAGAACGAATTATTTTTTTTAACATGTATTGTTATGGGAAAACGCGTTTCACATAACGAACTTTTCGCATAACAAACTTGCTCCTGGAACGAATTAAGTTCGTTGTGTGAGGCACCACTGTATCTTAATAGGTAGTGCTCACTGCAGTTTTTGAAATCATAGGCAAATATGCATTTGTTTTTGAAAATTCACCTTGCTTGTGTACAGCATACCTTTTCACTTTTCTAGATCCATTTCTTTCCCTCCTGGTCTCTACCCTTGTCTGTCCCCATCACAACTGATGACTCCTTTCCTCTGCCACATCTGGGCCTTCTATGGAGCAAATTTGGGGAACTTTTAACACAAATTACAGTTATTGGTTTATCTGTTTACCTCTTCTATTAGATAATGAGCACATTAAATGCAATATGGGACAAAACTTGAAATTGGGAAAACATGGTGAAAAAAAAAAAAGGTATCATAATAAACATTTTTCTTGATACTTATGAAAGTAAGTTTTTGTGACATATGAACAAAAGCCTATGATTATTTGTTTTTATAATGGGGTTCTTCGGTCAGGAACTAGCAAGTGATTTAAAAGTATAATACATGATCAAATTTTGCACTGGGGCCTATTTTTTATGGGAATCAAAGGAAAGAGTTCCAAGCACCATTTGGTTCCTTTGTACAAACACAAAGTTCCCTAAACACTGGCACACAGGACCAAAATACTGTGTATTTACCCTGTAATTACACGATACTTAACCTCATAATTAAAGGAACAACAGTTGCCACGTACACAAAAGTGCACTTACAGGAAGTAAGTGCACTATAAAATAAGGCAATTACGGAAATAAACTATATAATTAAAAATCTCTTAAGCCAGCAACAAGGCTTGCCCAGCTAATTCTGAAAGTACCAAGATAGTTCCTCCCCATGCATTATCCTATAGTTTACAGAGAATGGAAAATGTATCTTTCTCAGAAGCGGGTTGTCTGGAAAAGAACACAAACAAGCTAAAAACCTTTTCATTTGTTCCCAGGGCTGGAACACCCAGCCCGTTTGGGGGGAGAGGCCGAAGTTAGAAGAGCGTTCTGAACACTCATGTCCAAATGCATTTTTGATAATAAGTGATGATTCAAAGCAGACCTATCCATTGGCATTGAGGGAAAACAATGCCTCTTTTTAAAAGCGCATCCCAGTAAGTGCCATGCCACTTGTTGAGAGAAACCCTAAAGGTGGGTGGAAAGAGATTTCTCTTTCAGAGAGCTACATCTGTTTGACTCTGCCCAGCCTTTGTTTTCAAAGAGGTATTCAGGAACCGAGAAATAACCAGGAAAGCTCTCCCCTGTGGTTCTCACCAACGGTCACTACAGTTCCTGCATCAATAGCTTATGTTTCTTTACATTTTTTTACATCGACTTTTATTTATTTATTTATTTATTTATTTATTTATTTATTTTTAAAAGTTATTATTTTTTTAAAATATATTTTATTGATATTTTTACAGAGAGGAGGAAGGGAGAGAGATAGAGAGCTAGAAACGTCGACGAGAGAGAAACATCGACCAGCTGCCTCTTGCACACCCCCTATCAGGGATGTGCCCTTGACCGGAATCGAACCTGGGACCTTTCAGTCCACAGACTGAGGCTCTACCACTGAGCCAAACCGGTTTCGGCTTTACGTCGACTTTTAATTGCACCCTCCTTTGAGGGGAGTAAGACCTTCAAGGCTTATTGATTAGTTTCACACCACAGATCGTGCAGAGGGAGTATCGAGAATGACCCCAGGTTTCTGACTTCTGCAACCGAGCATATGGAAGGACCTTTCATGATGGAAAGCCACCGGAAGAAGATCAGGTGACTGAGGAATATGTACAATGAGCTTCACTGTGGACTTGTTGATTTTGAGATTACTTTGGAACTTGTCAATGACTCTTCAATTATGCAGGTGAGTATGCATGAACTGAAGTGAGCTGAAGAGTCCAGAGAGGGGAAATGACGTCAAGGGGAGGGGTAAGCTTTCCCAGAGAGGGAGCACCCTGGGGTGGATGCACATGTCTCGAACCCAGGAGGAGCAACAGTCACAGAGAAAAAGCAAAGTAGAGGGGATGAAGGCCAAGAAGAAAGAAACAGAGGACAGAGTGGTGTCAAAACGCCCAGGAAAGATGGTGTTTCAGTTTGCCTTGAGTAAGGCAGGGAGAGTCAACAGTAGGAAATGCTGCTGAGGCGCAGCAGGATGTGAGAATGGGAAGATGTGCTTTGGGATCAGTGACCTGGATTGCTGTGAGGCAGTCATCAGCGATGGGGAGCTTTACCATGTTCATGGACACCTGAGGACTTTTCCAAAGAGACAGTGACTGCGGAAGCCAGGTGAATGGCAGTTGTTCCTTTAGAATTGGCTCACTGGTGACACAGATAATAAACATTCCCGACTTCCCAATGCTTACGAAGGATTTTTGTTTGTTTGTTTCCCAGCATGCATTTGAAAATAGGTCACAGATGCTTCTGAGCAGTGTAACTTATTCAGACTTTGTAGCATCCATACGAATCCCTGTTCTGTTGGCTATGACTCTGTGGTACATTGTCCCTGAATCACAACTTTCAGATCTACTGTAACTCATTTTAATGAACTTCTTTCTTTCTTGCCAGTAAGCAAAAATGGTTGCATTTAAATATACACTGAGTGGCCAGGTTATTATAATCTCTGAATGCATAATAATCTGGCCACTCAGTGTATATCCTATATAATAAAAGGCTAATATGCAAATTGTCCCCTCAACCAGGAGTTTCGACCAGCTGGCAGGCTGGCCAACCGCCCATGTCCCCTCCCCCTTGCCAACCTGGCCAGACTCCACCCATGCATGAATTCATGCACCGGGCCTCTCACACACACACACACACACACACACACACACACACACACACACACACTGAGTGTCCAGAGGTCATAATAATATGACCACTCAGTGTATATGATTTCAGAGAGGAAGAGATAAGGAGAGATAGAAACATCAATGATGAGAGAGAATCATTGATTGGCTGCCTCAGCAGACATTACCCCCACCCCCCCCACGACTGACAGTATGAATTTAGAGTCATGCCAACCAGGCAAAAGTGGTTACATTTTAAAAAATTGATATATTTACGGATTTTCATTCTGACCCAATGTGAGAAGGCAGAGGAATCAACATATAAATAAATGTTTTTTACTTTTGAAGTTTTTGAAACCCCATTAACTTTTGTACCTTTGTAACTTTTTTGGTCATTTATCTATTCTAATTAGCAGATCCTTGTATTCTTTTTCTACATCCAAGATATATATATAATAGCAGGTTTCCCCCCTTTTTTGAGGACTCTATATCCCAATAAGAGTTGTTTGGAAGGTGGGGTATATTATTATTCCTATTATGAAAGATTATCTTTAATTCTTAGCATCTTGTCCCCAAAATTATGCCTCCCCAAAGGGAGACGAAGTTAGAAGTGATTAGTGAGCTAGGGAGAGAACATCCTCCCCAGTCCCTGGCCCTCCTCCCCGAGGTATCCCCAGGCTGGCGCAGGGCCACCCGGAAGCAGAAACTCCTCTCTGCTTCTCCGTGCTGCTCACTTCACAGAGCCTTCAGGCAGGCCTGCGTGTTGGACTTGGCGTGTGTAGTTGTCTAATCTGGGGAACTGTTGCTAGGAAATACTGCCCACATTTGCACCCTACTTTTCAATATCACTTTCATAAAGATGGCCTATACTTGTTTACTCTCTGGCCATCCTATATAATAAAAGCATAATATACAAATTGACCAAATAGCGCAAGGACAGCTCGGGGGGGGGGGGGGGGGGGCAGAGAGCAGGCTACACCAGGCTAGCCAAGATGCATGCCAATGGGCAGAGGGAGGGGACAGCACAGCAGTGGCGATCAGGGGACGGGGGCAGGTTCGGACCCGTGCTGGTCAGCGCCCACAGAGTGAGGCCACCTGCGGCAGTGGCAAAGCAATGGGGGATGGCGATGGCCTACCAGTTTGCCTGATTGGCCTACCAGGTCACCTCCACAGAGGGCTCCAGGACTGCAAGAGGGCACAGGCCAGGCTGAGGGACCCCCTCCCTCCGAGTGCACGAATTTTCATGCAGGGCCCCTAGTCTTTTAATAAGTTCCACTTTCAGGCATTCACTGGGTCCACTAAAATTGCCAATGAGTATAAACTTGGAGTGGAGTCTGGTGTCCTGTCTGAGGTGCCAAGCTCCTCCTCCCAACTGTGGCTTAGCAGATAATTAAATACCAAATCCTTATTTAACTTTGCAAATTTTAGGTTTCTCAAAGAAAAGATCTCTCATGCAATATGCTTTTTCTGTCTATATTGTTGTTTCCTTGTTTATAACATTTCACACACGACAGAATAGAGAGTATAGTTATATCTGTAAGGTTACAAAAAAGCTAATGATTTAGACTTTAAATGTACTCTTAAAATTGTGTGGCTTATTCTTAATTGTAAGCATACTATAAATGATGACAAAAGGTGTACTTAGAGTAACTGAAGTCATCGTTAAAATAAGTGAATGAGAGAGGAAGAGAAAGGAGGTGCCACCACAAGCCACTCTGGGCTTAATGCACAGTAAGTCCAGCTCAGCCCAGCATCTCAGCATTGAGGAGGGCTGGTCTGTGCAAGTCATGCTCTCTAGTCCAATTCTAATTCCAACCCTACTCTCTCTACGTTCAACCTCTATGACATCTTTCAGCTCTAGAAAATAAATATTTCTATTTAGTGGAATAACAGCCTATTTGTTTCTTTACCAGGAACAGTGGCATTAGCATTTCCAAAAGAATAAAAAGAATAGGGCAATAAGAATAAAAGTAATATGTTAAGATAATTTATTAAGAAATCATAACAGTCCCTACCCATCCATAAAAATTTAATTTAACAGAAAGAATACCTACATGAAGGAATAATAAAGAATAATAAAGGACTCAAAAATTCAAACTCAATTCTGACTCAGATTTCATTAGGGAGATGAATTTTGGGATGCTCAGTTTCTTTGTTTTAAAACAAATAAATGCTTCAAATTTTTGTGTTTCAGAAATGTAGGCCTGTTTCTTACAATCCTTTAGTTCCTATACTCCAGTACACAAACGCGCGCGCGCGCATACACACACACACACACACACACACACACACACACACACATTCTTTAGAGAAAGATATGATATGTGATTAAAGATATTTTATTTTTAAAATTATGGTTATTGTGAGGGTATTCTTTTTTGAATTTGTATGCAACTTATTTATTAAATTTTAGTAAGTGGATATGTTTCAGTTTTATAGAACAAAATAATTATGTCATTTGATATAAAGTGCTCACAGAGCAAATGCACTGATTAAATACCTGGTTCACAGGAGCCCTAATTCTAGGTACGTACAGAGGTGATTAACATAAAGTCTCTGTTCTCACGACACTTATGTTTCAGAGGAACTAGTTTACATATGCCCACACAACAACTGCAAGGAAAGAAAACTGTCAGTAGTTAAAAAGAATGGTTATAAGATTCTTTTAAGTTTATGAGATCTGTAGTGATGTCCCCTCTTTCCTTTCTAACATTGATAGTTTTTATCCTCATTCTCTGTCTTAGCCTGGCTAGAGGTTTATCAATGTTATTGATCTTTTCAAATAACCAGCTTTTGATTTAATCAAGTTCCTTTTGATTTTTTGTTTTTAATTCCATTGATCTTTACTCTAATTCTTTCTCCCCCCGCCGCCCCACTTTGGATTTAATTTGCTCTCTTATTATAATAGTTTCCTAAAATGGGAGACTGAAATTACTGATTTTATACCTTTCTTCTGTTTTAATATATGCATTTAATGCTATAAATCTCACTCTAAGCACTGATTTCACTGCACTCCACAAATTTTGATAAACTTTTTTTTTCATTTTAATTTTATTCAAAATATTTTAAATATCTCTTGAGAGACCGTCTTTGATGTATTGAAGTGTGCTGTTTAATATCTATGTTTTCAGTATCACTGTTATTGATTTATAGTTTAATTCTACAGAGTTAGATAATTTCTATTTTAACTTATTACGATGCATTTTATGGCCTATCTTGGTGAATATTCCATGTGTGCTTGAAAATAATGTGTATTCTACTGTTGTTGGATGAAGTAGTCTATAGATGTCAATTATATCCAACTGACTGATGGAGTTTAACTCTGACCTTACAGATTTTCTGCCTGCTGGATCTGTTCATTGCTGAATGAAGGGTGTAAAGTATTCAACAATGATATGGATTCATCTATTTCTTTTTGCAGTTTTATCAGTTTTTTACTTTCATAATGTGACTCTCTGTTGTTAGGATATTGATATTTTAAAACAAAAAATGCCTATCTTCCCCATGTGATTGCATGCTCCTGAGAGTATTTTCCTTGCTACAACATGTCCAGTGCCTAGTAATGTCAGTACCACAAAGTATATACTCATTAAATAATTTCCAAATAAATTAATAAAAATATTTTCTATTGATTATACTTTCAGAACTGGGTTGCCATGGGGGAAAATTAAGATTTGAAAAACTGCCACTTGCATATTTTATTCATTTAATATTGAACTCATTTAGGAATACTTGTAACTTAGGCTACCCTCAGGTGGGAGCATATAACAGCTAGCATCTAAAAATCAGTAGTTAAAATTGATTGAATGCTATTTTTCTGAATAGACTCTTTTATTTCCATTGTCATATTATTCTCTTAACAATCACCGAAAACACATAATATTGTTATACTTCTTAATAGATGAGTAACCAAAGCATTGAATGTTTAAGCAAGTTTTCCAGTGTTAAACAGCTATTAAGTAACAATCTTGGGTATTGAATCAGATGCTCTTGAACGCAAAGCTAAAACAAAGGTGTCAGAAATTAGTTTTGTTCTAATACCCCTATGTTTGCTTTTAGGGGAATGGTCAACATGTATGAGTAATTCAGACAGGTAATAAGCAACGTGTATGAGTGATTTTCCTCATTCTTGGGGAGCTCGGGCCTTTCTGACAAGAAAAGAATTGCGAGGATAGATCCTTTTGTGGCAGGAAGCTAGTTCTCTGATTCAGCTGTTCCATACCTTTGGATTTCTAGTACCTTGGGTCATCTTAAAGTGAGGCACTTGGGCACTGGAGTCAAATTACCTGGATTATCTAATCAACATGGGTTGTGAGCTCCCGCAGACTTAATTACTGGGGCAATTGCACCACTCTCCATTCACCAACTAATTGTGATGGTTTTGTCAAATTGTGGCTTCTCTGTTCTACTGCTACTTCCTTTCAGCTAAGCCCCACTGTTGTCATCCTTTATTTGCTAAAATGATACTGTAATGGGATTATTATGGACAGTGTCTAAGTGTGGCTGTATACACCAACGAATACCCAATAGTTTTTCTTGTCTCTAAGTACAGGAGGAGCAATAATTTACTAATACAATAAAAACTTTACTACAATCGAGTAGTCTACTGGAAAACATATAAAAGAAATAACTAAGACATGTATATAGTATATCTAATCATAAAATGAAATATTCATCCCTAACCAGTTTGGCTCAGTCGATAGAGTGTTGGCCTGCGAAGTGAAGGGTACCGGGTTCGATTCCAGTCAAGGGCATGAACCTTGGTTGTGGGCAAATCCCCAGTAGGGGGTGTGCAGGAGGCAGCTGATTGATGTTTCTCTCTCATCAATTTTTCTAACTCTTTGTACTCCCTTCTTCTCTGTAAAAAATCAATAAAAATATATTTTTAAAAAATGAAATATTCAACATTTTCAAAGCACAAAATGCACCAAGAACACATAAAAAGATGCACTGAATATCTAAGTAATCAAGAAAAAGGTTTTAAAAATGAGTGTGACCCAACAAGGAAAAGTTAGTGTGTGAATACGGTTATCAGTATATTTGGTTCTTTTTGCTTTTAATCATGATTTGTGTCATTCTCCTCAAGCTACTTCTTTGCTATCACATAGAATTTCAGAAGTCATGGAAAGCTCTGCTTGCTCTGTCACATACTGTGACTAAATTTGAAAAAAATTATACTCAGTTGAAGAAAGAGAGTTTAGTTGTAGTGACTGGAGTAATGAAATTGCCCAAATAAGTTCTCAGAAGAGAAATTACCTTGACAATTTCCCATAAGCTCTTATTTGATATCTTAAACCCCTAGATTGGGTAGCATCTGGAGCATCTGCCAACATGCTGGGATGGACTTTAATACTGTCATATCTCAATATAAATATTTTCTGGAATACTCTAATGCAGATGTCTTTCCAGGACTACCCTGAGAAATGTTATCATTGAGTCTAATCTAAAATATTTGAAACCCCTTCTCTCTCAATATTACAAATAAAAGGACGAAGTATATTACCAAAGAAATAAGATTTAAAATAAGTCTTTCTGATAAATGTAATTAGAATCATGTTATGATTATGGTGTTAAAAAGCACTTGATCATTTACCATACAAGGTGGGGCAAAAAATAGGTTTATGGTTATTCATATGGAAAATAATGTAATAATTAATAGTAATAGAAGAAGAAAGTCCAACTTTCATGTACTCACAACTATAAACTTACTTTTGGCCAACACTACATATAACTGATTATTTGTTGATTGATTTTAAAATTAAAAACTACCAACTTTGTACTAATTGCTGTGTTTAATCTTCAGTGAGGTTACAATCTGATGATTTAAAAATGATTTGCTATGCATGACTTAAAATCTAATTTTGCTATTCTTTTCATTTGGTGTGATTAAGTGTAAAACTCTGTGATTTGGTCAAGTGTCCTAGGTTGGGTCCTTCCTCATTCATAAAGTGAAAACATATGGAAATTGGATTTGATAAAGAGTTTGAGTTAGTAAAGGGGAAAACTATCTTTATTTGTATTAAACTGGAAAATATAATTATCTGTAGGTTAATTTTCCTATCCCAGTGCAAGGTAAGACTTTACCAGAAGATGGTTGTTTGGTTTTTAGGTTTTTGTTTTATGTGTTTGTGTGTGTGTGTGTGTGTGTGTGTTGGGTTTTTGTTTTTGCTTAATTTCTTTTCATAGAAATGAAGGTCAGTACAACCTAGCCATTGTTATCAATTGGTATAAGAATTTTGCGATATATAATATCTGTCTGCAAAGAAGAGATAAAATTTCAATATCAGTACAAGATGAGATGACTGAGGGGTCAATAACAGAGAAAAATACCCTGTTTGCTTTCTGAACTCAAAACATATGGTGACAAATTCTATTTTTGGCTTGACTAGTTTGCCTACTTAAAATAATTAAAAATTTTCTCACTGTTATTAGGTCAAAATTATTGTTGGAAATATGCCCTTAGAATAGTGAGAGTTCGGTTTCTGAGAAGGAAACAGAGGAATTTAAATGCTCAAAGATCCGAGGACAAAGTCAAAGTAAAACCGAATGGGTTTCAGTTTGTTTGAAATATCAGTAATGTTGCATATTCCTGAAAACAGACTATGTTTCTGAATAAGAACCATCTCATCACTACACATAACATAAACTGCATCCAGTTCCTGTTTGTCTGTCTGCCAGCTTCTGGTTCTCAGCAGAGTGATGAACTTGACCCA